>NC_092865.1:18629689-18652958 GCF_032062135.1 Pyxicephalus adspersus | reverse complement strand
ATCACTGTCTGTATTAGTCTGTCATTTGCAATCCCTATTTAATGTACAGCGCTGCGTAATATGTTGGCACTATATAAATCCTGTTTAATATTAATATTAATAAAAGGGTTTTACTCCAACCTGTTCACCATTACTAAACCAAAAGCGTGCATCTACTCCATCTTGCAATATATAGGTCTGGTATTGTATACAATCTAAACAAGAATATTTCTTGGATTTGATTTGTTGATCCAGAAGTTGTCCAGTGTCCTAAATGTCACTCTAGGCTCCTCCTGTGATTTGGACTGCAAACATCTTTAATCCATTACCTGTGAGAGAAGGTCTTTGTAGTTCACCCACTTTGAGGTTTTAGTTCATAGGAAGGATATTGGATTTCTATCAAAATCAACAAACATTATTCTGTAGCCTAAAAACCAACTATGTCTAAAAAATAAAATCCAATGAAACCACCACATCTGGCGACTGGTGGTAACCTGTAATATATTACATTTCTATAAATAAATATTCCGTTACCTCAATGATATTCCAACAACACAAGTAGTTTATTAGTTTTATTAAAAATTTCAAAGTCAGCTGAGGACTAAAAGGAGGATGTCATAGGGTGTATCAAATAACACATGAAAGAATTGTATGATATATGTACAAAATATCCTGAATGCTTAACAGTTTTAACAACGATGTCTGGTCATTCATTGCCACGTCTGCTCTTTTTATGGCTCTTCTTAGACCTAGAAAAAATGAATAAGGTTTTACTGAATCAAATAAAAAGTTTACACACAGCAGCTTTTCAATAAATGAACATCATGAAAGATACATCAGTTAATGTAAAGAGTGATTACCTCTCTGGAGACTTAGAATGGCTCCTGTGTCTGTGACTTCTGTGATGACCTGTTGAAATAAATGTAGATTAGCAATATATATTTCCAAGCCTCCTATAATTAGATAACTAGTCAGCCATTCCTCTTTTTAAACCACTACAATAGATGAATGCAATAAAACAGCCAACCAGAGTGTGCAAAGTGAAGTAACAGACAACAGCCAATCAGAAATCAACTCCGACATCGGTAAACCGTATGGTTTATTGTATCACCTCCCTTCCCACTGCACTCCTATTCAATGACGCCTGAACTATAGCTTAATGCAATGTTTCTGCTCTAGTTCCCCCACTCTCTTTTTTAAAACTTGCAAGTGTATTAAATCACCAAATATGAATTATACAGTTAATATCCATTTACTTTATTAGATCTGATTTTGGTACAGATTTGCTCCTTAAAGTTGTTGTCAAATCATATAAGCATGATTGTGTTTTTCAGTACATATTTGTGGTTCTTTTTTTGTAATCTGTAAGGGGTTTAATGGGGAATAAAAAGCAGCTTTCTCCCTCCAATGATCTATTTCTCTCCCCTTTCTCAGTGAAAAGTTCCTAAATGCAGATTTAAGGGAAAAGTTTCTGTAGCACTATAGAAAAAGTTACCTGGCGATTTAGATTTAGATCTGTGACGTCGTTCCCTGGATCGGCTTCGGTGTCTCCTTGGACTCTTGCTCCTATGTCTTTCCCGGCGTGGAGGTGATGGACTGTAGGCACAAAGCAAAATGTCTTTGTAAATTCCCTACATATTTCTCCTATAGACACATCATACAATTGAAAAGCTATGATTTTGGGTGAAAGAGTATTACAAGGTGTTGAACTGGGCACACAGAGGTCACTAGTAACTTTACCTGCAAGGTAGAACATGCTATATATCACAATAAGTCCAACCTAATGTTAATTTTTAAATTAGGGTTTCTAGGTAGTAGCTCTATTACATAAGTATAGTAGTGGATATTATTATGATATAAATATGTAGTGTATCTATTATATAATCTATATAAGTAATCAGCAATCATTTTCTATTAAATCTACTGGCTGGGCGCTATCCACATGCTGATTCGGAGATAAAGGAATAATAAGGAGGCTACCATTCATTTACAGGCCTACTATGTAAATTATAAAAAAATGTATAATCAGCATACTCAAAAAGTCCTTAATGATGTAACACTGTTAAAAAGAGTTAATAAAGTAATTAATTCTTTTTTAGGTACTCACCTCCTTCTCTTAGGCGAGCGGCTACGTCTGAAACAAGAAATCGTTTTAGTGAGGGATTCAACAAAAAGATTAAAAAGGTAACAGAAGTACAATTTATTGTATAACAAAGTTGCTGAGGTTAGTACATTGCCCCTTTACAAAAATCATGCTCTGTTCAGACCAGTGTTAAAAAAACAAAAACAAAAAAAAAACAGCATTTACTGCTTCCAAATGCTGCCTGGCGTCTAGGAAAGGCGATTTCAGGCTAAAACACTGGCTGTTATAAACACCTGAACAGGCTTCTGCAATGGCTTAAAGCGTACCTACACTCAGAAAATCAACTTTGGCTTATGGATAACATAAGCCCAAGTTAAATTCATCTGAATACTTTTTTTTCAGCTTGCTTTTACCTTTAAACATTAAAAACGAGTTCTGGCCACACCACCAGGTCTCTCCATCGCCTAGGCGGTAAGGTAATCTGGGAAATGCCATCCGTGGTGGGAGCGTTTCTAATCCACTCCTACTTATGCACTGTCCAATTATGCAGATTTTTTTTTGTCACTGTGCGACTGCTCCGTCTGCAGCTGCCGAGCCTGTGAGCTCTGTGCAGTGAGGGGGAGTGGGTGGAGGAAAGGAAGAATGTAAACTTGCCAGTCACAAGCTGGCCACTTCTAAACTCTTCAGAAATCATTATATATTGCATGGATACAAGCTGACCCAACCCGTGCCACCATGGAAGACTGACGTTTTAGTGCAAGTAAGTAAGAATAGATTAATAATTGAAAGACTAGTTTTTGAGTATAGTTCTTCTTTAAACAGACATTTTTGGATGTTATAAAAACCTTTATTTAAACAGGACATTGAACTAGTGACAGGAAAGGGAATGATATCGCGGCTCTTTACTTCCTCAACTCATTGTCAGGGTGTTGCTGGGCAGACATCTGGTGAGCCGCTTATTAAAGGGGGGCTTCCAGATATCAAATAAACCTCCTAACACACCCAGACCACCATTACACCAACCCCTAAGCCTGCAAATGCACTTGGGTGCCTTTCCAACCACATATAGGCTACAAATGCACCTGGGCTGCCTTTCCAACCACATCTGGTCTACCAATGCACCTGGCTGTTTGTTCCTAATCTGGTCTACCAATGCACCTGGCTGTTCTTTGCTTCTCATGTGGTCTACTAATGCACCCAGCTGCCCTTGCAGCAAAGCTAGGCTATCTGAGATACATCTTGCTACAACACCAAAGGTCTAAACGCCAGTAAAAATAATGGCCTACTCCACTTTTTTCTTCCTTCCCTGTTCCATCCATCCATGCTTTTGCCTTTGCATAGGAGGAGTCAGATTTGTCCCACACCTCTGGATGGAAATGGATTAGGTAATCAGCTCTGTTGTAGTTCAGCCATTGTTGTCCATCTAAAGGGACAGAGGTGTGGTCACCTAGGACTTCCTGTCCTGAGTACAGGGAGACAATTTGCAGGTGTCAAGAACATCATATAATAAAGAACACCTATAATAAAGTAATTTAGGCAGTGAAAATCACTTTCCATTGAAGTCCCTAGGGGCAGCAATTGCTCACACAAGAAAGAAGCAATCACTGCTAGATAACGCTGCAGTCTACAATGAATAAACGCATTCACTCCTATGTCTACATCCTCATAGCTTTATATGTGAGATCCCAGGCACTACTGTTTCTGCGTGTCTCATGAGATTTGGTGACGTCATTACTGTGCTGCTCACAGTTTTTTTTGCTGGAGGCTCTGACATGGAGAAGCAGAACCCTGCCCCTACCAAGATGGCTGCCTCTACACATTATGCAGAAAAAGGCAGGGTAATACGCACTTAGTAAATGGTCGGCCAAAGGGATACCACAGGTAATTCTGGTAACTAGTTCTTGCTCTCTGCCTGCTGTTCTTTTAGGCATAGCTTTGAGAAATCAGTTAAGTCTTTGAGAGTCCACCTTTACTGCCAAAATTTCATCCTACCTTCTAGGTGAGCGGCTGCGGCTCCTCCTGTAGCGAGGTGAAGGTGATCTGCGTGGTCTGTCCAAATCCCGATAACTTCGCCTGTGATGATCTGGAGAGGGATCTCTGCCCTGTGGCACATAAATGCATGTCATTGTAAGTGGGTAGTTTTTGTGCTTGTAATAGGAAATCCACGTGAAAACAAAACCTTATTTGCTTTAGCTCATAGTACCCCCTTTTAAAACATCTTTATATTGTATTTTAACATTGCAGATATCAAACGGTCTATTACATTATAAATATACCTTATCGTCATCGTCCTCCTCTTCTTCACTAGATTCTACGTCATCCATGTCTTCTTCCAAAGCGCTGACACGAGGGTCCAACTGTTCAGTCTCTTCAAGCACATGGCGTTTCTGTAATTTATAAAAATCAATAGGCATCTAATTAGGGAGGTGATTTGCAGACTATTTTATAATAAAAGGCACGCAATACATTATTTTAAAGTCAATTTTACTAGAATGCATCCAATCACATCACTTCAAGCAAATCTAGGGTAACAGTCATGCCATGGGTGTGCTTTGCTTCAGATTAAATGCATTTTAGGTACCTTTTAACTGCATTACATTCCTATGGAAGGAACAGCTGGATTTAAAATGTACTAAACATGCAGCATGTATGGTTTATTTTTTTACTGCACCCCGAAACTTAAGGCCGGTCCAGAACCCAATAACTAGGGGATGAAAGGGGATTGATATGTCATGCGCATTTTGATTGGGGCCTTTTATATGTACCATGATGAAGCACTCTTTACTTTTTACCATCAGTACCCTCTTTAATAGAGAATGCAGCACAGACAATTTGCTTCTTGTAGGTCCACCCCACTGACCTCTCCGTATTCAGCCATAAAAACCAGCTGACACTAAATCAAACTTAAAAATCTAAACTGCCTACAATTAACATAATATAATAATAAATTCAAAGCTAAATTCATGTGTGCATTTTAGACTTCCTGTTCAAGTAAAAAAAATGCAACGTGTTAATAATCTTACCTGTAACCGAGGTAATATGACATCACAGACACGTTCACTGTGGAGAAGCTGATCTATGAATTCATCTACATGCATCAATTCAAAGTCTAAAAGAGACAAAGGTTACATCATTTATAGGTTATTATGAAGTATCACAATTCATTTCTTAGATAACATTCATACGATTCTATACAGATGTCTGCACTATAGAAAAGGTCAAGATGATCATCAAATGTTAATTCTAAAATCACATCACTTGACTGTCCTGCTTTCAGATATTTAAAGATGCAATCTAAGGGCTCTGATATTCCCTCAAACATTCCCTGTGGGATTCTTCCAAGTGTTTCAATGGCAGTAATTGCTTCCTACTAACTTTACCTTTTTCTAGAAATCTGTACTTTGTACAACTACAGGTGGCAGCCTCATTCCTGCCACCCTACAATTATAGTATATCTTTTCTTTCTGAAAATAATATGAAAGGGGGAAATAGAATTATGGTGGGGGCAATGTCAAAGAACTGAATGGGGAGATAATTATTTTTTTAAAATACTATATTAACTTTGAAAACTTTAAATGTTAAAGCCAGGTTCAGGCTGGAGTTTTTTCAAGCAGCATTGTGGCAATTGAGCACATTTTGCCATACCCTATAAATGTTTAACATCCTCAAAAAATTACCTCCATTCCTGTTCTGAACTTTGACTTTCCGATAATCGTTATAGAGAGGCTCAAGATACTTGTAGCAGTCGGTTGCGGTCCCTGTAAGGCGCATGTACAGAGCGCCCAGTGTTCGGACATACCTGGCAAGAAGAATGACAGGAATACACAAAATGAAGCATACAAGCATATTCAATAGGGCAATGCAAAATTCAGTCACCCACAGCAGGCAATAGGATATCAGTATTACTGCAGATCACACAGTGACTGGTGTGTTGCTATGGGTTTTTTTTTGCATTGTTTCAGTATTTCATGATTTAAATTTGCACATGCAGCGGAAATGAACTAAAAATCTTTAATTGTGCAGATCCCTCGATGGTGCTAGACTTCCTTTGATACAGTCCTGCTTTGTCCTGAAATACCTCCTCGGCCTGGCGGGAGGGGGGGTGGGCAGGGGGTTATGTAGACGTAGGACCTTCAGTCTTGATCACCGTGGCCATCAAGAATGAACGGGGTGGTGCTAAAAAGGGTGTTGCATTTAAAGCGCACCTTAACTCAGAATTTTGCCCTTTTATTTAAAGTAAAAATTTTGTTTGTTTGTAGTACATCAGGTCCTGTGAGTTCCCGGCCCGGTGCACCGGGCGCCGAAATCTTCTTCTCTCGGATTTTTCTTTCTGTGTCACCCTTCTGTGCATGCGCTGTGAGATCGGCAAATTTTTTTCCCATTCACGTCATCTGATGTCACGCCTGGGTCGGGTGACGTAGTAAGAAGAAGCCGGAAGAAGAGGTAAAAATGACAGTGCCTAGCCAGCCGGCCCAAAGACGAATGCCGGAACCCAAAGGAAGAGACCTCCTGATGGATCGGACTGGCCAGCGGGATTGAAGGCAAGTGTATTATTGTTGTTATAGGGGACTTTTGAGTTTAGTTCTTATTCATTATTTTATATGACTAGCTGATTACCCAGCGTTCCCTGGGTATTTATTCATTGCAATCTTTTAATATAGTCCAAAAAAAGAGTATGTAAAAATATAAGCAAAAGGCACACTGTGCTGTTTAATACATACACACATACATGGATGCAAATATACCTCTGACATATACTGCAGTGCTGTACAAAGATCAGCTGTGCACTCACATGAGCCTCAGTCATATGTCTAGCAAGTTTGGTTGAAATGTCTCCATGCATTTCCTAGTGATGACATACACACACACATACATACATACATACAAATATAGCTCGGACATATAGCACAGCGCTGTACAAAGATGTCTGGTGTGGTGCACTCACATGAGTCTCATTCATATGTCTAGCTAGTTTGGTTGAAATGTGTCAATGCGTTTCATCCAAATATAGCTCTGACATATAGCACAGCGCTGTACAAAGATGACTGGTGCACTCACATAGGTCTCAGTCATATGTCTAGCAAGTTTAGTGATGGTGGAACATACACATTATATATATATATATATATATATATATATATATATATATATATATAGATAACAGTCCATGATGAGTAATTGTTTTACCATGAAATACAATATATAGGTTTCAGGTAACCGGACTCACTTGAAGTCTTCGTTCTTAATAAACTCCACAATGATGTCTTTCTCCGGCTGAATCTGCAGCATTTTCAGTGTCAGGCACAGGAATGGGGTGGGTTTGATGTTCCCTCCATAAACTCCTCCAACATATTTCAGCTCCATGGCTTTGTCGACCACCAGCTCCGCTGCAAAGAAATAACATATTAATAATAAACAGGATTTATATAGCGCCAACATATTACGCAGCGCTATACAATAAATAGGGGTTGCAAATCAAAGATACAGACAGTGACATAGGAGGAGGAGGGGACCCTGCCCCGAAGAGCTTACAATCTAGGAGGTGTATAAGATATGAACATATATATTTATGTCATGACATGAACAAATCCCACTGAATTTCAGTGGAGATTTCCTGCTATTTCCTATTGTATTTTAGGCCAGGAAATGAATAGAAATCTCCTTAGCTGTGCAGTGACAACCCTGAGTGGGCAGCCATTGTATATGGCTGTACATGGTGAACCCGTCTTCACTCACCGGTGAGGCCGAAGCACTCTTCCTTCCAGTATTTGGACTCATAGATTCGGGTCCTGATGATTTTCTCCACCAGGTATTGGGGGTTTGTGCCATGGACACTATGAGCGTCTTTCACGGTCCGGTTCGCCATGATTCTACGGAGCCAACTTCCGGCGCGGTGCTCGTGACGACATCAATCGGTGCCGCTTCCGGGTTTGCAGCGTGACGTTTGCATTGGTGGCGGGAAATCCATCCTGCATTGAGTAGGCTGAGAGGAAAGCGGAGGGAGGAGATCGCTGGGGAAGAGCGGAGCGGGTGAGCGGACACAGACACGGGGGATGTGATATGATTCAGTATTGTATGTACAGGGAGAACGGAGGATAACAAATCCCAGCATGCTTCCATGCCATGCCATGCATGTGGACTGGAGCTCAGAATGTTTATAGGAGCATGTGTGATACTTCCACCACTCCACATCTTCCCCCACCTCCTAGATTGTAAGCTCTTCGGGCTAGGGTCCTCTCCTCCTCCTGTGTCACTGTCTGTCATTTACACCCCCTATTTAAAGTACAGCGCTGCGTAATATGTTGGCGCTATATAAATCCTGTCTAATATTAATAGTAGGAGCTGGACTGGTCAGTGATCCCAAGGACAATGCCAGATGTTCTGTATCGGCTGCTAGTTTTATTGCTGAACATTTGCAAATTTTGCATTTATTTTTTTAGTGTATTTGGTATATAAAAAAAATCTCATATGGGGAAACCCAGAGTTTGTAGCGATGCCTTCCTCAGGTTATATTCAGATCTGTGGTAAAAAAATATATTACCGCTTCTAGGAACCAAAAATGCACAGGATTATCATTGTCAGGATAAGAATCCTTGCTGAGCAAAAGCCTGTGCATGGGGGTTACAGGTAGTCCCCGAGTTATGGACATCTGACATCTGGAGGACTCCTAGATACAAACAGGGCTTCCCTGCTCCTGTGCAGGACAGAAGCTGGAGGGGGTGATTTTCATGACTTGCAGAAGAAATCTTTTGCTATACACAGCTGAGGTTCTGGGTGATCTTAGCGGGGTGAGCTCTTTATGCACCTCTTGTAACTCTTTAATGACCAAGACAAACTCTGCAGTCGTTTCTTTTTGCATATAAAAGCACAGCTTGCTCCAGAAGTTAATGAAGGTCTAGGCTCCATAAAGTTTTTTTTTTTGCTTTGTTTGTGATTAGCTCAGTGAGGATTGTATACAGTAACTGACACCACACTGCCTAATAATATGTTGAGACAAACATCTGTCCTAATTGCATTTATTAAAATAATGTACCTGTTCCGACTTACATACAAATTCAACTTAAGAACAAACCTACAGTCCCTATCTTGTATGTAACCCAGGGACTATCTGTATAGGCAATTTATCTGACTCTTTTGAACGTACCTAAACGCAACATTTTTACTTTACATAGAAGGGTAGACAGCTCCTCTATATACGGTATAAATGTTGGTGTTTTAAAAAAAAAAGTGCAGCACCGCCCCTTTAAGAGGAAGTAAACTGGAAAATGCCCAAAATAAACAAAAAAATACACCTATCTTCAATCCCACAGAGCAGTGGATTGGTCTGGGGGTCTATTCCATCCAGTCTTGCGTCTTCCAGGCATACATCTGCAGGCTGGTGTGCCAGGCACCACCATCTTCGCCTCTTCTTTCTGGACCTTCTTCCTACGTCAACCAACCTACATTTTTTCAAGCTTTTTAAAGCACCTATGATGCAATTTGCCACAATATTAATATAAGCGTTTATAAGAGTTTTATTTTAACGGTAGGGAATGAGTACAGAGGTACATAAACCCCCTTACTCATTCCCTAATAGGGTTAAATATATCTATAAATATTGAGACAAGACTTTATTGGTAAATAATTTTTATTAAATACAAGTAAACCCCAATCACATACATATAACTTTCTTTTTACAGGTTATCCCACTACGAAAGTCTCCCCATTCACCTCTAGTGCTGATTGGCTGAGGAAAGGTAAACCCTGATGAGGTTTGAGGGTTTCCCTTTTCTCAGCCAATCGAGGTAGAGGTCCTATGAGGTCATTGCTCCAGAGTCAACTGCAGCGCATTGGCATGTGGGTGTAGAACAATTGCTAAATCTCTGCTAGGGCAGCCTGGAGCAGTGTCCCCATACAATCTCTCCAGTGATTAGAGAGGTCCTATGGGGGCAGCCTGTATGTATGCACACTGCTCCCAGGATCTTTAGGGGAGCTGTGGCAAGTGTTTTGCACCCACATGGTTGCAGAACTGGTGCCAAAAAACTTAGTGATTCCGCTAATACGACCTCGCCCTTGATTGGCTGAAACAGGTAAACACTAATGACCCCTCAAGCATTATTAGTGTTTACCTTTTCAGCCAGTCGAGAGAGAGTTTGTGTAGCGACAGTGCTCCTGCGGCTCTAGTGGAGCTGTTGCAAATGTTCTGCACACACGTGGGTGTAGAACAAGTGCCACAGCTTTGGCTGGGTCCAGGGAGCAGTCAAGAGGTTGTGTGGGGACAGGGCAACATATGGGTGCAGAACACTTTGCCAAAGTCCCACTAGAGATTCCGGGAACATTGTGCACATACAGCCTGCTCCCATAGGATCTCTCTAATCAATGGAAATGTCACAGGGGGACACTTCAGGAGGATGCTTCAGCCAGTGGAGCTTTGACAAGTGTTCTGCACCCACGTGCCAATGCCCTGCTGGGAATTCGGGAGCAGTGTCCTCATACGGACATCTCTCTTGATTAGCTGAGAAAAGGTTTACCTTTTTTCAGCCAGTCAGGACTAGAGGTAATTGGGAAAACTTGTCCTCATTTGCCCTCTAGTATTTGGGGATCTCACACTGTCAGGAGTCCCATGGCTGTACTCATGTCGAGTGCAGCCATGAGAATCATCCTTTAATAGTGGGTTAACCTGTAAAAAAAAATGTTAACACCACATACATTTATTAAAAATACTTTAACATTAATGTCGTATTTATAGATATATTTGAGTATTTGAATTTAAGGGAATGAGTAAGGGGTGTTCCCCAGTGTGGGGCAGTGGAAATCTGGGCGTCCCCTTATTAAAGGGGGCTTCCAGGATCCAAAGTCCTGCTAAAATGCTCATAGAAGCTTTCATGCTAAAGTATTAAAACCCTTATATGTGTGAAAACAGCTATAAACATCTCCAATCACATCAATTAAGTTTTTAAAAGTTTATACACGTGCAAAAAACACCTTTATTGGTTTTCACTCTTTTTTTAATTCTTAAAATGGAGTGTTTTCTAAAACGCTCAAAATCGTACCTCAAGGAAACACCCTGGTGTAAACTAGCCTATTAGAATCCATGGTAATTTCAAATGTGCCTTTAAACGCTCTGGTTAAACTCTGGTGAAACAGTGTAGACTAAGCTTTAAAGCGTAATTAAAGTTAAAAGCAATAAAACCTCACTTAGCTTGTCTTCCGCAGATCCCTCTAAAGCTGTCTTCCATACGTTCCCGCATTGTCCTGGTTTCTTGCTTCTTCCAGGTGCTGACATTTACATAGTAATTTAAAGCAGTCATTCATATGTTTCCCTGACTCTTTAGGACACTTTTGCATGTAATGAAATGAAAACGTTGTCTGAAGATGTGTGTTATTCACAGAATCGCCAGGTGGTAAAAGAAGTCAGAACATAAAACTAATGCAGCCACCGCATCTAAGGACTGTAATATATTGAAGGTTTAGTTTAGATACACCAGTAGGCAAACCTAATTATATACATGCAGGTTAAAGCAAAAAGGTCTTCCCCATCAGTATATACTACGCTTTCATTTTCTTCTCCATCACTCTAGGATTGATTTACTAAGTAATATAATGTTTCCCTAATAAAATGATTGTTCACTTGACTAATTAAAAAAAAGAGAAGCTTTGTTCACTACAATCATCTAAATCTGTGCAAAGATTTAGGGTTTTATTTTAATTTTATTTCTCTTGCATGATTGAACAGCTTATATTCCTTCACTGAAATGTATTACCAGTATCATTCAAAGTAAGAGAAGGGTATCCAATACTATTTGGAATGGAAAGGAATGGGGCTGCCCTGGCTAAATGGAGCTGGGGAGAGCACTGCATTCTAACTCCATTTTCTTCTTTACAGAATCATGACCAAATATTTTACCAGAGTTAGAAGGCGACGTGTGTACAGCTGGCAAGGAAGACCTGTGATAAAGGACAGGAAACAGTTACACCTTCAATATGGGTAAATGTTTTTTGGGTTTTCCTTACATTATATATTTTTTGTAACATGCATGGTGTGATTGTAGTAATGTTCTATTATATAAAATACACTTATTTTTTTTCCTTTTTTTTTATTGTAGGGGGATTGTTATGAAATCAAATGAAATTGAAGTTAGTATTGTACCAGGGGACTTTGTTCTGATTGAGGGCGATGATGAAGAGAGGCCATTTGTGGCAATGTTAAAAGAACTTTATGATGATGGTAAGATTACCTTACATTAGACTGTTTGAGGGGGTTATTTAAAGCTTTTTCATGTTATTAAACAGCATTTATATAGCGCCAACATTTTACTGAGCACTGTACAATAAAAATAGGAGTTGCAAATGACAGACAGATACAGACAGTGACACAGGAGGAGGGAAGGACCCTGCCCTGAAGAGCTTACAATCTAGGAGGTGGGGGAAGTATCTCACAATATAAGGCTTCGTTCACTGGTTATTGGTTTGCACACAATTTTGGCAAGTTTAGCGAAAAGGTTTTTTGTAGAAACTGATTTGATTTTGAAAAAAAGGTAAAAATTGCGATTCGCAGTCACATTTTTTTGTTGCTGTGTGTGATGTCATTGAATAGAGCTTTAATTACTTTCTATGGGATTTGTAGTGACAAAAACACGGCAGTTACATTTAGTAGATCTGCTAACCCTTCACCACTGTATACAAAATGACAGTATTTTAATTGAAGCTTACTTTAGCTGTCAGCAAGAATTTTAATTAAAAAACTTCACTTACCTTTTCTTGTTATTAATAATAATAAATAGTATTTATATAGCTTTGACATATTATGCAGCGCTTTACAACGTCTATAGTCACACCACTAGCTGTCCCTCAAAGGGGCTCACACAGTCTAATGTCCCTACCATAGTCAGCGGGACTCAGACCATAGTACAGCGCTGTGTAGTATGTTTGCGCTTTATAAATCCTATTTAAAAATAATAAATAGTCATATGTCATTACCACAGTCTAAGGTCAACCTGGCCAGAAGCAATTTACCTGTCTGCATAGTTTTTTTTGTTGTTTTTGCAATGAGGAAACCAGAGCTCCCAGGGGAAACCCATGCAAAGGCCAGAGTGCCACCCAAAGCCTTTGATCTGTGTACTTACCGCCCCCAGCAAATCCATCACTGTCTTGGCTTCCGTCTTCTTTCTGGGGCTCTTGGTATATCCTATGCGGCCATCTTCTGTCTTCTGGGTTCTTCCTAACTTTGCCTGATCTTGCACTGCACATGCAAAAGTCCATTTAAAAAAAATATTTATGTAATCCTAAATAAAATGCTTTTTTCACATTTTTATCTTTGTTGTCTTATAAGCAAAATATTGGAATTGTGTTCTATAAAAAATTATCTTGTATGTCTTTAAAGTAAAAATTAGGTAGGTAGTAGTTTTTGAGCTTGGTCTGGTCATCAGTGGTTAAGACAAATATAAAGAAGTGCCTGGAGCAGCGCAGAGGGCTATATCTAGATTTGAGCTTGCACTAAGATAGTAAAAAATATAATCAAACTAGTTGTAGGGGTATTCTAAACACCTATAAATAAGAGTATATTTGTCTATGTAGAATTTAAAGTTTTTTGTAAATATGGTAGGCGTAAGACTAAAGTTCAGGAGTCCCTGACCAAATACTCTTCTTTCCTAGGAAGCATGTTTTATTAAATTCTGCTGTATATTTTCACATCAGGTACTGAAAAGAATTCCAGCAAACATGCCACAGTACAGTGGTTTTTACGCTATGAAGAGGTGCCCTATAGGAAGAGGAAGTTGCTGGGCAGAGAGCCCCATCCTCAGGAGATCTTTTTCTATGAATCTAGTACATGTGACAATGATATTGATGCAGAGACCATAATTGGAACTGTTTCTGTAAGTATAGCAAGTGGAGAAAACTCCACAGGCATCAAGATTTTTTTTATTATTAGATGTGTATGCAATGTTTTACCTTTTCCTTATTTCTAACTCCTTCACTATTTATGTGGTAAGATGGTCAGATTGTATCTTTCCCTATAGACATGTCTCTTCTGGTATGGTTATCTCAAATCTGTATTGGCTAATAAATCTTTTCAATTACTATCTCAGGGTTAAACACTAGAAGCTAATAGTTCAATACCATTTATGTGCTTAACACTAACATTAAAGCGATGATAAACTCATGATTATTAAGCACTCTGTTCTGCCCTGGCTGGTTGTCTATGTGTTCATATATTTAAATTTGTGTTTATTTTTTTCCTGCTTTACTTTTTAAGTAATATTTTTATGATAATTTTGTTGTGGTATCACTTTCTAGATTTCCCAGATGAACCCTGATGATCCTTTTCCTGAATCAAAGAAGTCTGAAAATGTCTTGTTTCTAAAGCTATCATGGGATGGAAAATCTTTCAATCCTCTAACCTCCAGCATTTATCGAGCAAAAGAAAGCATTGCTGTCAGCAATATACCTAATAAATCTCTGCCAATGCCAAACTTTTACCCCATAGAAGGAGACACAGCAGAAAGTAGACAAATCACCCGCAGTGCCACCAAATCACACAAAAAAGGCACAGAGATAGAGTCACGCCATTCAGCTTCTAAGAGCTCCCATTCCAAGGAGAGAGGGGCACAGAGACTTCCTATTGGAACCAGCACACCTGGAGCCAGAAAAAAGCTGGAACTGAACAGTAGGTCCTTCCTTTACCAAAGTCATGTTCAAAGTTGTAGTTGCATTGCATGTTTTTTTTAAAGTAAGCTTGTACAGGAGACCAAGAGCTCTAATTATAAAGCAGGGAATCTGACATTCCCTCAAACGTGTTGAATTGTGTTTCAGTGGCAGTAATTTATTTCTCCACGGGGTAACGTCTGAGGTAACATCAGATTACCTGTTTTATAAAAAGAATCCCAAAAGTGTGTTTGCGAAACACTCTCTGTGCAGATGTTTTGTAAATTTTGAGCTCCCCTGACCAGAATGCCCAGCAGTTTTCCTGACCAATTCATTCCAAACTAATTCAATGCATAGTTTAGGGTGAACTTGGCCTTTTAAAAATACTGTAGCATTCATTTTTCTTTATTGAGCCATATTTTAGTTGACATTGATTTTTTATTGACTTTTAGGTCCTTCTAAATCTCAGAAGTCTATTGATAAAGGCACTGTCCTAGAGGATGAGTTTAAACCTCTGGAATCAGCGGCTCCTAAACGTAAGGTGGCTTTCTCTGGGCTCCCTGACTCCCCTCCCAAGAAGTCTCTCAGTGAACAAGACCTCTCCTCCTGCTTCATCCCGCTTCAACCTCTTAAAGACATGCCCAAACTCAACCTGAGACTGACCCCTCTAAGGCGTACTGTTCCAGAAAAGCCAGAATCTGATAAAACCCCGTAAGTGAACCCATAATCTGCAGCTTTCTGCCTTTTGTTTCTGGTCTTTGTGTTTAACAGCTTTAATTGTCATTGACAGTTTCTGATTTCACATCTTGTTTTAGCATTGAACAGAGCAATGGAAGAAAACCTATTGACAAGTCTGTAAAGTCAGCGGAATCCAAGTCTAAAACGCCACAAAAGCTAAATTCAACACCAAAAAAAATCACAAGCAGTTCTAGGAGGTACTGGCATGCATTATTTTTGGCCATATAATACATATATCTTTAAAGCAAATGTCAAACAAAAATATGAAGTACATCCCTGAATTACATTTACCTTTACTTGCGTTCTACCCCCTTACAGTCAAATGCAAAAAAATACCTGTTGATCTGCACTATGTTTTTAAACCCTGCGGTGTACTGACGACACATAGCATGTTTGTGGTGTCTGCCCTGCCCAATGTGTTTTGTTAAACTACTCAACCACTCCCAGTCTGTAACCTAATCTATGTAACCTAAAGATGTTAGCAACTCTTAGGTTTGTGTGTTTTGGTGAACACCGTCTCTTTTCTGTTTGCGTTATTTGCCGTACAAATCTTTACAATGCCTACTTGTTCATAACTTAACTTAATTGCAGCATCTAAATAAGTGACTTCTCCCCAGCCCCTTTTACCTGGGCGCACCACCCGGCACTTTTCAGTAATCGCCCGGCTGTTTTTGGGCGGTGACTGAAGAGTTGGGTCAGATAGGGGGGCCTCCATCCGCCTACAGCTTCTTCTTACCTGGCTTAAATTTTTTTCTGGGAAAAATACTGGGATTGGATAGTGCCAAGTGAGACGCTTTTTTTTGTATTTTTATATTTTTTTTTATATACAGGAGTGATGTTTGTCTTAACTGTACTAATAGATGTGCAGATCTAAACAATAGCTTCATCATTTTAATATTTTGTAGAAAATAGGTATGCTAGTTTACACAGCTAGGAATAATAAGTATTGACACACCAAATGTATTTTTTTATTCAGACCATCACAGGAACAGAATGCTGGGGAGCCACAGACACCAAGATCCCGAAGGAAATCTGCACAAGCTTCTGTTAACCGAATGCGCAAACAGATAAAGTAATGCATACTTTCATTACTATGTATGTGTGTTGTGTAGATATTGTACATTGCCTACCTGCTCAGGATGGACAACAAACTGTTCTGCCCTGTAGCCTGTATACACCACTACCAAATGCTAGCTATCTTTCCTTCTCCTCCAAAACAAGGCAGGACAATTTCTTCTTTCTGGGAATTTAGAAATAGTTTAGGTCCAGTGCTGGGATGTAGGGTAATTTGGACATAGGTTTTTATTACAGACTTTGCTTCTTTCCAGACTTTTGTCAGAGAGCGACCTCAGCGATCGGGATGAAAGTGAGGATGATTTTGTTCCCCTTAAAGATGCTGCTGTGGTTAGTAGCAGTGAAAATGATGAAGGGGAGCAAGAAAGTGAAGAAGAGGAAAAGACATCCAAAAGAACTACTAGAAGGAGAATAACTCCCCAGACGCCATCTTCTGCAAGGAAGACTCCAGCAAGAACACCAAGTAAAACTGTAAGTTCCAAGTGTTCTGTGAAGGGTCAGTTCATCCAAATGATATTGGTGGAGCTTCATGGGCAGACTTAGGATTTCTTAGAATTCAGCAGAAATACCTGCAAACTAAAAAATGTTGAATAATATTCCCAAATAAGACAATTTTCAATATAAAGGAAAATCTCCACCATAGAACAATAGCAATTTCAATCTTACTCTGATTTTTCTTTATCAGCTCTTCTCCAGGGTTGAGCTTCTGATGCCATATTGATTGGCGAGGCTTGGATGATGCACCTCCTGTAAAATTCATCTTTCCTCAGTACATGCTGAAATTGTTCACTGAACTGAACATGCAGTTTACATTTATTTAACCCCTAGATATAAAGCGGGGGAAAAGATTTTTCACTTTAGTTTTGTTTCTGCACCTTAAGGGATGATTTAAAAAAAATGCAATCCATGTAAACCCATTTTTTTTTTTTTGTCAATAGCAAAGTTTTTATCCGGCCATCTTTACAATATTAGAACTTTCTGCTACAGGCTAAAAAAATTACGTCTCCCAGGCAATTGCAGCAGCAGCAGCATCTATGGGCTCCTTCAGTTGTCAATTAGGCTGTCTATGAGCCCAATTGCCAACTTCATGCTGGCAATGCTGTTGCTAATGACCCAGTGGTTTTGGCTATCAGCTAACTGGTAGGATCTTCAGGTAAACTTTCAATGAGTTATCAAAAATTATTTTCTTAGGAAAATTGTATATTGTAAAGGCATGCTGCCAAACATTAAAAAAACTGATTTAATAAAACTCTCTGAGAGTGGAGAAGATAGAACACCATGGGATAACGTGAGTGATCCAGCAAACCTGAAATGGATCTGGTCCAGGATTGAAAACATTTGCCAAGTAATAGATTGCTAGAGTACCCAGATTCTCCCATGGGAGTCTGTCTTCTCTGTTCTTGAAGAGCTTTAATAAATCAGGCCCTTTAGGTATGTTTGGTTATTCTTTGATGAACACAGGAGTTCAAAAAATGTGACTAGATGGTGACCTAACTGTTTAAGATAAATCCAATACAGTCTTGCTGTTAAAACTTGTTCCCAAATGTCCAGGTATATGTAAATGCTTTTAAATAAGACCTTTCTGTTGTCTGCATTGCAAATATAAATGATACAGGTAGTCCCCAGGTTAGGGACATCCAACATATGGATGCCTCCTAGATATGAACTGGCTTCCCTGCTCATTTCTGTGCAGAACAAAGGCTTGAAAGGGGGGAGGGGGGCTGTTGGCATGACTTGTAGAAGAAATCTTTTGCTAAACACAGCTGAAGTTTGGTTGATTCTAAGGACTGAGCTCTTCCTGCAGCCTCTTGTACTTCTTTAATGACCAAGACAAACTGTTTACAGTTGTTTCTTTTTGCATATCTAAGCACAGCTTGCTCCAGAAGTTAATGAATGTCTAGGTTCCATAAAGATTTTTTTTTTGCTTTGTGATTAACTCACAGTGAGGATTTTATACAGTAACTGACACCATGTTGCCTAATAATATGTTGAGACATTTAATAAAATAATGTACTTGTTCTGACTTGCATACAAAAGTTCTGCTGGAAGCCCACTTGATCGTTTTAATGAAGTTTGCTATTGCTGATCCAAATCTTTAGATACCAACTGTCTGCTAGTCAAGCTAATTCTATGATTACAGTCTTTTGAGGCGCATAATCAGCATTAGAGGTCTAATTTCCTAATTTGCATGCTGGATCTAAATCAATGACTGAGAAAGCACTAAAGCTGCAAGATCGGTATGATAACCAGGCAACTAGTACTTGCAAGACAAACAAACAAATGGTAGCCTGCATATTTTTTTAGTTTGATCTGCTTTATTCTTGCCAAACATTTTATGTGTTTTCATTTGTTATCCTAACAGCCGCGCTCCAAAACCCACACTGCAACTCCCAAAATTCCAGAACGGAACCAGCCAATCCAAAAGCCTGCCAATGTTTTAGAGGAGGCCCGCATCAGGTATGGTAGTAAGGTTTTTCTAGGAAGTAATATTCCAGGTGGACATAAGGGAAGATGCCAAAAGAGACTTGTAGAACTTCATCAGAACTAGGGCGGTGCATTGCCTTCACCAACAATCTTTTTCAGATCTAGGAAATTTGTGGCACAGCTCTGAGACTTTACTGTAAATAAATAATATGGCAGCAATTTAGTTATATTGCCTTGAGATTTTTAAAGCTATTCCAAATTTTTTTTATAAAATTTCAATTAAATTTAATGGTTTTTGAGTCACAAATATTTGAAATATTTTGTATCAAAATAGGCACACTGTTTAAAAAAAAAAAAAAAAATAGTGTAAAGGAAAGGTAAGACCACTTAATGTGCCAAATTTGCGCATTTTTAATTTTCTTCAATCTTCTTTGTTACATTACATTTTGCCTAACATTTTCCAAAACATTTTGATTTAAACTGTTGTAAACATAATCCCTGATGAATGATCACTAACTATATTCCACTTCTCTATGCAGGCTCCATGTCTCTGCCGTACCTGAATCTCTGCCATGCAGGGAACAGGAATACCAGGATGTGTATAACTTTGTGGAAAGTAAACTTATTGATGGAACTGGTGGGTAAGTTGAGTAGAGGTTGTGGGACATTATTATTATCAAATAATTTAAAGGTTGTAAGAATAGTGATAGGTTCATAATCAGGATTTCCAAAAACGTTCAGCCTAAGTAGTCCTAATGGCACTGTTACAGATAAGCAGATTTTTGTTTGGTCAAAATTGTTGGCTATCCCCCTATCCCCACCCCATTAGCCACCAATGTATACATAGAGTAATAAGATAGCAGCAGCTTTTTTTATCTGCAAAATACCTCACCTAGTCTATTTACTAATTTTAGATTTTTTTTTTCCTTGTAGTTATTAGAGAAGCTTTTTCATCAGCTATGTAGCTAAAATTGCATATGCCTTGCATTGGTTGTTTAAGTTCCGTTAATTCTTAACGTAAGACCTTTTTTTCTGTGCATTTTTTAGGTGCATGTACATTTCTGGTGTGCCTGGTACAGGAAAAACAGCCACCGTGCATGAGGTGATCCGGAGCCTGCAGCGAGCTGCAGATGAAGATGAGCTACCATCTTTCCAGTACATTGAGATTAATGGCATGAAGCTGACAGACCCACATCAGGCTTATGTGCAAATTCTGAAGGTGAGAGCATTGTGGCACTGTAAAGGCTCAATCCACTCAATAGTTTTTTGCAGTTTGCATGTGTCTAGTATTCTTCCTCTGTGTATGTGATGTTTATTTCATTGATATTGATTGCATTCAGCTCTTGACTGGCCAAAAAGCAACTGCAGACCATGCTGCTGCACTTCTGGAGAAGAGATTCAGCACGCCAGCCTCCAAAAGAGAGACAACTGTCTTGCTGGTGGATGAGGTAAGCACTATGCATTAAAATAGAGACTACCTGCATATTTCCTTTGGACCAATCCTGGCCTTTCTGGTTTGTTTTTTCTATTAAAAAGATAAAAATAATATAAAATTGTAATTACAAGGTTTATCCTTTGGTAATAGGCACACTACCAGTGCAATGTTTTGTGGTAGAACAGATTAGTTTGTACTTATAAAACCACCTTAGAGTTCAGTGAGAGACATTTATCAAGTATATATTATAGACAAATTTAGATGCAAATAGGGTTGTCTGACAGTTAAAAAAAAGACCATAAGTGTTTTTGTGATCCACGTGCAAGCAGACAAATTTGCAACAGAATCAAAAGGTCTGCAACAGAATCATTTTTATTTTTATTCCAGCTGGACCTTCTTTGGACCAGAAAGCAGAACGTTATGTACAGTTTGTTTGACTGGCCTACTCGTAAACAAGCAAAATTGATTGTGTTGGCCATTGCAAACACCATGGATCTGCCAGAACGAATAATGATGAATCGAGTAGCCAGCAGACTGGTAAGATTTAGATTCTTTTTTAGATTCATGAACTGTTTCATTTTTGTCTACTTTGAGGGTCTGAAGTTTTCTCTCTCTTAAACAATTACTTTACCAAATCTATAGGAATGTAAACATGCATGAAGCAAGTCAAATGCACCTGCATTTCACTGATTTCTGAATATTTAAAAAGTGTTGAAAGCTAATGTCATCAACACAACCCCAAGCCCATTGGCACAGGCCTTTTTAGAAGGTGTTCCATCTATTATATCCTTGTCATTCTGCATTAGGCAAAGACTGGTGTACATTTACCCTAATTTTGCAAAACCAAACTCAGGAAAACTAAAAAAATCCTCATTTGCCAATAACAAGGAACAAGGCAATTACCTTTTTTTTTTTTTTTAAATAAAAAGTCTTCCTATTTTCTGCAAGTCTGCTAATGTTCTGTTATTTGCTTCTCTCATCTTGTAGGGTCTCACAAGAATGTCATTTCAGCCATACACTCATAAACAGCTGCAACAGATAATCACCTCTCGTCTGAATCGCATCAAAGCTTTTGATGATGATGCCATTCAGCTTGTTGCCAGAAAGGTAAGCACATAGACTATATAGTGGATGAGTTGTTTGTTTCTAAACTGCAAACTCTTGGTTAATTGAGTAATATTTGTGCCTAAATGGCAGGATGCAGCAAAGGACGGACCTCAAAATGGTATTTCTCCTCAATATGTCATTGCTGTGCAGACCTCAGTAACGGAGCAACTGTGATTAACAGGAACTTTTATGTTATTCATATTCTTACCATAATAATGCATTGATGGGATGATCAGATTCCACATGGCCTTCAATTTTTAATCTTAAAGTACAGATTGCACATTACAAAGGCTTGTAAAAGATTTAGAGACACCTATTGTTATAAAAACACCTTTTGGTAAAATTGGATATGGTGTATTTAAAAGTTTTGGTCTAGGGAATAGATAACATTTATTCTTCAGGTTTTTATATTGCTGACTATCCCCACTGGGTAGATTGACCTCTTATATTGGTCCTCTTGACTGTAACAAGCAAAGGAAATGATGAGATAGCCTAACTTTTTTTAAACTTGGAATAGGAGAGAGATTAAATATAAACAGTTCTAAAGATGGCTGTCTAAGATTGGGGGTTTTACTTATTTGGAAAGATTTCCACTCTCTGCATGTTGTGCAACCAGGACAGGAAGTAGGGGAAATTCCTACCAGCAAAAAAGAAAATGTTCCCTGTTATATCTAAAACTAGAAAGAAAAGTCTTTAAATGTATTTAAGTTACCCTATATATGTATAAATATATGTGCTCTAAAAATGCTATTAAACAATTTTTGGTGTAATCAAAAGTTTATGGGGTCAGCAATATATATTGTTAGTAGGTGGTACTAAACACATATGTTCCTTCTTGTTTCATTTCTGCAGGTAGCTGCA
Organism: Pyxicephalus adspersus; assembly: GCF_032062135.1. NCBI lineage: Eukaryota > Metazoa > Chordata > Amphibia > Anura > Pyxicephalidae > Pyxicephalus > Pyxicephalus adspersus. The sequence continues at coordinate 18,630,633 of NC_092865.1, read as the reverse complement.
TTGTCTGGTGATGCACGTCGCTGTCTGGACATCTGTCGTAGGGCAACAGAAATCTGTGAGTTCTCCAGCAAGAAAGGTGAACTATCCCTGGTAAAAATGCCACATGTCATCGAGGCCTTGGATGAAATGTTCTCCTCCCCTTATGTCATTGCTATCAGGTACCTACTATTTTAAATTAAATATCTCATCAAATGCTACTTGTAAATAGAGGCTATTGTAAGCTTCTTGTTTTTTGTTGCAGCTCCCTATCAATCCCTACATAGCAGGGAAACAAATAAAATTCACTTTACATTCCTTCATCTATGCTTTTTCAATTTGGCTGTAAATATTTTTTTCTTTTGGCTGGATAGCCAGTCAGTAATGAAAACTGTGACAACAACATTTTGTTTTTAAAAGCAATGTCTATACATATATGCCTCTTCTAATGGGTAGGATCACTTTCTTGAATATTTTTTTTTTCTCCAATGGTCAGATAATACTTGAGCTGCTTCGCTTGCATTGGTATTAAAGCAGACCTATACTTTTTCTTGGCTAGCAAAAGGAAGTTGTTCACAGGATGCAGCAGCTACTAGGAATTTGTACTTGCCCAAGTACTGCTATCAGAACTCTTCATGTTAAAAATGAAACGCATGACTTTCCCAATACAGCAAGTGTTGTCTAAGCAGAAAATTGCCAGGGCCTGAGCATAGTCATGTGGGACTCGTACAGATAGCAGTGGGTTGTGACGTTCTGCGTTTCCTCTTCTATTAGAGCAGTGAGATCAAGCGTGTTTTAGAAATAACCTTGTTCTGTAATAATAATGTCCATATTGTAGGATTTAACCTATGAAATCTTTCTCATTAGGAACTCCTCTGTAATGGAGCAGTGTTTTCTCAGAGCCGTCATTGCTGAGTTTAGAAGATCTGGTCTTGAAGAAGCCACTTTTCAACAGGTGTGTTTTTTTT
>NC_092865.1:18544041-18629459 GCF_032062135.1 Pyxicephalus adspersus | reverse complement strand
CTTTTTCCCATAGGAGGAGTAAACTATCTGAGGAAAAATCTTCTGTTGTGTTTCCGAACTTTAGTTTCCTGAATGGGATACAATAAGGAAGGAAAAATGAGACAGTGGTTAATCACTCCCCTACTTCTTATATTTGTGTACTTAAGACCACCATTGCCAAGAGTTCTTAGTATAAAGTTTTAGTGACATCAGAGCAAATAAATACTCTTAAAGCTCAAGTAAAGCTTTAGCATAAGGATAGGTTTACACAAGCATTAAAACCAAGAGTTTGCTACTCTGGAAAATTCCTAAGAGATGTTAATAGAAATCATATAAGCATTAAACTCATTAAGTTTTGGCATCCAATTGGTCTTAGGGGGTCAGTACAGCCATCACCAACTGTAGAAATGGAAAAATTTCTACTGTATATTTCATAACCACCCCCAAGCTGAGTTGCTTATGTAAATAGGGATTAGCATCCTGATTTCCTGGCACTTGTTAGGGGTGGTTAGCATTTTTGCTTTTGGTTAAAGGTACTTCTGTTTCCATCCAGCTAGCTATAGGGCAAACCTGTACATGAATCTCCTGTTAAACCTCACTTAGAGAAGGTCATTACTTTGTTTTATAGAGTGTATTCAACTTCAGCAACACAATTTTGGGTTTTGCAGCTGCTTTTTCAATCAAATGTCAAGATATTCATATTCTCAAAGAAATGTTTTAAGTTTACTTTATTCAGCATCTAACGTAATGTTCATTGTTTTATGTTGTAGGTATTCCAACAGCATATTGCACTGTGCAGGATAGAAGGAGTGCAACCCCCCACTATGTCTGAGACCATGGCGGTGTGTTTAAGACTCGGAGCTTCTCGTCTGCTCCTGGTAGAGTCTAGCAGGAATGACTTGTACCTAAGAGTGAGAATCAACGTTAGCCAGGATGACATTATGTATGCCCTCAAGGAGGACTAATCATTTCTACAATATTTTATATCTGAAGGTTCTTTGAGAACAGTCTTGGATAAAATGTGCAGTGTATAATGCAAATGTGTTGTATATAGTGTTTTTAAATGTTTTATCTCGAGTTGTATTCTAATTAATTTATAATAAAGTGTATATGTTTTAACTGGTGTCTGGTTTTCAAGTTGGTATGAGTTGTGTATATTTATTCGAGGAAATGGCTGTGGTATTATTTAAGTAGTGTTTGTATTCTGGATGTCAGACTTGTCGGGCAGCTCATTTACTTACAGGAAGTGAACCCTCACTGCTTCTAGTTCCCCCATTACTCGTAAGGTTTGTTACTCCTAACTCGGTTAGTTCAATGTGCTAAACAATGCGTGTGATAAAAAGATACTTTATAACATTTTATTTACCATCCTTTGTTGCTTATTGTCTGCAGCCTCTTTGTGGGCACTCTGGCAAAGATTGCATAGCATTTCTTAGAACAGATTTTCTGATGGTAACAACAGTGGACCAGCCTGTGCAAATTGCATTAGCAGGGCTACTTGTAGTCTCCATTTAGGGAGCATGCAACATGGTGACAACCTAGGAGCAAGCGTTGTTACCCCATTCCAAAAATTTGCTGCACAAGGATGCCTTGGCATCTAGGGACTCTTTCACTGCTGTGTTCCCTATTGCTCAGTACACAGGTTCTTTTAAACCATCTAAAGATTAAAGAATCTGACTGCAGCTTCCTAATTATTTGAGACCTCTTTCCAATTAACATAATCGCTTTTCATGAAATCTACTAGAACATTGATATTGTGTAAGGAGACAGAACAAATAAATAGAAGCTTTAGACTATGGACATACTTATAACTGAGAGCGGATAACACTGTCCCCTTTACCACTGATTTCCCTTCAAGTTGTTGTTTTGGCATATCCATTGACTTGTATGTGTAAATGTACAATATACATAACTAAAAACAATTGCCTACTTTTTCTTGTATAAAGTCAGAAAATCTTAAACCACCTACCTTTACCTACCTTTAGAGACCTATTAAAAAAATAGTCAAAAGCATTTAGTTTGTTTCAATAAAGGTAAAAATAAGCTGCATCAATGGTGTCAGATGGGACAAAATAAGTCCTATTGCTGGTACAAGGGGATAACAAATAACACCATCGTTGGTATTGGTGAAAGGTAAAACATCTATCTTTGTCAGTAGAAGGTAAACCGGATCATGAGTGTTAGTAGTAAGAGAAGTCTCATTGTGGATTTCTGTATACATAAAATACTTTAGATTGTAAATTTGAGCAGGTAGGGCCTTTTCCTCTGGTATATTCTGTACATGTTATGTATGCAGGCTTGCAGTCTGTAGTTCCTATTTATTGTACAGTGCTGGAGAATATGTTTGTGCTTTATTTTCAATTTATTGATTTCAGTGGGTGGAATATAAGTCTCATTGTTGGTATCTGTAGGTGTAAAATCAGCCTCATCAATGCTGTACTACAAGAAGTCCCATGGCTAGTGTAAGTGGGAAGAAAATATACACCAAATGGTTTCACTAGAACTTGGCACCCAGCCAGGCTTGTTTTAGTAGTGGTTCAGTTGCACAATTGCCCGGGGCCCCCATTTTCTTCAGGGACCCAAATGACGGAATGAAAGGAGGTGCAAAAACCTTAAATTGCCCCTGCTCCCCACAACAACAGCATGGCAGCAAGGAGAGCAGCAGAAATGTAACAAATTATAAAATAAGGATGAAAGATGAATATTTTTGTTTAAATTGATGACACATATACTGTAGCAAACAATAACATTCAATGCAAGACAAGAACTGCTCTACGGCTTTTAACTATAAAACGGCTTTTAACTTATAACTATAAAAACAGACGATTTTAACAGTGACAGGAGGCAGAGTTGTCCACAGGTGCAGGGGGTGAAGCTGAGCCTAGCTAAGTGACGGCACACAGGTGGCAGAGAGGATGACACATTCCTGCAGGTAAGCACGTGACGAGTCCCTGGACGGAGCATGCGCACTGACTGCAATCACGTGCCGTGTGACAGCGGCTCTCCGCTTCCGGGATCGCTCCTCCCAGCAGCCAATGCTCCTCCTGACACCCGCCGGTGCTGTCCCTTCGGCTGACAGGTACTGAGGTGCGCTCCCCTGTGCCCGACACCCGGACCCCATTCATTCCTGTCACCCTGCAGGGTATTCCCCCGTACCCCCAGCACTGTCCTACCACACACTTGTCACCCCCCAAACCTGACCCCAACATGGGACCTAACGGGGGCCCTGAGCCGTGTCACCAAATAATTACCACACAGCCCCCCTAACACTTGTGTGCTGTACAGAGCCCTGCTAACCATATCATTCCCCCGACCAGAACCCCATAAGTAACATTCACCCAGACCAGAACCCCATAAGTGACATTCACCCAGACCACTATATGTAACATACACCCAGACCAGAACCTATAAGTAACATTCACTCAGACCAGACTTATATATAACATTCACCTAGAACACTGTAACATACATCCAGACCCATATATGTAACATTTACCCAGACCCATATATAAAACATACACCCAAACCAGTACCCCATATGTAACATTCACCCAGACCAGACTTATATATAATATTCACCTAGAACCCTATTTATAACATACATCCAGACCCATATATGTAACATTCACCCAGTCCCTTGTATATATAACATACATCCAGACAAGACCCTTAGATATATCATAGATCCAGACCATACCCTATATGTAACATTCACCCAGACAATAACCCTATATGTAACATTCACCCAGACCCCTATATGTTTATATCTATCACCCAGACCTGACCCCTAAATAAATAACAGACCTATTTATATTTATATACCCAAACCTCCTTAAAAAAAACAGACCCTTTTATATATTTCAATATAATATTTACTCAGACCGGACCCCTTTATACATAGAACATACACCCAGACCCCCATATGAATAACAGACCCCTATATATATCTATGTAACATATACCCAGAACAGACCTCTATATAATATATATGTATAGTGATTCTAGTGTGGAAAAATGTTATATACAAAGGGGAAACAGTATAAATGGGTCTGTTTTTGGTATTTATATATATATATATATATATATATATATATATATAGGAGATCTGTTCTGTGTATTATTTATATGGGAGTCTGTCTTGTGTATTTATTATGTATATAGGGGGTCTGTTCAGGGTATATAATATATAGACAGGGGGTATATATATATATATATATATATATATATATATACACAGGAATCCTCCTGTATAATGTCACTATAATCCTCTGTCCGGGCCAATCCAGTATGCAAAGTTTTTACATTTTTGATAGCAGGGTGCATGAGGGCAGAGCTATCACTATGGGCAATGACCCTGTCTGATTTCCTTATGCCAGGTTCACACTGGCAGTGGGGTTGCGGTGGATTTTCTGCTGCCTGTCAGGAGATGCTACCTGCGGCAGTTCCCCGGGGGATGAATGGGGGCGGCAGTTCCCCGGGGGATGAATGGGGGCGGCAGGGATTGGCGCAGTACTGCCCACTGCCTCCAGCTGCCAAATGTGTTTAAGAACCAGAGCTGCAGTGCGAGTGTTCAAGCGGCAAGGTGCCAGCCCCAGGGAGCCATACAGGATCGCCTGATTCTGAGGCAGATGTGAACCTGCCCCACTGTAATCTTCTTCCCAAAAAATTGAAGGAAAAAGGTCAAAAAGCCTTGCGTGTCCTGGGGTTACCGTAAGAGCAAGGTTTACAGGAAATTACCTTAATTTGAGCCTTCCTTGCAGGGATTTGATGTCCATAGGGGGCTATAGGGTGTTATTGTGTTTGGGGGGTACAGCCATTCATCCATAGACAGTGATAGTAAATACATTCTGAACCATAGCAGAGATAAATACATTGCTGTTACCGATTTCTATGCAATAACAACCATCACATATATACCTAAATTTACTCGAACTTACCATCTACCATCCTTCCCACTTCCTCTCGCTTTTGTTTTTTACTTCATTGTTCTGTAATCTGCTTGTGCAAATTTTGTAATCCTTACACACAGAAAAACAAGGATCTGTTATCTTAAATAAATAATTCTTAGGTTATGATAACCAGTTCCTTCATGTGCACATTGCATCATGTTAAAGAGAACGTTTCATGGTTTTGTACATATTTTCTTTATAATTGTCATTACTTTATTACTTCAGTATTGGTATTTGGTATCTATTTGTAAGCCAGTATGTTCTTTAGGCACATTTTTTATGTTTTCAAGGCTGCTTCTTTGCTTCTTTGATGTTAAAGCTGGTAATTTGCAATATGAACATGTAAAAAGAAACTTTTGATTTTGTGCCAAGGGTTTAAAGCAGAACTAAATGTAAAAATCCAAAAATTGCAACCAGGCAGGTCCTTATATAATCATACCTGCTTGATGGCAATTTTTTAAATATACTCACCTGTTCCCATTCCATTGCGGTACCTTCATTTTCTTCTTCTTCTTCTCATTGTTTCCTGATCCTTGGCCATTTCAATGTCATGTTCATAAGCACTAAATTTAATCCCAGCATTATACACTGAGCTGAGCTAAAAGTGCAAATGGGCAGGTAAGTATGTTTTATTGCAGAAGGGATATCTTCTGTCGCTTTGTGTATTAAAGACCTGCCTGACTGCATATTTGAAACCTACACAAATAAACGTGACATCTCCCTTAAGGTGCTTGTTTCAGGTGTGTGGTGGAAACTACTGAAGCCAAAAGACCAGCTTTACAGCCCGGCATTCATTTATTAGAGACACAGTTACCCTGCAGTGGTGTTCAGTGTCTTGCAATGTTATGGAATTTCCTACTGCTTGTTTTACGGCACCCTGACATGTGCACCCAAATATGCATGCTTGTTTGCACATGTGCACCTATTGCTTTAGCAGCCAGATCCTTTTTGCCCACCACATGTGCCCCATGCCACATAGTGAACATGTTCCCTACTCCACTTACTACTGACGAACTGACCAACACACACACGCAATGATTTAGTCAGTTTTTTTTACCTAACTCGGCGCTCTAGTCATAAAATAATTTGCCTTGATATATGCAGTCTATTAGCCCCCCCATGGTGAAAAATTGTGCATGTGGCCACCGCTAGAGCCAAGTTCATTCTTATCCAGACCAGTAACGAAAAAGTGAAGTATTTAACATCTGCAAAAAAAATTATTAACTTGCAAAAACTCAATTAAAAAAAGCATTTGGAATTCCTCACTATCATTGGTTAAAATGGTTAAAAATGACCCAATGTGGGGGATAAAAACAGCTGAAAAATCCTTTTAAAGCTAACATCTTCCTCTGGGCTATTCCTTAATTACAATAGTTATGCTGATCTGAGCTGTTATGTTATTGGAGCTGAAACATTCGGATTGTACACAGGTGTCTGACCATTACAACATACATTTTTAACTAATGGACTGAATTATGAATACTGCATCACAAATGGAACAATTTCTGACAGCATCTAACCAGATCTCTTGTTTGGATTCTCCATGCATCAGGAGGAAGTCCTCCTTTTTTTTGGGCATGCAGTTGTCACCTGGTGCGGCTTTTCTTGTATTTTATTCCTTTTTACTTTTGAAATGACCGGTTCTCCTTTTACAGGACTTTTAGTGTTAGACGTCACAGACACCCTGCCTGGGGCCAAAGCTTCCATGAGCCGCAATGCTGGGCAGAAGGCCTGGAAAGAAAAATGCCCCTGTCAAGGGCAAAGGAGTAGCTGCAGCCAAAGAGGTAAGAGTGTTTATATCCTGTTGCTGGCGTCTGAAATTATAGTATCTGAAAGAAGGACTCTAATTTCTTTTGCAATTCTTTCCCAGGAAACATTCACAAGTTTACTAGCTTTTTTTAAAAAACATACTGGTGGTACTCATAAATTAGCTTCTGCTTCTCCATCCGCATTGGCCTTAGGCTATATTGACTTATGGCTATGGTAGGGACATCAGATTGTGAGCTCCTCTGAGAGACAGTGATATGTTGGATATGTGGACATTATATACCATATGTGGACAATATATACCAATGACCGCCTTAAGACACCAATGCTGTTGTGCTTTTATTTGCCTAAAATTCTTGTTTGATTGTTTGACCAATTACATTTTTCATTGTTTCTTGATCAGCTTGGCCTGTTTGTAGACTTCAACCCAGAAGAAATGATGTTGGGAATCCCAGATGATGAAGATGATGGGGACCTAGAGGCAGAGTTAGCCGCCCTTACCGGCGGTAAAGTGGCACCGAAGGCTAAGCCAAAAGGAAAAGGTGAGCAAAGATAAAGCTTCACTAACTGTCAAGTAGAGCTATGGGCAATATAAAAAAATAAATACAGGTAGTCCGCGAAACACAGCTGAGGTTGTGGGTGATCCTAGGAGCTGAGCTGTCCTGCAAGCTTTTGTACCTCTTTAATGACCAAGACAAAGTTGTTTCTTTTTGCATATCAAAGCACAGCTTGCTCCAGAAGTTATTGAATGTCTAGGCTACATAAAGTTTTTTTGTTTTTTTTTTCCTTTGTTTGTGAATAGCTCACAATGAGGATTTTATACAGTAACTGACACCACACTGCCTAATAATATGTTGAGACAAACATCTGTCCTAATTGCATTTATTAAAATAATGTACCTGTTCAGACGTACATACAGATTCAACTTCAAATACAAATTCAACAAACCTACGGTACCTACCTTTATATAAAAAGAATGTTAATGCATTGACACAGCATTTTTTTTACTCAGTCTCCCCGTAACATAGTTTTATTGCTCATTCCTGCCAGTAAATCTGTTGAATTTTATCTCCTTTTAAACTAAGTGATAATGCAATTTACTCTGTAATGAAATTACACAGCAGAGTTGTCTACCATGGGCATGTTAACCTGGTAAGTGATCAGCAAAATATATTCTAGTACGAGGTGACACTTTTTAAGCAGTTACAACTGTCTGTCTCATATGCTTTACCCCAAACTCTCTGACTTTTGCTAAACAGCTTGTTTTTTTAGTTTGTTTGTTTTTATTATTACTGTATGTCTGTCTCAGTTACTACAAATGTGTGTACTCTACCACTAAAATCCTCTCTACAGCTCCACTTCCTATGGACCATATAGAAAAGATGGCACATGAGTGCATGAGAGACTTGGATGCAGAGGAAGATGGAGATGAAGATGACCTGGAGGATGATGATGATTTGCTGGTGAGCTTGACTTCCTGTTTAGGTTAGCAGTAAACGAGTTACATGTATGCACATCTACTTTGATTTTTTTTTGTGGTTGTAGGCTGAGCTGCAGGAAGTGATGGGGGCAGTAGAAGATGAATCTCTCAATGACGTACAAGATGTTGAAGAAACTGAACTTCAGCTAGAGGAAGAAGCAGAGTCAGCTAAACAAGTTACCTCTTCAGCTGAGAACTACAAAAGTCCCTCTCAGGTAACATACCTCCAGTAATATCCAGTCAGCTGTCATGAAGTGTAGGGGTTGTTTGATAAGGTATCTCAACAGATTTCTATTCAGGTTTATTGTGATCTATATTAGCACTAAATATCACTATAGAGTCAGGTTCATTGTTCAGAACTGCCGCCTTTTTCCTGTTAGTGTAAGTTGAGCATTGTAAGTCAGTGAATACAGGTAGTCCCCGGGTTACAAACAAGATAGGGACTGTAGGTTTGTTCTTTAGTTGAATTTGTATGTAAGTCGGAACATGTACAATATTTTAATAAATGCAGTTAGGATAGATGTTTGTCTCAACATATTATTAGGCAGCATGGTGTCAGTTACTGTATAAAATCCTCACTGTGAGTTAATCACAAACAAAGCAAAAAAAAAAATCCTTATAGAGCCATTCATCAGCTTCTGGAGCAAGCTGTGCTTTGATATGCAAAAAGAAACAACTGCAGAGTTTGTCTTGGTCATTAAAGAGTTACAAGAGGTGCATAAAGAGCTCACCCCCCTAAGATCACCCACAACCTCAGCTGTGTTTAGCCAAAGATTTCTTCTGCAAGTCATGCGAACTACCCCTCTCCCCCCTTCAAGCCGAGCAGGAAAGCCCGTTCGTATCTAGGAGGCGTCTGTATGTCGATTGTCATTAACCCGGGGACTACCTGTAGTTTTATCTTATTAGCACATCTGATACATGACAAGCTTAACAAAAGGCAAACAGATAAACACATAGATTAAATAAGTATATAGAAGCTGTTTATCTGTGAAATAATTTTTTTTTCTAGTTTTGTGATTTACACTGCCATTCTACACTATGAAGCCTGGTATGAGCTACCAGACTGGTTACCACCCTGCCCCAGTATGTGAACATAAAAGGGCAGGATCATACTTTTATTACTCTTTATTTTTTCTGTACACGAGTGATTTCAGGGAATCTCATTGTCTTCCATACAACTCTGGGTTGTTTGCAGGGCCTGCATCCTGTGACTACAGCTTAAAGCTCCTTAGGAAATAGGCCGTGGAGGACCAGTTGCATGAAGAAGTAGATTGCCAGAGCAGGGGATTATTCTTGCTATATATATAGCCCCAGTACATCATTAACCCCTGCAATCCCACCCGCAAAACCCCACTTTAGGGGAATTTTTTAGCAGATCCTGAAATTTGGCCTTAAAGCAGATCTAATGGTAAACATTGAAACAACTGTGAGCAGACATGTTCCTTATTGCAGCAGGGACAGGCTATGTCTCTTCTGCAATAAAACAAACTTAATGGTCTGTTCGCAATCTTCTCTATAATATACACATGTACAGTCCTGGCATACCTAGCTGCTGGGAATGAACTTCATTCTGACTTAGCCAATCAAGATGGCCAAAGATTCCAAACCCAAGTGAGGACTGGGTGAAGATGTTAGCGCCAGGTGAGTTTAGTTAAATAACTGAACTGACAATAAATAACTGAACTGACTGCAATAAGGAACAGGCCTGCTCACAATTTCCTCTTTAACATCTATATGGAGTCTAGATTCAAAAGTAGGCATATACACTATGTAAATATGCTGGATCCAACCTTTTAATGACCAGTGCATGAACATACAAGTTCTATCTACGGTAAATGTTTGTAGGAATCCTGAGGAAGATAAGGGCAGAGGAAGATTGTTTTAGATAGTAAGGTGAAGGCTAGACACAATAAAAATTATTATCCCAATGTTAACAGCAGCGTGAGTGACATGGCAACTTGTAACTGTTATCAGTGTAGTAAAAAAAAAAAAAAAACATAAAGTACAAAGTTCAGGTTACCCATATCTTCATTTCCCATGTAATAATCAGTATTTGTATTCTGTCATAGAGATACAAACATGTGTTAGCTTGTAACCATCACAATCAGTTTCCCTTCTTTATTTCATTCAAACATTGTGACCCTTCAAGGCTGTTAAAATACCTCTGTTTATGTACTTTTTGTATGGATTATCCCTGTCACAGTGGTACTATTGGGCCCTTTTGTGAAAAAGTAAAGAACAAAATTTGTTTTTCTATGGCACTATTATTATTGTAGACAAGTTACAAGGACAAGTTAGACAATTGTGCACCTAAGAACTCTTTTTTAACACATTCAGCAAGGTCATTCCAGATTCCAGCTTGTTTGTACCCCTGTGCACAGAGCCAGTTCCATAACTATATGGTTTGAGCTGCTTTTTGTGGAGAAGCCCATGTTTTAGGATGATTTGGAATGTTCAGCCCCATCACCTGACCTCATAAATATGCAAAAAAATCCACTGATATCTGCTAGAAAGCCTATTTGGAAGTGTAAAGCCACGAAAAAATGGGGAGACCTTCCGTATTATTGGCTGATATTTTCAGATCGGGATGGCTTCCATAGGTGTTATTCAGGTGTCCACAAACTTTTAGTCATACAATGTATGTGTCTTATGCATTGTCTGCAACCTAAAATGTATGAAAAAGCTAACAATTGTAATCTTTTGTTTATATTGTCCTCTTTGGTCCCTTAAATACACTATTAAAAGTGTTCTGTTATATCTTTTTGATAAGTGCAAAAGACCTGTTGATCCTGCTGGAAAACTTGACAGCTGATACCTACAAGACCCATCCTTACTGTGTGATAGGGAGGCAGTGCCCTAACAAAAAAACTACCTGTGACAGCTGGTTGTTCCTTGAGCTTGTCCTCAGTGACAACACTGCTTGTTTATTGATACAGTATGGTAGTGAGAGTTGTCACTCTAGGACAGAACGTTTGTTACTGGCAGAATCATCTAGTGAAAACAAATTCTGAATAAAAAGACAAATTCAGACAATAGATCAGGGGTCAGCAAACTCCGGCCTTTAGGCCAGATATGGCCTAGCCAGTAGTCCTATCTGGCCTAACGCCCCCCTGGTCGATCCGACCCAGCTGGCAGGGGTCGGCAAATTTCCTTTTGGGGGCATCCCTTCTCCTCCGTATGCATTGCAGAGGAGAGGGATTTCCCTTCAGGGGCATTACTGGTGCGGGGGGGGGGGCAGAGCCATCAGCGCAGGATTTGAGAGAAAGTCCGGCCTAGTGTGCCTTCTTGACCTCCTAAAATGGCCTTGTAGCCAAAAAAGTTTGCTGACCCCTGCACTAGATCTAAGGACTGGTAAGCTGCACTAGATTGAATGTTAGTACTACATAAACGCCACACAGCCACAGTGGCTGTACCAGGAAATGAGGCCTTCTTATTAGCTGCCAAACCGGATTTCAGTGTAACTCCAGGTAAAGCTCTTTTTTATCCTTTGTTATAGTAGTGTAAAGAAACCTTAGGACAATATGTCAGGTTTACCTTGGCATCCTGTTGCTGAACCAGAGTAAAAATGGGAGCAATTTCTTCAGCAGTAACCGTAACCCAAAGAGGAAAAACATTTTTTTGGGTTTGAGTTCAGATCTGCTTGGCTGCTCCCATGATATAAAAAAAGGTGTGTCTGTTTATGTGAACAGAGTTTAGTTAAATAAAAAATATATTAAAAAAAATAAGCTAAAAATGACAGTGTCCCTTTAATATGGGTTTCTACAACTGTGCATCTGTAAACTTTAAAGATTTGGTTTAAGTATAGGTTTACTTTTATTTTCTGATTCATTGTTTATTTTTAACATTTCCATTTATAGTTTGAATCAGTTTACATATAAATCCAGTCTCAGCAGTGGTAGCGGTTTTTCCCACTGACTGCAGCTGGTCCGACCACTCCCTGCATCGTGAGACAGAGCTCGTACTGTTCTCTACTACCTCCACTCGTCTATCCCGCGTCCCTTTGTTTTTATTTCCACCAGTCATTCTACTACAAGACGTTTTCTCACTCGTACTACAAGACACACTTTTATTGGGAGATCCTACAGTAATACTGGAAGGGCACAGAGCACAACTAATGGCAGTAGTCTTACCAGCATGCTTCCACATCTTCAGGTACTTTCTTTGCCCTTTGGCTGGCAATTGCCTACCCAAAACGATGCTTGAAGAATCTATGGTCTTTTTATTTATTTATTTTTATTTAAATGTAACAGGGTAAAAATTCTTATCAGATGGTTTTAATTAGAATCAAAGTGTGTATATTTTGTCTATATAAATATATATATATATATATATATATATATATATATATACACACACAGTTTATATAAAATTAACATCACTGGGTGGTAAAGATCATGGTCATTAAACAAATTACATTACAATATTTACAATTTGAAACTGCTTTGAAACAAATCTTTACTTACCTTTGCAGGAAGTGTGGAGCAATGTATCCTTCAAGGTTACTAAAATCACAATTTATTCTTTAAATATATATATATGCGTTGTGTGACACAGGGTCCTCTTCTCCTCCTGTGTCACTGTCTGTTATTTGCTACCCCTATTTAGTGTACATCGCTGCGTAATATATTGGCGCTATATAAATCCTGTTTAATAATATATCTCAGCAGGTGCAGAAAGTAAGCAAAAATATGTTATTGTTACTGTTGTGGTATGAACGTGTGAATTGCTTCACAATACATGCAGCTTTATTTAAAGTTTACTTAGAAAAATGAAAATAAGCATAATTTAGGTTAAAACAAATGTGAACAGTAAAGTTTTCTTTTTGCAAAATTTACACAAAATGCCACGTCTGCAATTAAGGACTCTTATCTTCCTCCATACAAACTCTAAAGTATACACTGGTCTGTGCATGTGCAGTTGTGTTGCAATGTGCAATCCCCAAAAAATTGCTGTGTGTATGCGTCTAATGGGAGCCCGTTGATGTCACATCTTTGTAGTGGGGTAAATTAAAATTCTTTAATATACTGCACAGGCTCACTTTATTGGGCATTGCTAATCACATATCTGTGATATGCTCCTCTTTTGTTCCTTCTTTAGACATATACGGGGGGACTGCTGCAAACTCTACAAGACCGGATCACAAACTATCAGACAGCAATTGCCAATGCAAAGCAGACCAACGAGACCTCTAAAGTCAGAAGATATGATCGGGGATTAAAGGTTAGTTTTAATACTAATGAGGGCCTTTGAGCCAAGATTTATGGAACTCTTTACAATAAAGCAACTTTCTTAAAGTACTCTTATGTTCTAATGTGAAAAGTCCCATGTATTTCTGAGAAATCAGTACGCATAACTGGAAAAACAGTGGTTATCAAATCCTAATATTTCATAAAATATTTCTTATTTTCTTATTTTCTTTATTTACCTGTTTCAGATTATAAACAAATAATTTTACTTACAGTTGAGTATTACACAAAAAAAAAAAAGAAAAAAAAAAAAGAAAACAAACTTAAATGTGCAAGTTTTTTTTAATATCTCAACCACATACCACAGACTAATTTAGTGAGATATTTGCTGTTGTTTTTGTTCAAACAAAACATGGAATCGGGATACAGTTACAGACAAAGCTACTCGCATGTCATTTGACACATAAAGTCGATTTCTCCACTTTGATTTCAGATTTATTAATGTACCCAAGCATAAATTAATACATTAAATAAAAAAATACCAGTACCCAGAGATCGAGTCCCATACCTCAAGCATTTGGATCTCATATGGATACCACCGGTTAAGAACCCCTGATCTAGAGAAAGTGATTTAACGTGCCCTCTTGGATATATTCTCTTGCAGCGCAAGGACCTCAGAAGTACCTGTGATCATGTCACGGGGCAAAGAAGAGGCTACCAGCCTGCCTAAAAGAAAGAGGAAAAAATAAACTGCTATTCCACATAAAGAGGGGGAAAACATTTGTTCTAATATTTCATGTTTGTATTTTTCATACCCCTAATCAGATCTGCCTTTTATAAAGGAAGACTTTACATGACAGGTTACTGAAGTCACTTTATAAAACAATGCTTTACCTTCTTTCATGGATATTGCAGGCACTAGTTTTGTTCTATATTACATACAATATTACATTTTCAGTTTGGATGTTTCTGTCTTTTAATTTTACAGACACTGGAATCCATGTTAAAAGCTGCTAAACAAGGAAAGCCTGTGAATGAAGAAGAAATGCCACCACTTGTTGCCAGTGGCAAACCTTCAGCAGCTCCACAAGCCCCTCCCCTCACCATCCCCGCACAAGAAGCAGACCAGGTTTTGGCTTTAAATGAACCTTCAGAACCTACAATTAGCAGCCTGAGCCAGCTTATGGATGCAGAAGTGCCAGTCATTGCCAACGAGGAGTTAGCTGTCACACACGAAGAAGCAGGTGAGGGCATTAGGACTAGGTTAATGAAAAGAAGAAGTATACACCTCCTCTGAAAGAGTATATTCTGGAGCACCTAACTAGAAGTTTATCCATCTTACAGTTTTCTCTTAGCCCTGAAAAATCCCATAAATAACAGTTTACCCTGTCAGTGATCTGTACAGTAATGTAGTTCTCTTCCTGCCACGCCATCACAGTTCCCTGTTATGGTATGGCAATTATCATGGCGAACTCCTGAATTCAGAGAAATTTAGAGAGTTGTAACTCTCATGAAAGCTGTGCTTGCTTTCTCTACAGTGAGAATAAAATACGTTGAAAGGGACTTTGCAACATTGTTTCAGTTTGTTGATAATCACCTGGTCACATTTATCTTTGCCCACTGCTTTCTTTACTGACAGCACTCAATGTCTAGCTGAAACGCTAGTTATCTGCAGTATCTGGAAAGTGGAGAGTATAGGGCACATGTGAAATATCATACGTTTTTTTCAGTGATGGTAAGACCCCATTTACACCAGCAAGGCACAACGCTGGAACAAAATATTTTGCCATATGTCCTGTTACTTCAGTTCACAGGGCTCTGCGTTTGTAATGCATATTTGTTTGACTCACTGTAACACATCATGATTAACTGTAGTGCATAGAAATGCTACAGAAGTAAATGTAAAAAAAAGTATATATAGATAGATATAAACATATAAAAAGGACTGCAATATGTGTTAAAAACCAGTTGTAGCACAGCCTACAATGAAACACTTATCAGCATTCATGTGAATGGGCCCAATAGGAAGTTTTGTTACTTTTATGAAGCATAGTTGCTGAATTTGGGACTTATCCATTTTCTTGAGCACAATCTTGAAGCCTTTTACCTTGAAAGATTGTTTGAAAGAGTGTGAGCAGTTTGTTTTTACATTGTACCTTAATATTTAGGGTTTTTTTTTTACTGGTGCCAAAAGAATATCAGAAAGCTTTGTTTTACTAATGCTTTCCAGCAATGAGATTTACTGATTTCTGATCCCACACCATCCTGCCTGCTGCTGTCTTTGTACTCTGTACAGAATATAGTGGTCTTTCTTCACCTCAACAGTTTGAAATGAATTCAGTGAAATCATATTTTTTTTTATTGAAACTCCAGGCAGGAAGACTCTTCTCGTGACAAGGCAGAATGAATACAAGATGGCAGCTCTAAAGGCCAAGCAAAGAGGAGACATTGAGAAGGCCAAAGAATACATGAAGATTTGCAAGGTGTGTGCCATTTACTGCATTGTACATTTATGAAATGTTTGCCTAATTGGGACTCATGAATGCCGTTTACAGTTAAAAAACATATTAAATAAAATGATTATCACTATTGCCATGCTTAAAATTTAAAATTATCATAACTTTTTTTTCCAGAAATTTAGCTCTGTTCTAGAAGCTATGGAGAGTGGACAGCCCGTTGACCTTAGTCAAATGCCTCCTCCTCCAAATGGTAGTTATAAGCAGCAGCAATACTGTAAAGATTCTAAAAATGAATGTAATTATATATGGGCTTTAGGAATGTTTTTTGTTTGTCTAGATCAAGAGGGAAAAACAATTGAACAGACCGCATCAGTACCCCAAGAGCCCAGCCCAGCCAGTAGCCAAGGTGGGTTTTGATTTCAAAATTCGTTGGGCGCAAGGTTGTATTCAAGTTGTTCTAAAGTGATACTTTCTCTAAAAGATTTCTCTAAAAGTTCTCACCTGGTTCTAAAAATACTGCTTGCCTGGTTGGTGTTCTGATCTTCTTATATAAACAAAAGTAAGACAGAACCGAGGGGTCTTTTTAGGCAATGGTATTATACTAATGACTCAGTGCTTCTCAAAAATACAATACAGACACTTCAGATCCTTACATTTGTAAGTGATCCATTACCAGGCTATCGGAGATGTTTCACCCGTTGGGGGCTTCCTCGGGGTAGTGTAATGTTTATGGCCAATCAAACATTACACTACCCCTGAGGAAGCCCCCAGCGGGCGAAATGTGTTGGGTATTTCCGTGAACGTTTGCCAATTACAGATCTCCAGGTTACAGTCTTGACTTCTAGAAGATTCTTTAGGACTTTTGAGTAGTTGTTAACTGTATACTGCCATCTCTGATGGCCCACTTACAAATGTAAGGATCTGAAGTATCTGTATTGTATTATTGAGAAGCACTGTATCATAAATACAATACCATTGCCCTAAAAGACCCCTCGGTTCTGTCTTTACTTTTGTTTATATTTTAATGTTTCGGGATGGGCAAGCATCTATATGCATAGTCCAACTTTAGGGACACCTATCTACTGGCTTTTGTTCATTGTTCTTCTGCTGTATGTTCTGATCTTCTTCCTTTAATACCTTCCAAATCACTGATACTGAATCACAAATACTATAATTAGTACTCCTGCTGCTTACTACTAATCTTCTAGTTCTACTACCATCTACTACCTATCTAGTAATACCTACCAGTTATCCAATAATGGATATAAAATGTGACTTGTATTGTTCCAGATGGTCTTTTATTGTGAAAAAATATTGTGATCAAATTAAAAGAGCATCAAAAACAGGGAAAAATGGTCCAAGGAATTTGGATTTTTCCGTTTGTTTATTGTTATATCTATTCCATCTTCTTGTTATAGGCATCACCTTGATGTCTTTTATTACTTAAATGAAATTGCTTAGTGCATGACCAGCTTTACAGTTCAATAATATGGGACATCAATAATCAATGTCCTGGAGCTGAATTGTGAAGTTATCTGTGTTAACTTAGATTCAATGCCTTTTATTTCTTTTTATAGGGAAATCATTTTACTAAACTATTGAAGCTATAATAGGTTTGTTTGCTCTTTAGGAGTTCCTGCTATTACAGTGTTGCAAGCTCTACAGCAAAGAATGGATCGCTACAAATCTGCAGCACAGCAAGCCAAAGCCAGTGGAGATGACAGGAAAGCCAGAATGCATGAGAGAATTGTCAAGGTAAGAGACAAAATACATAAACTCATAGAGGAGGCCTGTGCTGACAGAAATATAAGTCTACAAATCCTGACATTGTCTTCAGAATAGGCAAGCTGGCTGACATTGTGACCCTGTAACATAAAACTTTTCACTGGTGTAGACCAGGTATGCAGATCAGGACATTTGATTTTAACAATGGCATATGTTTTTAGAACAATGTCTTAGAAAGTTAAGGATAAACATGGTATTCAGGGAAATAGATTTATTTTCAAATAGTTTTTAGTAGGGAAGCCTAACAGAGCATACAGGTTTATTTTAAAGTTTAAAAAAATGTCTTCTATAAACATGTTCCCAAAAACTGGGTACCTAGCATCACTAGGTTTTAAAGATTAATATATTCCTGATGAATATGCATATCAACATATAATCTAGGACTGAGGAAGTTCCTAAGCTGCTATTGATTGCAGTCACCAATTTAGTAGCTCTGGACTATGGTGGTATTTCGGGAGTCACCATACTGTTTATCTCTGGATTTTTTCTGGCCCTTGCCTCTGAGGAGAGGCCTGCTATATTCAGGACCAGTGTTATTCTCCGCCTAAAGTATGGTCTTCAAAAAGCGGTTGCTGACTGATAAAGGTCTGTCTCTTATGGTTGGTTTAACTGTTTTGCATAGTGGGAAGTCGTAACCTTTGCAGTTTCTTTCAGAATGTTTAAAACTGCCTTTGCAGAGAATATAGAAACTTTATTGCCTAAGCCCATGAAATCTAAAAAAACAGATTATCAGGATTGGATCATTTTCTGAATCTACTTTAACTCCCCTAGCAGTAATCCCGAGTGTGACTCGGGGTGGCTTTTACATGCAAAAAAAAAAACTGACAGAATTAGAACGCTAGGGGGACTAAGTACGTACAGTTGGCAATTCTTAGTAGCGACTTTGAGAAGCCACTAGCTTCAGATCTACTAATCAAGTGGTTTGTTAGGGCAGACAAAGATTGTTCTTACTATAAAGAGCTCCATTTTCCACCAGGGATTTGTAGTATAACTAAACCTCCATTTGCAGCTTTGCCTGAATGTTATCTGGTAATACGTTCAAAACAGTTCTTGTGGCACTTATGTTGGCTGGAATCCATTGTGTATGAAAACTCCTATAAAGGCTGGTATTTCCAGTCAACTTGTCTGACTAACATAACATTCTGTAAGCTAATAATCACTTTAAACATTCATTTCTTTATATCCAGCACACAAAAAGTGGTGGTTATCTTGTGGTTTATTATAGAAAAAACTTAAAGCACACTGTCCCCTGTTCTTTAACAAATGTAAGTCTTTTCTTTATTTACAGCAATATCAGGATGCCATACGGGCTTCCAAAGCTGGCAGATCTGTGAATTTGGCAGAGCTCCCAGTTCCTCCAGGTAACACATTACTTGTTATGCTCTATAGTTTAAATTGTTTCTTACATTTACTTCTGATTCCAGTGTAGTTTTTTTTTCCTATCACCTAAAGCAAAGTTGTTACTAAAGTCCTGGTTCCCACTCTGTACTGTGAGTCCTCCTGCCAGCCTCTATGCCCCTACAGGATAGAGACATGGGGCTGGTAAATCAAACCACTGTCAAAGGTTCAAATTTTGCAGGCACAGTTTTCTTTTAAAGAGGAACTCACTTCGCATGCGTGAGATCGGCAAATTTTTCTCCTTCTGCGCATGCCCGAGATGCTTGGGCATGCGTAGGAGCACCAAAGAGCCTCCTGGGATACCTAACTAAGGTATCCCGGGAGGCTTTGCGCTCCCATTCATTCTCAACCGCCTAGGAGGCCGAGTATTAGGGGGCAGTGCTGCACCCTTTTTAAAAAAAAAAAAAAAAAATTTTACTTTACATAAAGGGGTATTTTTTCTACCCTTTTATGTAAAGTGAAAATTCTAAGTATAGGTATGCTTTAACTTCTGCAGAGATCTGCTGCACAGGCAGCAGGGGAGATGAGTATTCCACATGTTTTCAGCAATAATAATGTAAAAAGGAGCAGTTATTACACATTTTTGTCAAAATAGTGAACATATACATGTATGTAAACTGTTTGTATAGCTTATCTATCTACACTTTATATACATCCTAACTGTTTCTTTAATTCCACAATGCTTGTTACAATCTCACTATAAAACAGTTGACATGATTTTCAAAACAAAGAGGACTTTTTTGGATTTGTCAGAGGACAATTTATGGTCCGATTGCACTTGTGCATTGTACTAATGTATGGTAAACATGCAGTGTTTCACTGTACATTGCCACAACAAAAGTAACTTATTTCAACGTTCTAGAACACTTATTATTATATTGCTCTACAATGCTCATAGACAAACTACTAGTTCATTGTGGTGCACTACATTTGAAAAAACAAACGTGTCTTTTTTTTTTTTTTGCATTGCTGAGGCTGCCTTCATTAAAATGACTTGGCTACCTAAAACAACACATCTTGTTGTGTGAATTATGCACGTTAAACAGAGATGTGTTACCACAACCCATTATTGGGAATGGGAATTATTTTAGGAAATCTATTTTAGGTTTGCTGGATCAACCAAGTTCACCCACGGTAGTCTATCCTCTCCAGTCTTGGAGAGCTTTAATAAATCAGGCCCAATATGTCTACCCCCATACTGTGTTGGGAAAAAACTATTTTGGTCTACAGAATGTGCTTTCCTTGTAGGGTTTCCTCCATTTCCTGGCATGGAAAGTGCGGGAGATGTGGTTAGTGTGGAAAAAGCTTTGGAAGCCGCTCTAAAGTTAGCACATGCTGGCGAGGACGATGAAGCCGAGGATGAAGAAGAGGAGGTAGACAATTCTGTTCCTTGATTATTAAATCTCTGAATTTTCCTACTACTTCATGAAAATGAATTCATACCCTTCAATATATATTCTCCTCCCATCTGACCCTCAGAGTCTTTTTTTACCTATATCACCCAGTAATGATAAAAAAAAACTTAAGGCAAACCAAGAAATACTTACATGTTTACTGGTTTAATTTCCTAAGAATTTGTATTTTTGGCCAGCCAGTTTCGTAAAATACATTCAAGGCGATAACGCGGATTCCTAATAAGTAAGCCATTTGGAGGTGTGAGTATGACAAAGGAATTGCATTGTGAAACCAGTAAATCTTTGTGTCACCTGTCTGGCTGTGCTTTTTGGCAAAGGTTTCAAAAATCTCAAGACTGGCTTGGGAGGTAAAAAAATAAAAATTGAAAAAAGAGTTAGGAATTTTTGTTCCCTTACATCCATTTTGTTGATTTTTTAAAGAATTGCAAAGGGACAGAGAAGTTGCCTCAATTGTCTGTTTTGGCTTAGCCTATCAACAGACACCTACTATTCTTACAAATCTATTAATTTTGTTAGGGGACCAACAGGTACACAGTTGTTACCACTTTCACGAGTTTCTATTTTACTGGCATAGTATAAAGGTTGTTTCTGGCCCTACCAGGCCCTAGGCTCCTGCCTAGGTTTTTCTGTAGATGATCTAAATCTGGTAAACATATATTTATTATTTAACTCTGTCTTTAGCTGTTTGCCCAGAGTTCATTTATAAAGGCTGCACTTACCAGAAGAACAGATTTGTACAACTTGGCTATTAATGGGTGAGGTCAGTTATGCTTGCTTCAGTAATTTTATTATCAATAGATTTGCTGCTTTAATCCAGTGTTTATTCCTTGACAATTCTTTTTACAATGCATTTGGCAGCATTTCCTTCTTAGTTACTTTTATGTTTTGTTTCATCCGTTGATGGTACGTATACCATGCAATGTGCAGCTGATAAAAGAACCCCTTTCAGTAAATCTAAAATTAGATTTCACACATTTATCCATGTATCATGTGACATCAAAAAGGGGTTGGAGGGGGTGAAGATTTTGGGAAAGTAACATATTTTTGTTCACTTTATGTGTGTTTATCTTTATTTTAAAATACTGGTTAATATGTTAACCCATTTGATGAAAGTTCACCTAAATCATTATTTTTTAAAATTTAAAGTTTTTACTTAATTACTATCTGGTTTTCCTGCCACAAAGGTCCTTGTTCAGGCACATTTTGGTCAAGCTCCTTTTTTGTCCAATGCACATCATGCAAACCTGGTCTACTGTTATCATTATTAGGAAATGCCTGAGAAATGGTTTACAGCCTTTGATGGACTGCATCTAGTAAGAGAATGACTACTGCAAAAAGTCTGCAGGAGATTGACAATGTTAGGATGCCAGAAAGGATGACAAAATTAGAAAAAAGTACTGTATTTTTTTTTTTTTTTTAATGCAGTTGTTCGCAATAAACAGTACTCTAGCAAACTGAATGTTGTTACATTTTATATCTAATTTATATTAGTTATGAATTTTCATAACTACTTTAAAATGAATACACAGAATTAAAAACTCAGTGTTAGCAGTTTTCTCCTTTAGGGTGAACAGCCTGCAAAAAAACCTGTCCCACAAAAGCCAATCCAGATTGTCAAACCACAGGTATTGCCAACCCTGCCACAGCAAGATGAGGCACCCCAAAAAACCAAAGTTGCTGAAACCACAGAGCATACTGAAGACCTTCTTCCTGCAGGTATTACTATGTCAAATACTGGAGCTTTGGAGTTTTTCTGTGTTTGTGTCCCCATGCAGCTGAACTTGCCTTGGTCATGTGACTCTTTCAGCACAAGAACAGCTTGAGTTCCTGGAAAATCGTAGGAGACAGTACAGGAAAGCAGCACTCCAAGCTAAGCAGAAAAATGACCTGGTCCTTGCCAAAGAACACATGATAGTAGTCCGTACTATCCAAACTTCCATCGAAAAAGTCAAGAGCGGGACCCTGGTGGACATTACCAAGGTTGGTGCTATAAAAGGTTGCCATAAATGATGGCACATCTTGGCTACTTGCATCATCTTTTTAAACAAAATGCTGTTCATGGGCTGATAAATGTGTAGAAAGCATATATTTACTGATAAAAAAATAATCTTCTAGGGCTTTACAGATTGTCACCACCATGTCTTTTTATCTCCTAGAAATGTATGCGATACTCCAAGCAGTTTACACAGATGGGAAATGTTGCAGAAACCACAAGGTGAGCAAAGAACCAGAACTTCAGTAAACAGACAGCCATAAGTGATAATGATGTCATATATTTCTGTGAAAATGGTGAAACAGTTTATTTGTTTATATTTACTTAATAAATATTTCATATTTTAATTTTTAGTATTATATTTTGTATTTACTGGGTCTCTTTGACAAACTGAAAATATGTAGAGAAAGTTCAAAGCCAAAAACTTCAGTGACGTATGTGATGTGTTTTTTATTGGCAGGTTTGAGAAAATGGCTGATGAATGCAAGAAGAATTGTGATATCCTTCACTTATCACAAGCTCAGGGCCAGGATCCTCCTCCCTATCATTTTGAGGACAAGACACTTAGGATAGTCCGGTAATTGATTAGATTTAAACTTAATATGGGGAATGTGGATGAACTATATAGGCATGGTCACATGTAACACCAGTAAATGTTCAGGTCAAGCATAAGACAGATTTAACGCCAGAAGCTAATAACGTAAGGTCTAATCTCAGTAACTGTTTAGTGGAGGCCTAGGTCCGAATCTAACTCCAGTATGTATTAAAGTATATTCTTCTATATTTGTTTAGACCAGATCTAGAACCCGTAATACTTTAGGTCAGGCCTAAAACCAGTAATGATTTAGGTCAGACATATATCATATCTAACATCAAACACTGATCAGACTTAACACTAGTAACTCTTTTAGTCACATTCAATACCAATAACTTTTCAGTGACAGCACCTAGGTATTTTTTTTTTCAAATAAATTTTAAGACATCAAAATTAGTAGAACATATGAGTAAATTGTTTAGACACATTGTTATTTGTATATACCAATGATGATCTTTCTGACCCCACAGAGTATTCTCCGAGCTAAGTAGTACAGAGATGCTGCTGATTATAGTACGAGGCATTAATCTCCCAGCCCCTGCAGGTGATGTTCTCTTTGTCCATGTTTTGTTTCTTTGTCTCTTTCCTTCTAGTTTTTTAATTACTTTCACAGGACATGTTTGTCTAGCCCACATCAAACATTTGTTTTAACCATTTTCTTACCTGAGCTTTTGTTATCACTGTGCTGTTTCATTGTATGGCCCGACTCCAGTTGGATGGTAATGTAGAATTTGTGTATCGGGTGACAAGAAAGTAATCAGAACTAGCAACCTGTGATTTATGAATGTATTGCTGTGCACCAATTCTACTTATTCCCCTTTTCCAAGGTTCTCATCTCAGTAACATTGTTACTGCTTTTCAGTCCTTCTCTATAAATTAAATATTTTATTCAGCTGAAATTTTGGGAGAAACAATACTATTGCAAGTGTCAATGGTGTGTTGAGCACACCCCAATTTCTTCATGTGACATAAGTTATTTTCATCTCTTTGAACTTGTGTTTCACAGGGACATTTCCATTTTTCATTAATTTTGACCATGAACCTAGTACTGCCTTCTTTTATGCTTTCCTTTGGTCCCCCTATGCTTTGTATATCTGTGTAAGCCCAAGTTTGGGTTTAGAAAGTCCTGGAGATTGTCTCCCAGCCCCTGTGTGGTAACACTGAGACTGTCACAAATCAATAACGCTGCTACTTTAAAGGGTGTTGGTCACATATGTCCCCCACTCCCAGAAGTTGTTAGCAGCCAGTTGATGAATGGAAAACCAGGGGAATGATGCAAAGGTTCTGTTAGGGAGGTGTCATTCATAAAATCCTACTATTTTGTCCTGCATGGGCATAGCCAGGTCTGCTTTGATGTCACAAGGATGCAAATGGCCTAAGAGGCTGCTGAACATGCAGTGGAGTATTTGCTGTAGCAAAGTGCGGATCTTGGGCACCAATGGTTATGTTGTGCTTTATGTTACTGTACAATCTGATGTTTCATGTGTAGTTTCTGTATTATGTATTGCTTTATATTCTGTAGCTATAGGATACTTACTTATGCAATCACAACTCTGCAATTCTGGTAAATCTGTTTTACAGGTATGGCACCCAATGATCTACATGCATTTGTAAAGTTTGAATTTCCATACCCAAGCACGGTAAGAAGTGTGGGGGGGGACTGACTGTATAACTCCCATAATATAAAGCTCTAGGAATGCTTCTTTGTGGGTTACATAGAGCAGAGATGGTGGGCAAACGTTTATATTGGTAGCACCGCTTTTACTACCACGTTGGAATGGAATTATGTTTTGAAAATAAATCACCTAAATTTAGTTAAGCTTTTAAACACATTTGGTGTTTGTATCTTACAGGAACAGCCACAGAAGAATAAAACCTATGTTGTTAAGAACACCAATGCTCCAGGTGAGATTATTCAAGTATGGCTGTGTTATTTCTTGCCTGTGTGTTTGTGTGGGTTAAAAGAATTAAAGCCACCAGCAGTCGGAATACGGCTTCAGGAAAATCATGCTATATGTCCACATGAATAAAAACCAGGTGAGGGGGTTATTAGGCTCTTTTAAGTGGCCCTTCTTGGAACATGTATTTTTCTAGAGCTGATAAAGAGGACTTTAGTGTTTAGTTTTATTTTTTTATTGAATTTATTTGCGAGGACTTACAGCAGCCTCTCACTACAACCTCCTTGTTGAACCCAAAAAAAGTAAAAGAGAAAATCTGTTTGCTGAAAACAAAGCCATTTTCTCATAAATTAAATGATATCGGTCTGTCTTGTTTTAGGTTACCTTGCCCCTTTTATTAGCCAATTATTATTACATAGTATTTATATAGTGCCGACATATTATGCAGCGCTGTACAAAGTCCATAGTCATGTCAATAGCTGTCCCTCAAAGGGGCTCACAATCTAATGTCCCTACCATAGTTACATGTCATTACCACAGTCTAAGATCAATTTTGGGGGAAGCCAGTTAACCATGTATTTTTGGGATGTGGGAGGAAACCAGAGTACCTGGAAGAAACCCACGCAAATGCAGGAGCACCTGCAAAATCCATGCAGATAGAGTCCTAGCCTAGATCTGAACCTGGGACCTAGGACTGCAAAGGCCAGAGTGTTAACCTCTGAGCCACCAAGCAAAATGACTTTTCCTCTATCAGCCTAAGTATGCATGGAAGAGTAATCTGAATACACGTTTAGAGTCAGCTCATATTACACATCTAAAAGTACAGCAAACCGATCAGTCCATGTTCATGCAGATTTCAGGAGAACTATGACCTTTTTAAACTAATTGAGGTAATATTTGAAACTTGTGCGCATTCTTCTGTATTTTGTGGGAACAAGGGGATCTATAGCTTTTCAGTTGTGTAGACTTTCCAACAATGAGAACCCGCTCTGAATCTGGCATGTGCTTTATATTACAAGTAATGCCCAGATTGATTTTTCTGTTCTGCAATACATTTGTGATTTACATTTTTATTCTATGGTCTTTTTTACAGAATACGAACAGTCGTTTAAACTTAACATTAACCGCAACCATAGAGGCTTCAAACGGGTGGTTCAAGCCAAAGGCATCAAGTTTGAGATCTTCCACAAAGGGTGAGTGACCAATACCTTGACAAGAGTACTAGCAAACAATAAGCCATTGTCTTTCTCAAAGCTAAAGCTAGTGCTAGCGTTTTAAATTTTGTATTTGGATTTGTTGCCCCTACAATGTAAATGTCATAAATAAGCTTAAAATCCTAGTAAGAACTGACTCTTCTTCCTTGGTAGAGCTCATTATACACCATACAGTCTGACTTACAGTTTTCTTTATAACAACTTTGTAGTAAAAGTGCTTGTATGATTAATGATTGAATTGTGTTGCTAGATAGTTTCGGTAAATCTACAAAAATTGGATTTGTCACATTGTAAATTGTATGCTGAGCTTAGGGAACAAAATTAATAAGTATTCTAGACTTCCTTGAGTATTTGTCAGTGTATGAATAACAAGGTTGGCATTTTTTGTTATTTCTACGGTTCAGAAGATGTGAATCTTATGTCAGCCCATAGACTTGTTTGCTTTATTACAATAATTATCTCTCCTCTTCTGCAGAGTGTTCTTGTTCAGAAGTGATAAGCAAATCGGCACTGCAAATGTTAAACTGGACAAGTTGGAAACACAGTGTGAGATTCGAGAGATTGTAGAGGTAAATTCACTGCAGTCTACACTGTAATTCCCTTTAAGGGCTGGTTCACACCACAGTTTGCTTATTTTGAAGAGACCCTTCTATGTGAGTGTATGTGTACTGCTTGATATTTTTTGTCCTATTAAAATATTTTTTTACGTCGCATTATCATGCATGGAATACTTTGCAAAATCCATTATGTTTTTTTTCGGCGCACACCTATGCAGCTTGTCTGTGTGAACTGAACCTGTAGGACGTAAGGCTGATTGCCTTGTTCTTGTGATGATATTGTGTTGGGCAGCCCAACACTACTGCTGTGACTGAGCCCTACAAGTTATAGAAAACAATGACTAGATTGTATGTGTGAAAATCTAATGGATCAGATTGCACCTCCTTTCCCTCATACCTAAATATATCTCAATAATCTTTTTTATTGCAGGTGTTTGATGGAAGAAAACCAACTGGGGGGAAACTTGAGGTAAAGATTAGGTTAAGGGAGCCCCTTAACGGTCAGGACCTCCAAACAGTGACAGAGAAGTGGCTGGTAATGGATCCTGTTACAAGGAAGGTAATGGCGACTGGTTGCTTGGGCATTTCTTACTCAGTTTGGTATAGGATATTTGGGCATTATTACAGTGAGTTTCCCCAAATGTAATGGAGCAACAAGTCTTGTCTAAATATTTGTTTCTGTTATATGATATCTTCCACACTGGATTGGTGTTTTAGCTGTCAAGATTATTGGTTACCGTACACACAGGACTGTTATCTAATCCTTGCAATTACTTTTAATGGTAATAAAATGATGAAAGAAAATGTTTCAGAAAAAGGTTCACATAAAAGCTTGTCTGCATCAGGGTTAGGTATCTTCCCACTATCCAGGTCTATTTACAGCTCAGCTGTAGCATTCATTTTAGATATCAGTTAATTGTGCTTGGAGCTTTTGATCTTGCACAGTGGAGCAGCAGAATATTTAGTTAGGTCATCACTTTCCTCATTTTACCTGTAAGAATGTTAGACTGACAGCACTCTACAGTACAAAGCAATAGAGTAGCCTTTCCCAATCTTTTTACATGGGGGGATCCCTTGAAATAACTTTCAAGTCCTCAGGAAACCCTCGCTATAATTATTATATCCACAGATCACAGAATATTAATGAGGTGAACAAGAAGAATGCCTTTTACAAGTTGTTCATTGCACAAGGAACCCAAGCACAAGGAAATGTACATTGGGCAGCACGATGGCTCAGTGGTTAGCACTCTGGCCTTTACAGCGCTAGGTGCCAGGTTTGAATCTCGGCCAGGGCACTATCTGCAAGGAGTTTGCAGGTTCTCACTGTGTTTGTGTGGGTTTCCTCCCACATTCTCAAAAACATACAGTTAGGTTGTCTTCCCCCAAAAGTGGCCTTAGATTGTGTTATAACACATGACTATGGTAGGGACATTAGATTGTGAGCTCCTTTGAGGGACAGCTAGTGTGACATGACTATAAACTTTGGACATCGCTGCGTAATATGTCGGCACTAAAGAAATACTGTGTAATAATAATACAATGTATCCGCATGTCTGTAATCACTCCCTTTTCCTTCCAGTAAAAGTGGGTGCAGTAAGAAGGACGGAATCCTGTACAATGATGACGCTGCCTTCACATCCCCTTGTCAGCCTGTTCTTACTGTGTGTTCCACAGGCCAGAAAAGGAGTCACATACCAAAGGACCTCCTGCAGCGTCGAAGCACGTGAGAGGAACGCCGTCATAACAGAAAGATCGCGTTAATATATCAATGCAGAATGTCCGCAGCTGTGCAGCCCCTGCGGCCTTAGAGTGTGCCGACTGCTCTACCTTACTAACAGTTTAACTTGGCGTCACCCACATGTAATCTCTGGCTTACTTATGTGTTGAATGTAAATGAAGATCTATTTTATGATCATCAGAGACCAGAGGACAAGTGTGACACAATATTCAGAATGTACTGCAACTGAACGCTGCTAGCCTGTGTGGGGTTTCTGTTAGCGAGACCCATAATGCATTGCAGCATAGCTTGCCAGCAGAATTCCTGATTGTGGATTTGCTTCTGGTGCTGAAACAATGCTAATTGCTGAAAAGCTGCACTGCAAAAAAAAAAAAAATACACGTTGTGCGTTTTCTAGCTGTTTTAACCAGTTTACAGGTTAAGTCTACAATTGATTGTGTTTGGGTTGTCATGAATTCATGGGTTGCCATGAATAAAGGCTGCTATGTAGAGGTACATTACCCAAGAAGTGTGTTTTTAGTTTAGATGTCCTTTTATCTTTTACTTCAGTCACAGCCTGCCTCAACGTTTCATGTTGGTTCCACCTATTCTAAGGTTAGTGAATTTAAAGCCCAACTCTATCCCCTTTGACATGTGTGATATTAATATACTGATCGTAGCCAGTCCTCCGGTCTGCTGTCAGTTTTCTCCCCAGTGTAACCAACTTATAATGGGGTGGTGCACATATGACGAGAGGTTAATTTTCATTTCTTTATAGTAAAGGAAATGATCAGCACCTGCTCACTTGGAGATTTTCCATTATATCTCTGCAATAACTGTGGCTTCTTATGCAAGCTAGTAAACCCTCCAAGGACAGATAGTCATTCGGCCATCACAATTGTTGCTCAAGCATTCATACCCTTTGTGTTGTGCTCAACCACCTGTGACAGAGTAGGAAAATTATCATTTTTGTCTTTGCCTGTGCAAACTGTTGAAGCCTCTATTTATCCAAATAAATATATTCATTTTATTTGCTATAAAACCTGAACATTTACAGGGGTCTATTTAAAAAGCCTGCCTTTGCCCCCTTCCCCTTTGTACACCAATTATTCATTGAAACTTTCATGTGCTTTATAACGTCACACCAAGGCTGAAATCTCACAAATTTGCTCAGTTACATTGTGGCTCTGGCAGATGTATTGTGTCCAGTGGGTGTCTGTCCCCTTGAAACATATGCTTTCCTGGATCTAAATTTAACATATAATTCTCAGATGTGTCATTTTTCACTGCTTTACATTTGTAGGTTCATATACAGAGGATGTGGTGCAACTCTGGCCAAATGTGGATTCGCCCATGTTTTATTAGGACACTGCTGATGTAGTCTGTATGAGCCTTGTGAAACAAGAGAATATATCATTTGGAAAGTTGATCATTATTAAGGTAAAGGTAAAACATTTGATACAAAAGATTTTTCTAAAAGATAAAAACATACAAAAAATTATTAAATGTCCATATTTCCTTGCTGGGGTATGTGTAACATACTACCTTACTTGATGTGTTTCACCTTCATCAGGACACACTGCAGTAGGTATATAAAAATTCCTTTATATCCTTTAACAAAATAAATCAATAAATGTAAATTTCAATTTTTCTTGTGACAGTGATTTTTATGAAAGCCTTCGAAAGACAATATCACTCTTGCTTATTATTTGTTTGGTAAAAAAGTATTGGATAATAGCAGCAGATTATTGTTTAAAGCTGAATGACCTTAACGATCAAAGCTGATTGGTATGAATTTCTTTCCAGGTATTCCCAACATATTATGGATCAGCAGCCTGTATTACCTAAAATTCATATATAGCATATTATAATAATATATTACATATTATGCTATATACATAATATGCTATATATGAGATATATATATATATATGATCCATAATATGTTGGGAATACCGGGAAAGAAATTCATACCAATCAAGTTTGATCGTTAAGGTCATTCAGCTTTAAACAATAATCTGTTGCTTTTATCCAATACTTTTTTTTACCTTGATGGAGGGGTTCTATGGTTGATATCAAACAAATATTAAGTAAGTGCGATATTGTCTTTCAAAGGTTTTCATAAAAATCACTTTGTCACAAGAAAAATTGAAATATACATTTATTGATTTATTTTGTTAAAAGATATAAAGGAATTGATATACCTACTACAGTGTGTCCTTCTGATGAAGCCCTTGTGGTGAAAGGTGTCAAGGACGGTAGAATGGCATTTATTATGTTTGACTAATGTTACACATACCCCAGCAAGGACATATATGGACATGTAATAATGTTTTTTATGTTTTTATCTTTTAGAAAAATCTTTTTGTATCAAATAAAATTGTATCGAAAAACTGTTTTAAATAAAATTAGTTTTTTCTTTGGTTTAAAAATATATCACTGTAAAAGCGCCGAAAAAGTCCCAATCCAAATTACTTTTTGAACCTGATACTAAATGTTAGGGATGTGGTGCTACTAACCAATTTTTACCTCCCATACACAACTTTCTAAGGGTAAAACATTGAAATTTCAAAATAGAGCACTATGAACAGCTCAATTTACAAAAGATTACACTCTGATGCCACATCCCTTACCTAGCCGTTACTTACTCTATAATTTACATATTTCTTTAAAACATTGAAATTACAGGGGCCCGTTCACACCATTGCATGCTCTGGTGTCTAATGAAAGCACAATAGGGAGTGCCATACACTATCACAATACATGTGTGAAAGAAACAAAAGGAAATGTTTAAATTTCCTGATTGTCAAAGCATTCCTATGACTTCCTACTTTCCTAGATTCAGAGAGCATTTCTAGTATTTTTTGAACCACCAACCTGATACAAGTAAATAGCCAATATTGTCATCTCCTAATCCTCATACTTTTTCCATGTTAGAGAACAATGGATATCCATGACATCAACAGCTTGCATTTTCAGAAGAAAGTCATCAGTGGCTGATTATTTCTCTGCAAGTTAAAGGCTTATTCCATAAACACTGAAAATTAAATGGGGAGGTTACTTCTGTGCATTTTTTTTATTTGTAGCTTTGGCTGCTTCTTGCTAATTGTACCAGTTTGCATTAGCTTTGCTTATGATCTAAAATCATGTTATTTTCAGTAACGATTTCCTGCACAGATTACAAATTGCTCAGGCACAGGATTACATTCCACACAGGTCCCCGTAGGGTAGATTGTCACACATAATTTATAATACCTGCTGGTGGATTTGTAAATTATGTGCATAAGTTTGCATAACTCGCACAACGTACATGGAATAATGTAGTGTGCGTTTGTAAATGATTTATCCCCCACTGTCAGGGTTTAGTGTTTTATAAGCACACGGCAAGTTGTTCAGTGTCAGACATTTTGGAGCAAGATGTGCAGGGGGTTTTCTGAACATTAAAAGCATTGGTTAGCCACAGTGACCAGAAGTGTGTGTGGTCCAGACAGGTGTCACCTGTCTATATCTTGCAGGTTACACTAGACACACTTGTTAAGAAGCTTCCCTTGAATAATTGCAAAAAATATCCATATGATATCTGACTAGATAGCTTTTGGATGGTTGGTGGTGACCCATCATTCATCTGTACATGCATTGACATTATTAGGACACATTTACACATGCTTCAGTGATCTCCCCAGCACCTTTTAGTCGGGCGCACCACCCAGCAATTTTTTAGGAACCACCCGGCTGTGTTTGGGTGGTTACTGATTGGTTGAATCATAATACAGGGGCTGCCGCCCGCCTATGATTTCTTCCCACCCAGCTTAAAAAAAATTCTGGCTTGAACACTGTGAGGGTAGTTTGTACAGCAAAATGTTACAAAACCATATCTGTTTTTAGCCTGCTTTAGAAGCTTTCTAATAGCCATTAAAGTCCCCTTTAGCTCCAGTGCTGGTTAAATACAAATCTTATAGGAGTGCTGGCTGTCTATTTAGCCATTGGCCATTAGCAAGCTTCATGCTTGCTAGTAACATATTTATAGAGGCAGCATTGGCAATAAAATGGTTCAGTAGCATAAAGTTATCTCCCGTTTGCTTCCTATAGTCTGCTGTATACATTTGGAAGTGTTTAGGTATATCTGCTCAGTTAGTGCAAATAATACATGATATATTTCTGAAACCCTGTGAGCTTATAAATTCATGTACACTCTGCTGTCTTCTAATAGAACTTTGCTCCCAACTTTCTGTATG
Source organism: Pyxicephalus adspersus (assembly GCF_032062135.1). Taxonomy (NCBI): domain Eukaryota; kingdom Metazoa; phylum Chordata; class Amphibia; order Anura; family Pyxicephalidae; genus Pyxicephalus; species Pyxicephalus adspersus. The sequence continues at coordinate 18,596,832 of NC_092865.1, read as the reverse complement.
GACCACAGAACATACCAAAAAGAAAATAGAAAGCGGGGTCATGTGGTCCTCTTCTATAGTGACAATGCTGTGTTAGGACAGGACACATGGTACAAAATGGATCCACATTTACAGAAAAGGAAAAATCCAAGCAAGGAAAACAAATGCAGCTACCACATTTAAGGATTGGTGAGGTGTTTGTGTTTGGATTTACATACACTTCAGTCTCCCTTACCTGGAGCTTTAAAGGTAATCAGAAAACTTAATAAGTTCTTGCTGTACACTTACTTCTACAGATATGTTTGCAAGGATTTGTCTATAGGAACTATTCCTGGGGAGTGCATTAGGTAGTGAAAATCCCAAACCAGCAGCTGCTTCTCCTACAATGGAGGGTTGTTACTTTTATCTTCTATAAAGTGTATAGACCTAAGGTTGCAGTTCATAGGGTTGTGTTAACTCTTTTGTGTGCCTGGAACTCTGTTTTGGAAAAGCTGAGCCTATGACGTGACACAAACTCCCACTCAGCAGCAAATTTTCAGTGTTAGATGGAGTGATCATAAAAGCATATTTGCTATGAGAAGGTTCAGCACTGATTGACTTATCTGGCAGGGGGGTGTCTGGTTCTACATCCCAGAATCCACTTCATTTCCCTGTAAGTGCCTTTAACTGAATCAGTCTGAGTCTGTTGACTTTGGGTCATTTACTACCAATTAGGTAAACCTGTCACAAACCCTGGCATCCAAACCGGCCAGATCTGAAAAAGGACAGTGGTTACCAGCATGCTGTAAATGTTGGACTTGGCCCTCACTCTTATCGGATAGGCTGTGTACACACGTCAGATGATTCTGTCCCAAGACCAATGGTCGTGCTCGTCTCTGGCACGAATACAGCGGTTGCCTGACGTTGTTCATTGATTTATGAACAACTATCGAGAACAATCGCTATACAAGTCAAAGGAGGTGAGCACCACGAGGTCCCTTCTGCATAGTACAGAACAGGTGCTGTATATACAACGCTTATTCATTTATCTGTCACTGGAAACAATTGTGATAGATCCCTACCAGCATCAAAAATTTATGCGTTTACAGCCATACTAAGGCCACATGGTTTTGGCTAAGCTCAAAGGCAAAGTCCATATTGGTTCACAATTCCAGCTGGCTGTAGCTGTGGATCTACCCGTTGTTTTCTCTCAAGGTTTATCCTTACCCTCTGTTTGGATCAGCTAGACTTGTAACAGGTTTACTTTAGGTGTCCGAATCTATTGCTTTGTCCACTCTGTGTGCCTTTTACTTTAGCATAGGCTATAAATGTACATGACTAAGGGAAAGTGAGTCCTACACACAAGGGACCCCTGTTTGGTATGACATGGAGTGATAGGGGATGGAGGGGGTAATATTTTTTTTTTTCTTTCTTCCACCATAGTAGAGATGTTTGTGCCATGTGTAAAGTGTCAATACTTGGGACTGTTAAAGGAAGCCATTGTTTATATTTTAATTCTTGGTTGGTAGGACACACAACTGTATTTCTTGTATGCTAAAATAAATTTAACAGGGGCACATTTCACATCCGAGTAAGTGCTGTGTGTTTTAAAATAGCCTTTAATGAGAACCAGTACTGGAAATATAAATGCTAACATAAATAAACTGAACTTCTGTCCAGTAACTAATAAAAAGATATGAATGAGAAGTTCCAACTTCCTAAGGGCTTGTTTGGTGAGTTTCAATCATGTAGTAATGACAATAATTAGAGCTCAGTTTATTGGGTCACTGATTTATCAAAGCTCTCCAAGACTGGCGAATGTAGACTATCTTGGGAGATCCTGCTTTTTTTATTTGGCAAATGTTTTCAATCCTGGAGAAAATCCATTCCAGGTTTTCTAGATGACCCAGCTTTAGTCATGATAGTCTATCATCTCAAGTCTTGGAAATCTTTATAAAATCAGGGCCATTGACCTGGTTCATGTCAGATTTACATTCCCATTGATGTCCATGAAAATTCAAAACCCAACAGATTATGATTAGGTATGGTGGCTGTAATCTGGATAATCATTACAGGGTCCATGCGAAAGGACTAAATCTTGAGCCAAATAAACAACAGTTAGCAATTACAGTAGTTGTATTTCCTTTTAGGACAGCTTTTCCCCAAAACAGAAATATTTGATTGGTCTGAGGTCCCCTCCTATAAGTACTAATTGATAGCCAGCCATTACCAAAATATAGCGGTGCCCAAGGAAAATCCCAATATGAGATCAAACTATAGTACCCAGACCAAAACATGGCACTACAAACACACGCGGAAATGATAGGGCCGAATCTCTGTGTATTTTTTGAAAGATCCCTTTTTTGTTCCTGAAAAGCCACTTTAAGTAAATATTGTTTTTAGTTATATAGAAAATACAGTGTTACTGTTTGCATTACAAAATAAAATATTTTTATTAAAGGAAAAATACATTTTATAGTCAAAAAAAAAAAAAATGTCATGTTACATAATGATTGTATGTTACCAAGAAAGCAAGCAAAATAAATTTTGCATCAGAACAATATGAGGTATTGTAGGATCTTCTATAATCCAGTGAGTGGGATGGGGTACCATGCAGTGCTTTTGCATGCTCATGTCCCTTGTAAGCAGCATTTTGTACAAGGATTGGAAAAAAACCTATGGATCTCTTATTAGAGCTACCACGTCTGGCCAGGCCTCTATTTGTAGAACTTCAACCAAAATGTATAAAGTTTTTCCTATTGCTGTCTGTGCCCACCTTTGGAAGATTTCAACTTTCTTCTCTCATTTTATCCCAAACGAGCAATGCAAGAGTTAGAATGTCTCACGTTTTTGTTAATGCACCCTAATGACATTTCCTTACTTCCTTACTAAACCTAATTGGAACAAGGACCACAGTAAACCAGGATAAAGGATGGCACCTCTCTGACATATGGTAATCTATTGCTCCACTACACATCCTCCGGGACTAGCGAATATCCATACAAGTCCAATGCATCCTCAGCCAGTCATTCCTTCTGCACAAATGAAACAAACTAATTGGGGGATTCTGCCATTATTTGGTGCCAGAAATGTTACAATAAGTACTGATATGATTGTCTGGCACTAACTAACAAAGCAGTGTACATAGGACAAATGCCTAAAACACAATTTATTAAAGAATAAATGGCTGTGGGGAAACACATCAGACTTCTACATATTAACTGGCCTTGTGGGTTAGTAGTGGGCGCAGTAAACTACCATGATGGTGCCACGAAAAAGAAACAGTTTTGGCTTAAACTTAACTTTACCAGGATTATTAGATCACTAAAGGAAAGAGAATCACTTTTGTCTGTAGCAATAGGTGTAACAAAATTCTTGCACCATTTCTTTACCTTGTTCCCTTAGCCATCTGTTGTCCTGTACTAGAGATTATCCAGCTATGGTATTGTTGGCTCGCAGGAACTCATTGGCACACAGGGCAACTTGGGGGATAAGCATCTGAAAGTACTGCAAAACAGGTTAGATTCTCTATCAGGGTTTTTTTTTTTATTGGTGTATCTGGTCCGATTGGGCAAAACTAATGTCAGACCTGTGGTTAAGGCAGCAGTTTGCTACAGGCTTAACCGGCCCCTCGCCCTCCACTGAATGGGGACAGTTGCAGCATGTTGCTTCTGATTACCGCTGAGCACTTCCAAAGACTTGAATGCAACCATGTTCAACTGCAGATCACAGCAGATGAAAGCAGTTATGGCTGCTGCTGGAAGATTTAGATGGCCCAGAATTGGTCTTCATCCATCAACCTACTGAAAACATTGAACTGCAGCAAACCATAACTGCAGAATAAACTATACACTAGTGAAAAGGGGCGCTAACAGAGGCGGTTTTCAACCAGAAGTCTGAAAGTGGCCTAAGAGTAGGACTCCATTGAAGACACAGCAATAAAGCTAATGCGCCCTCCACATCACTAATCTTGTACCTCACAGATTTCTATTCACTTCCGATCCTGCCAAAAACACTGTTTTCCACAGTGGGATAAAATCTCCCTAGCAGCTACACAATCAGCAGAGCTTTTAACTCTTCTCATCTCAATCCAAAATGAAAACAAAAATTATTTGGTTGAAGCTATACTTTAAAAGAATATCATGGAACCAGATGACAGTGGTAAGAATTGTACCCCTTTTTACACAAAAAAAAATTTTTTTACTTCAGTTCCTTTTATGTGCCAAAAAATAGATGAAAAGATTATTGTCTGTGCCCGTGACCACTTTAAGATCATTGGGAGTCTACAAAGGATTTGCTGTACTGGTCCATAAACCTGCAACAGGACCCATGAGGCACAGGAAGCAAACCACCACCGGGTATCACAAGTTTTATACCTCATTAAGCTCAGTTCTATGTGCAGCCACAACATGTCAAAAATGATGTTTTGGAGACCCAATTTGTAACACCCAAACTGTAAGAAGAGATCGGGAGCAACAATCTACATATTTCCATATGAATTGTTCTCTTTTGGCTCTGGTTTAACCAATAAAGATAATTTTGCTGTCTATACTCCACAATTATTGTCTTCATTAGGAGAAGTGTAACCAGCAGCAACAAATCAGCTTACACCTGAGCAAATCCAGGTTCTTGGGTTTTATGGATGCATATTCCAATTTTACCTAAGTAACCCCATGGAGTCCACTGGTGCTCCAGGTTCCATAATTCTACTTTCCTATTCCTATACATGGAAAGTTTACTGGTAAACATGATTGTGGGCTGTGGATGAACAAAATACAAATCTCACATGCAATATACTAAATGGCCAGTTCATGCATGAACTTCAGGCAGATCACAGCTTCCAACGATTCACCATTTATCACACAAGACTGTGCACTTCAGTGTTGTTTTTGCATTAATATCAATGAACTTGCTTTGTTTTGCAGCTTGGGTAAAGTTTTAAAATTTTATGCAGAAATGTGTTTTCTGAGATACCCCGGGTAAATTGCTGTGCTTGGCATTACAGGACAGTATTCGAACTGAGCAGACTCACGATTTATACATTTATAAGTCAGACATACAGCTGCAGCATTTAGCTGCCTTCAGCAAGACAACATGCAAATTTTCACTGGTCAGATAAGTAGTCTTTCTGCTACTTAAAGTCAACCTAAATTCAGACAATGTAAATGCACTTTTAGGGAGCTTTCAGTCCAAAAGTTAAAACTGCATGGTTTTCCGCTCCCGGGTCCACAGCAAAATTCTGCTGTACAGCCTGGAGAGACAAACTGAACTGCAAGCAACCAAGCAATGTGCATGCAGCTCCAGAGCAAACCGCTAAAACAGCTCACTGTAGATCTGAAAAGGCCCCCTAAACATCAAACACCCCTTTACCTCTGTATCTATATGCATCAGGGAGACGTTTGTTTTAAGACACTTTACTGCCAGCCAGATCTATGTAAAAAGTCTGTGGCTCTCAGAGACTGCAGCACTGTGTGGTTGTCGTATCCCCTTCCACTTTATAGAACATTATACATTCTGTAGGTGAGCTGTGTGTAAAAAAATAAAAGTATAACAGCAGCTAGAGAGGTCAGTGATGACTTGTTCTAAAGCAGAAATTTGTAAATAATTAAATTAAATTTGTTAAATGACCATAGGTTAGTTACTGCTGCTCTTAATAGATGCATTTGCAAATGCAACTACTTTAGGTAACTAAGACTATGTATCACTCACTGTTATGTAAAGTAGAACTCTGGGAGAGTGAATACTGCAGCCGGGCTCTTCTGCATGCACATGTAATAGCAGGAAACAAATCCCCTCATCAGTCCATTTCTGCTCCTTTATTGTCCATTTACCAGTTGGGGGCTGGAAGTGACCTGGCCTGAAAGATTGGATTGGCTTACAGCTACCATCTGTGTTTCACTTCCTATGTACAGTTAGGTCCATAAATATTTGGACAGATACAACTTTTTTTTTAAAGAAAAAAAAAACTACCCCTCTATATGTTCCAGTAGTTCCATGAAGCCAATAATGCAATATGCATTGTAAAGCAGTATGTATAAATCATTATGGATCTGAAACCTGCTCAGGACCTCAATATGTAAAATGAAATCAACCCCCCCCCAAAAAAAAAAAAAAAGGTGAACACGCTCTTGCTGAAATGCCCAGGGCAGCCAATTCTTTTTGCTTACCCCCTCATGCTATCCTCAGCTCTTCTGCAGGGACAAGGAAAAAAGAAGCCCCACGAACTCAACACAGAATTATTATAATAAAATAAAAAATTAAATTAAAAAATAATACAACACAGAATTATTCTTATTTGTGTGCCATCTAGTGGCTGAATGTGAAATTACACCAGAAGGGAGCCAAGGGATGCCAGGCATGTCTCTTATTCTTGTACAGCACATACCTGCATGCAGTGTGTGTTTTCTGCTTCTCATGGACTGCTGAAACACCATGTGAACCCCAAAAACTGAAAAAAAAGAAAGAAAAAGCAGACCTAACATTTGATGATGCCTTTCCGTTTTCTAACACTACAATTTTTTCTATTTTAGTGAAAAACATGTGACCATACCCCAGACATGAATGTTTTTATCATGTGCTCTCAGAAGAACATTGGTGGAGTCACGAAATAGAAACACAACATCACACAGAAAAAGAAAACTGATTCAGGACACACAAGACAGATGGCATGTTTAATTGTCCAACAGAGACGACATTATCAGACTTACAAAGGCATATAGGAAATCTGAATTAGAATGTCCCAGGGTTCCACAGTGTGCGAGAATCGGCATTGTAGAAATGGTGATCTGTATTTACACACGGCCAGTCTGGCTGAAGTCTGCGGGATTCTGGGAAATGGAGGAAGATTCTGGCAAAATAAGAAGGTGCTCAATCTATAAAGAATAAACTTCCAAGCAGCGAGGAATTAGCATGTTACTACATCATCAGCTAGTTTGTTTGTTTTTGCGTATGGTCAGAGTATTACATATCCCAGGACCGAATCTTGATACTACACAGAACACCAACGTGATAACAGGTCTTATTAGTAAGAACGTGACCCAAAATAAAACTTATTATTAAGCCATTATAGTCACAGCTAAATAATCTATTGACTCCTATTGTACTGCCTGAATTCTCTCCCATCAGCCCTCATACATCAATATACATAACACTATTAGCTATAAAGCGATGGTGTCAGACATCCCTGCCCATTCATTTTAGCAGCTAGTACAAGTACCCACGCTCTGTAACTTTTGATGCTACACAGAGGATGATAAGAGTTTCATCCTCTTTAACCAGGCCATTCCAAATGGTAACAATAAAAGGGTTTCCACCTCCTGCTGCCATCTACGGTCAAGCCACAATGCCAGACTTCACCAGTAGATGGCACTGCAGAACCCACACAAAAGGTTAATACAAAAGATGTTCCTAACTGGTGATTTACAGATATCTAAAAATCACCTTGAAAAATACAAAAATCCATGGACTGATCCTTCTGACTTAAGCATGGGAAACACTAAACTGTACTTATTTTCTCTCCAAACACAGAAAGAATAATGTTTTGGGCCTTTGACAGGAAACCAGGCACTGTCCTACCTATAGGGGCTACAAATAAATTATCACACAATGCAGTTTAAACAAACGTGTGCTCCCCTATCCCCTTACCCTGAAAGGTACTCTCAGCTGCTGTTAGGAGACTTAGTAATATTGGGAGCGAATACTACCCCTGCTCAATACAGATAAAAAGTAAACAAAGCATGAACATATTTAAAGCAACCCCTTCTATAGGATAAGCATTGATTGACTTTGTGAAACTAAAGCTGCCACCATTCAGTGGGAGGATAAACTTCCGGGTTTTAAAAATGGTGATGAAGAACCCTACCATACCCTCCTCACAAAAGTCCCTAAATATTGAGTGTATCTTAAGGCAAAACTAGTTTTGTATAGAGTAGCAAAGCACTTAACAGGGCTGTATGCGTCCCACTGGGCAGATTTCACTTCCTGTCTTATAGAATGAACAAGAAGTGGAAATCTCACCCAGGCAAGGATACTCACTCATTGTCACTGCAACAAGTGTCCCTAATCGAGGATTTCTTTATGCAGTTTTGGACTTTCCATCATTAAATTCCCAATGACAATGGTTACTAGGACAAATGAGGATAAATTTCCCAAGTTGGCACACATACTGCAATAAAAACCTAAAAAGGGTATCATTTGCCATGTTCTCCCCAGTCCCTTTTAGCTGGGTGCACCACCCAGCACTTTTCAGTAACCCCCAGGCTGTTTTTGGGTGGTTACTGAAGAGTTGGGTCACAATACAGGGGCCGCCACTCACCTACAATTTCTTCCCAACGGGCTTAAAAAAAATTCTGGGTTCAACACTGCATTTGCATACTTTATCCAAAACTTTCGATACACTTCAAAGCATGAAGCAAAGAGTAAAAAAAAAATGCTGTCCAGTACATTGGATCTAAAGCACACCCGTCCTCCTTACGCCTCTCCAGGCCACTGAAGTATGCATTTTAAGATTGTGGAGGTGAGGGGACTATGTTCCAGTAGTACTTGTCTTGGTACTGAGGAAGAAAGGGGGCCTAAATCCACAACTAAGCCTGATGCCATCCTTCCTCATCTCCCATCATATGAGACGTGTTAGTAACGGCAAATATGGAGAGATCCATCATCCGGACACTGAACACAAAGTGTTGTGCTTGACAGATAACAGTAAAAAAAATATGAAGACCACGGACAGACACAAATGGTATTACAATGAAATAATGTAAATAAATAAAAAAGAGCTAAAGAACTATTACGTAGCGTTAAATAATGATCACCCTGGAAGAGCTGTATGCAGTGTCCAGTGTCAAATGACGTCCTGTGTAAATGTCTTCCAGGGCCCATAATTTTACACAGTAAATTTTACACAATTTAGTTGAGTTACAAACACTGCAAACTACAGCAAAATGCTCAGATAAATTGTAGGTTGCAGTATGTATTCTTAAAGACAAACATGTAGTGTGTAAACAGCAACTTGTTACCCTTCCACCAGCAGTGACTGCTGAACGAGTTCTCAAGTTCTAACATTGTTTAGCGCATAACAATTATTAGAGTTGCTTCTTGTATGCAACCGAGTTTCCCCCCCTAGCATGTAGGCTGATGGATAAAGCGGACATGTTCATGAGACTACAGCACGGACAGATCTTGTGCGCTCCTTAATTGTACAAAATAAAATGAAAACGATATTGCTGGACCTGCAAGCAAAGACTCAGCCCGGCAATTGGCAGCTGGTTTCATGCGCTCAGGCTGGTTTATGAGAACGACGTTACAGGCTGTGTCTCCAAAAAATGAGTTCCATGGATACTGGGCCCTCGCTCAGCTGGCATGTGCCCCCATGAATCACTGGCACCAAGGCACTGTCCAAGTCATGGGTGTAGCGAGCAGGTAGAGGTTGGCCGTTGCTTCCTGCTTGATATCCAACCTGAAAAACATAAATGCAGCAATGAATTCCACTATACATTTGTTTAATTAATTCAGTCCTCTGCGGACATCTCTTAGCCAAACCACGTTTTTCAAAGTTAAACTAAACTCAACAAGCAAAGAATTGCTATATTTTAGGGGAAAAAAAAACCAAGAAATGTTATTTTTGCTGAAGCTTTGCCTTGAGTTCAATGTATTTCTTGGTGTATAAATGTGCTCAAGCACTTCTAAATCTTTATAGCAGTATACCTGTAGTTCAAGATCTAATGGACTGTTGCCTCTGACTTCTAGGCTCAGAAGAATTGAAGGTGGCATTAATGTCCTGCTCACTCATGTTCTTGCTTAAGGTTCGAACATGCGGAATCAAAGCCCCGCTTTTACCAAGATGGACACCTCCATACAGAGACTCTGATCAAGGAAAATCTAACTCCTTCCACTCCCCAGAACAGGATTGAACAATGAAGACGTGGGCCTTATGCAAGCCTGGAGTTTAGATTTGTACATGTTTACAAAGGTCAAGTAAAATCTTACCTGATCAGAGTCCAGAGTAACCCGCAGTCCTAATCTAGTCATCCCATCTTCTTTAAGGAGTTTTAGGTGTGGACACAGTGCCAGACAAAAGGCCTTGGCCACATTTTCTGTTAATCTGCTGTGGTCAGCAGGGTCACTAAGGCCGCTCTGTTGCTCCTCACTTTCCAGAAAAAATACCTAACAGAACGAAAAAGAAACATGTTAAACCAATGCTATAGATAATGTCAAAAAAGTAATAATATAGATTCCAAGAAGACTTGTCTTACAGCCACTACACGCTAATAATAGTAAAGGGAGCCTACTCTATTACATAGGTCACATGACCAGTGGTTAATAGGAGAACAGAAGCTACATGTTCTCTATAGAATTAATTAAAGCGTTAAACAAAGGTTAAAAGAAGAGGTTAGGTGAATTAGCTGGCTGGGAATAATAGGCTGAACATCGGGTTACATAATACAATACAAAACAATTCATAATACAATACAAAACAATCTGCTACATGCAGATTTTGCAGGTAGCACGTACCATACATGCATTTCTCACCCCTAAGCCTGTGACTGTCCAGTGAAAGGAGATGCCACAACCTGATGGGCTAATCTGTTACTTTGCTCTCTTCTATTAACATGTACCTTGCTTGCATAGCAGAACTGACTGGTTTTTATTATTATTATTATTAAACAGGATTTATATAGCGCCAACATATTACGCAGCGCTGTACATTAAATAGGGATTGCAAATGACAGACTAATACAGACAGTGATACAGGAGGAGAGGACCCTGCCCCGAAGAGCTTACAATCTAGTAGGTGGGGGAATTTCACACACAATAGGATAGGAGATATGTAGTGGTGGGAAGTAGTGATGGTTTCAAATGACAGAAGAAGCCGGGTAGGCAAGTTTGAAAAAATGGGTTTTGAGTACTCTTTTAAATGAGCAGTCAAAACCCATTTTTTCAAACTTGCCTACCCGGCTTCTCATGTACTGCTTCTCCCTCTCCTAGTCTAAGCATTGCTTTGAAAAGAATTGCAAAAACTGATACCAGCTCAACTTTATCTACTACTACACTGCGAACAATAAAAATGTACATTTATTCTAGAGCTACAATTAAACCTCTCTAGTCATAAATTCTTCCCCCCGTCAGCATTTTGTTTACTATATGTACAGTGAGCCTCACATGTGCAGCTCGGTGTACATTATCCGCCTGGTTTTCTTATATTTTGTAAATAGGGAGTTATGCCATTCAGGCCCAGCCAAGCAAGACAGCAGAAGACTGGACATAGCTAGAAGCTATAGTTACTAATAGTAACAGGATTCCAGCTTCATTTAATATTTTATATTAATAAATAATGCTGAATTTAGAATTGAGCCCTTAGTTCTTGCCCATTCCAGACTTTAATATTCTGTACCTCTGTCCAGCGAATAATCTTCCCATTTGCTTTGTATTCTGAGCCATGGGATATTTTGACACTGGTGACAGATTCCAAGGACTTTCCATCAATAGGGCTAATAACTCTGCAGACAAAAAGGACAGATGAATCATTTCTGTGTACTAGTCTCAGACTGAAATAAATATCAAGCAAAAAGACAAAGTTGCTTCAAGCGTGTGTAAGGGGAGACCTCTTTTTAGGAGTCCTAAATAAAAACATTTACAAATAAGCCTCCATGAAAAGAAGAGACTGATTTCTAAAGGAAACAAAATGTTCTTTTTTCAGATTATTTAAATCCTAATGTTAATAAAAGGTGTGGAATTTACCCTTTATTGAAGTTTTTGTCATCCTCTACCCACTGCACATAGACATGTTCCTGGTTGTCCTCAGAATCTGCCTTTCCACATGTTATGGTGTAGTCCTTCATCTCTCGCAGGGCTTGTCTCAGGGCATCCATGCTTTCGGCTGTAATCTGGACCATCACTCCATCTGACCCATCAAGAAAGGTAACAAACTTGAGTACAAGAACTCATGAGAAAGCATGAAGTCCAAATAAAGAGCATGACCCTTTAACATTTACTAACAGATAGTGACTGGTTGCACTACAGACAGAAAAGGTTGCAAGACTTTTAACACTTCCACACAACCCATTATACAACTGCAACTGTGTCAATGGCAGAACTGAGTGAATCATGGTAGAACTAAATTGACACATTATATTAAACCAAAACTGATTTCTGTCTTTACTGATCGAATTTGAGTCTTTTAACTCCTTTTCCTCCCAAGCTCCACAAGTAATATGATTATGCATGCAAAACATCAAACCCAAACACTAGCCACTTGGGGGTGCTTTGGAAAGAACTACCTACAAGCTTCTCATTTAAACACACAATGTATCGATGAGGCTTAATAGAATGGCTGACCTTCCTGAAATGGAAAAGATTTGTATTTATTTATTTAGGAACTTACTCTCCTGGCGTATAAACAGAAGGATTCAATCTTTAGGTTATGCTGCTGCTTGCAGGTCAGCCCAGGATAGCCCTTACTTCTAGAATGTCTCAGTTTGTAGCAAGGAGTACCATGAGCATAAACTATTTCCCTCAATGGACTACCGGAAAATGATTTTACATTTCTTATTCAAGAATTTTTTTTTTTTTTCTAATGTCAATGTAAGGACACAGGAATCCGATATCTTTGAGATGTCCACAAGAAATCCAGATGGAGTGAACCCAGCCACAATAAATAACAGTTCAAAGGAGCTGTCTGCATGACTAAATTCTATCACTGTGATGTAGCTCCTTTGTAATGGCCCAGCCAGCCTACTTACTTCAGACACAGCTCTGGACCTGAATCCAGAAGCATTTGATCATTATTTAGAAGCTGACATGGAGTCGGAGAGCTCAGGGTTCTGCAACAGGGTTTTTTTCTTTTAGTCATGTGTGTTTCACTGCTGCAATGAAAGCACTTACCTTCTACAATGCTGGACTTTGCTAGAAATCCAGATGACGGCTTCAGAGCTCCACTGAAGACAAAGAAACTGGCACCAGTCACTGAAAAACACACAAAGTCATTACATAATTATCACAGGTTGAGGAAAAATAGTTTACAGAAGGAGTACAGTTCAATTCCAATTGAAATTTGATAATTTTACAAGTAATGCATGCATATACATTTCAGACGACTTCCAACTGGTTGCCTTGAGTGTCATACAGAACTGCTCTTTTTATTATTTGGGGTTTTCTACCGAAGATGGACTCTAGACAGATATGTTCTTTCTAAGATCTTAGCCTAAGGCAGGGGTCGGCAAACTTTTTCGACTACTAGGCCATTTCAGGAGGTTAAGAAGGCACACTAGGCCAGAAGAAAAAAGGTGTCCAAGGAAAGTTTTATTTAAAAATACAGTTTGGAAACATGATGTTGCATGTTCTTAGGGACAGATACAATATCAGGTTCTAATGATGAGGAGTTCGGCAACAGAATGTCATTAAGGTGATTGTCAGTGAGCTGAGAGCGCAGCTTGTTCTTACAAAACTTCATCTTGGAGAACAGCTGCTCGCACGAATAAGTGCTGCCAAACATTGCGATCACGTGCTTGGCACGGGCTAACAACATTGGAAACTGAGCATGTGGCAGCTGACAGTCAAGTCAATAATAGTCTCTGTGCGTGTGCTTGGCATCGACTTGCCCCTTGAGATTCGACCCCTTGAAAGTGCTGTTGGTGTCGTTGCACACTAATCACAGGGCTTTGTTGTTGGAAGAAGAATAATTTGTCAGTCCATTCAGAGTTGAAGACACGAAGTTCAAGGTCAACCTTCCAGAGACGGGTAGCTGCGTGTTGCTTTTGCTCTTTAGGCATAGTAATCGGGGTTACTGTGCGCAAACTCGATGATATCGGGAACCGGAGATAACGCGACAATTCAATAGGGCCGGATTCAACAATAAAAAACTAGGGGGGTGTTAGGCGGGACTGGAATACTGGCTAGGCCATATCCGGCCTAAAGGCCGGAGTTTGCCTACCTCTGGTCTAAGGGTAGTGCTATTTATAAGACATAACAGAATGTTGTGTCTAGAGGCTATTCATCTTTTTATTCACAGTAAACAGACAACTGTCCTCACCTTTACGTGGTTGCTTGTGGATACTGATGGCTTGAGTCTGGTAATTGCCGTCATCATTTTGTACACATACCAGGTGAGAATCAGCCTTCTGATTGAAACACGTGCCTCCAGCCAGGACATGCTCATTAGATTTATTCATGGCTTTCATCATCTACAAATCAAGTGAAACAAGGGCAGAAAAATGAGCAGGGAAAGACAGCATGATAACCAAAGAGCCAGCCATAACAATACCAGCATGTACTATTGAGACAAAGCTGCACAGAACATCATATAATCAGTACAAAACCACATCCAGAGGAACAAAACACAGATTATAGCAATGGAAAGTAAAAAGAGAACAAACATGCTTTTCATACACTGTTCACAATTTGTTTAACTGCCAGTGTCTGCCATCCTTGACCTCTATCACTCACACACACTCAAACACATTAAAAGGAACCTCATAAACACTTATGTAGTATTGCATATTTTTTTTTTTATTTCAACTATTAAATAGAACCTGCGCTATAGCTTGTAATGTAAAGTATTCACATTGTTCCCTGTGGCCATATAAAGCCTGCATGAAACCTATAGCCCAGGGCTATAGGTGGAATCTGTACATTTGTCCCTAGACAGACTTAAATCATTTGTTCCATATACAGATAGTCCAGGTTAAAGACATCCGACATACAGATGACTCCTAGATACAAACAGGGCTTCCCTGCTCCATGGTGTTCAGGATGGAGGCTTGGAGGGGGGTGGTTAAAATGACTTGCAGAAGAAATCTTTTGCTAAACACAGATGAGACTGAGCTCTTCTGCAAGGTCTTGTAACTCTTTAATGACCAAGACCAACTCTTTTTCTTTATCAAAGCACAGCTTGCTCCAGAAGTTAATAAATGTCTAGATAGCTTGTCTCCATAATGTTCTTTAGTTTTTTGCTTTGTTTGATTAGCTCACAGTGAGGATTTTATTCAGTAACTGACACCACACTGCCTAATATGTTGAGACAAATATCTGTCCTAATTGCATTTATTAAAATAATGTACATGTTCCAAATTACATACAAATTGAACTTAAGAACAAACCTACAGTCCCCATCTCTTATGTTACCCGGGGACTAACTGTACTACAATTTCAGCAAGCAACAGAGGTTCTTGCTTTTCACAGTTGGGTGTAGGTGCAAAGCACTGAAGAGAGAGGTGCAACTTGTTCTTGACTTTCGCAAATGTTGAGGTTCCATGTACAACCTAAACCTAGGTTCTACATAGATAATAAATAACCTAGGATCGCATAAATGACATTTTTTATGAAGGTTTGGTCACAGTCACAAATATGTCTGAAAAATGTTATAGCAGTAAAGCAGAATAGTCTTGCTGCTCTTACGTTATGAAATTTAAACATGATATTGATCCTAGTTAACAATCAGTCCAAGCTATCCACATAAAATTCACTGCATAAAAAAATCCAAATATGAGCTCTCATATTTTGAGAGTTATGCCTTAAATATTAAATAAAAAACCTTAACCAATGGGTGGAAAGAGAAACTTTCTATCCAGAGCGGTGTAGTTATAACGAGAACAATTACCTCATTGTATCGGTTGCTGGGAATTTTAATGCTAGTTTTTCTGACTTCCATATCCACTACCAAGCCTTGTACCACGGGCAGAGTGTACTGGTAGTTGCGGAAATCCTTAAAGTAAACAACACAAGAATAGGATAAGAGAAAAGGAATGAAGAATGTTCAGCATGCATTACGAATAAAGCATTCCTATTTTGATGTGTAAATATGATTTCAAGTTTCGGTGTTTAAAAGTCTCTCAAACCAAATTAAACTTTTTGCAATAATAGGGATTCATGAAACAAAATAATAAAACCGGCTAAGCTTTTAGAATAAATCACTTTAAATATAAAAAGAAAAAAAAAAAGTTAATGCTATGTTAAATTACTGCAGACATATTTGCAGTTTAGACATTCACTTGGACAAGAAGCCAGTACACATTATGTAATCGTAAAGAATTCAAGCTTAATAGATAAGAGTTAGAGAACAGGTGAGGAGCAATGACCTGCATGCTTAGGCATTGCACATATGAGCTTCAGTTTGTGCAAGTTTTACAATGATTTGCACAATTTTTAGCCAGGTTCAAGCAATCTAAAACAAATCAATATAGGAGGTCTGTGAATTTAAACTAGATGTCCATATGCTTTCAACAATTGCAGAATCTTCACAAATCCTGATAAGCAGCCTATTATTTATTTCTTAATATTTACTACCTCTGTGGACTCTTTTTTTTTTTTTTATCTGGCACTGATAAAGCATTGTGATTGTTGTAGTGCTAAAGTCTGCGTTGTACATTCTCTTCATATTGGTTTAAGTATCCCCCAGATGCATTAATCCAAACCAAAAAACATAATGCCAAGTTATTTCAATTCAACAGTTTGTTAATATTGTGCATGAATAACTGTGTAGGAACTTTAAGCTTCTTCACAGTTATGGCCTTGCACATTTAGGCATATGAGAGCGCAGGTCGTCTGCACAGCATTAGTTGTAATACTAAATGACAAAGTGTCCAGGAGATATAGAATCTGGCTTTTCCTTTTTGTTAGTTTATGTGTTATTAAGAAGAGGAGAAAAGTGTTACAGATACAGTAGGTTGCTGGAAATGTTTATTAGCTAGAGTTATAGAAACAGACTTGTTTAGTTTTCTGGTGTTGGACGGATGTAGAATTCCATGTAAGACATCGTAGAAGAAAAGGCAAAAGAAAGGAAAAGCAGTAGACAAAAGGATCATCTTACATTTGCAGAGAAATCATAGTACCTGATTTTTAATATAAATTAAGCTATACTAAACTCCCCAACTACACATTCTGTGTAGTACACAACTGTCCAGCATTATTGCAAAGTGAAGGTATTAAAAATAATATTCAGCAACAGTTATTCTGCTTAATTTTTAGGAAGGTAAAGTTTTAATACAAAACTGGTGTTTCTGCTTTGCTGTACCCATTTATATTGTGTATTATGTATCAGAATCACAGATAGCATGCAAAAATCCTCCATAGGTACAGAAAAATGTTTTGCAGAAAATAATGCAGACAAAGGTGTTATATTCTTTCAGGCTGACGACAGACTGGTAAGGGACACTCACAGCCAGGACATTGATGATTGTGTGACCGGTCTCTCCAAAAAGAGGCTTCCTGAATCTGACACTGAACAACGGACATGGATACACTAAGAGGAAACAAAAGACAATCTTTAAGAACACCTTTTGTCTGTTAATGATTCCAGCCATACTAAGCAATAAAAGAGTGAATAATACTTTGTTCATCACCTTTTTTGAAAGACTAGGAACCTACAGAAAAATTGAAAAGAGCCAAGGTTAAAATGCGAGGGCCTGACCCTACAGTATCTTGCTGTTCTAAAAAGCATTCAGGCATATTGGACTTTTATTGGTATAGTTTAAAATAATGCATTTTGTTAAGGACAAATTTAATGACTTCAAGTTGACAAACTTTTGAGCTACAATTAAAATGCAAACATTTAATGCTCGTATATAAGTGTAGAAATGTATTAGAGGTCAAAATCTAAAAATAATTATATTTATCAAAGGTACCTAGAGAACTGACACTGATCTAAAAGATTTTTACCGGTTTAAAAGAAATCTACATGATATAGGTTTGCACAGCCGAATGTACTCACGTCTATACTCCGCTCCTAAGCGCAGCATAAGACGCATGGGAAAAACTTTGGCCCATGGAGTCTCCCACTTCTGGATGAGGATCCCAAAAAGGTAGGGCTGAGCGGGGAGAACCAAGTCTTGCAGAGACTGATACGTAGGTGTCACATACAGAAATCCTCCATGTTCTTTGCTACCTAGGAAACTCTGGCTCACAAAAGAGTGGCCTAAGTTTCCCACCATGTTACCTAATAAAAAAAGAGGAAACAATTAGAAGAGGAGAAAAAGAAGTACAATATAAACAGCTCCAACTATATCAGTAGGCCAAGTAATATTAGTAGTGATCAGGAATATCTGGTTTTTTTATATTACCATGTCCTGTAAAATAATAAGGATATTTCTTTTGAAGCTAATAAGTATCGCAATGCAAACTTTCAAATGTAAATGATTCTTGAAGCAAACACGGGAGGAAAAAAACACAAATACAAACAAGAATACAAACTTCCTGCAGGTGCTACTCTTCCATCAGACTCACTGCTGAAGGTCTATGCTGGTCAACCTTCATAGGTCAACCAAGACTGGTCTAACGTAGCTGTGGGGGAGCTGATTTTTGGGGGTTGGCACTGAAGCACATTGAAGAATACCATAAAAAATTTCAAAGAACGTTTTCCTGCACCGTTTACCATTGCACATATCATATTTATGCTCATAATACTATTTGTTTTTTGCTGCTGTACACAATGTGTAACAAGGTGACAGGGTATAAAACAAAAAACAAATATTGCATTCCCTCCAATGCTCATTTTCTCTATTGTTAGTGTTCATCAATATACCTGAGAGGGAAATTACCCAATAAATTTGTCCAAACAGTCCATTGTAGCAAACAAAGGGGCATATGTATTGTATTGTCTGATCTCCATGAATTGGAGGGAAAATGTCTTCATTTATTAACCTTGTAAAGCCTATCCCCTGCTTCTTACCTGCCAAGGCCTCTTTATAGAGCTCCACAAAGTGGCTGAAGATGTCTCTAGGCAAGCATTTCTCATCAGGTAAACATTGCAGCAGGATGACTATCTCTGCCTGGCCAACGGCATGCATTCCTTTGGTGGTAAAGCACCAACACTTCCTGTTCACATCTACAGAAAGCAAAAACATTAAACTTTAATGGGATTTATTAATTCCTCTGTAAACAACAAGGAATATTTAGGGTAGTGAAGTAAACTCTGAATACCTGGTGTTATAAGAAGCATCTAAATAAAGCAGTCTTCATTTGCTCCCCATTATAGGTGTCATTGTGTGTAGAAGGGATTTATAGCAGCTACATGATTAACAGGGAACAAAAAATTTGCTCCTAGCTTCAACACAAATCTAGTCGGTCATAAATCACTAATAATAAAGAATAGCGGGCACCTGCTACTTTGAAGAACATCAATCAATTCAACAGCTCAACAAACTACACATGCATTGATCTACCAAATGTGGGAACCTAGAATTGCATTACCTATAAAATGGCAGGATTAAGGTAAAAGAGTTCTGTGAGATCAGCTAAACACAGGACCTAGCTTAGAAAGCATGTCTATTTAACTCTTAGGCTAGGTACACACATGCAATAATTGTCATTAGAAAACGAACAACTCATTTCCAGCGACAATCCTTGTTCATCGGCGTCGTTGTGCACTAATTTTGTTAATGATTATCGGGCGAACGGTCGTTAGTTTCCAACGATAATTATTGCACGTGTGTATGCAGCTTTAGACTATACTTCACCACAGTCCGAAAAGGCCCTTAATACGATCCCAAAACCAAACTTTTAAAAATAATATTAATAATTATTATACTTCATTGCACATTTACCTTAACCTAACATTTCAAATTAACCTTTATTTTAAATGCTAAGACTGCGTGCATACGTCCAAAAGACTAACAGATGAATGAGCATTGTTTTATGGAGAGGAGAGGGGCAGAAAGAGCGAGTGGCACCCCGCTGTGCTCTCCTCCCTTTTATCGGCAAGAATCATGTGATTTGTGTACATAGCCTAAATCCACAATTCCAACCCACTTGTAAAAATATTTCAAGGAATTATCACTACCTTTCAAATGACATTCTGCCATCAGCAAAACTACTTAGCAATCGTTCACCAAAATCGCTAAAGCAGTTTTGGAAGAGTACCAAGAAGCTTACACCAAATTTTAACTTCCTACAAAAGGCTAGAAATTAAAACCAGAGCCTTTAGAGATTTTGGCTTTGGATTTTAGATATTAGTACACTATCTGTGTTTGGTGTTTAATTTTAGATTTTATATCTTTTTTTCTACCACTGCCTTTATTTCTTCATAACCTGCAACTATTTAGATTTTATATCTTTTTTTCTTCCACTGCCTTTATTTCTTCATAACCTGCAACTATTTAATTAGAGATATTCCTTATAAGGTGTCAACAATTACTGTTCCTTTATAGTAAAATATGGAATGTTCTAAGTTAGAAGGGGTAGCAGGAAACCCTTATATAATCAATGACAAATAGCATTAGTCTATGGAGGCAACAGTGTACTCATAATACAGTGAAATTGCATCTTTTTAGCTTATTACAGCACAAAAGGTGCATAGACAGGAACCCTAGCTCATTCACAGTAATAGAATTGAATCTTTTATCAGGTTGATCGGTAGTTAGACACAAGCAGTAAATTATCTGGTACATTTTGCCAAGCCTGCAAGCAAGTAAAATTGCAGCCTAAGGGAAAACATTCGCCCTGTTTTATGTTAGCCACAGCCCTGAAAACACAACAGAACAATGGAATATAAAATTATAACACAGATGATGTCACTGTGTGTGTTTATTTATTGTGCAACTTTAGCTAAAGTAATAAGTAGCTGCTATAAAACTACTTGACTTTAAGCCTTCATTTTAACACCTGTAATAGCCTAATTTCAACAAAGCAACAGCAACAACAAACTTTGTATTTACATGAAGCATAGGTAACAATCTTTGGACACTGAAGATGATATGTAATGTCTCCACATCTCATACAGTATATGTAAACCCAAAAGTAATTTTCAATAATTTACACTTTTAATTCAGTATTAAAGCGTACGTTAGCGCAAAAAATGCACAACATTTCACAATGCACGCACAGTTTTATTTTAATGCTTTAAAGATCCTCTTATAAGGCAAACCTCCCATAACAAAGTTTTTTTTTCTTAACCTGAGATGCAATATATTCTTTCCTAAATCTGATGTTTAAGTCCAACAGCATCATTTACAGGTGAAGAGGTACCGCTAATCAAGCATTGCAATATGTGCTTGAATTGCTTGTTCCTGTACAGTACCTTGCGTTGCCACTAGTCTAGTTTTTTTTGTCAAGAGCAGTGGTCGCCAACCTTACGGACCACTAAATCCACGACATCCACAAGGCACATGAAGGCATTTTTTTTCTTAATTTAATAGCAGCAATCAGTTGAAGTTGGGTGGGAAGAAATATGGGGAGCCCAGAAATTAGCTTTAAAGAACTTGCAAGTACTTGCTATCTGCCAGACATGCAGTCGGTTCTTAAGAACTGTTGTCAGGTCGGCTGCCTTTGACTGCACTTCTTAAACACTTAGACCTCTAAGACATAGGAGCTAAACATTCTGTATTCTAGAACACAGTAGATATTGAGAGGACACAGAAAAGCTATACATTTCTTACAAAATCAACAGGTTTTCTTTGTATTACTTCTTGAAAAAGAAATATAACAAAGTATAACAAAACACCTAAAGGGAGCAAATAAGATAAGTTCACCATTAGGGTTTACATACACATAATCAAATACATGTTTCCTGAGGGATTCTACGAGTTCCATGCATCTAACTCCAAAGCAACTGTGACAAATGGAAAATGATCCATTAACAAGGTGAATGCAACTATGTTAAAAGTATGCATGATATAAAAATACAGTAACAGATGTAACACATAGTAGCCCTGTGATGGCATGCCTGGTAAATTTCACAGACTGAACAACAAAACACGTACAATTCACAATCTTCACCATTGCTAAAAGATTTGCATTGAGGACGAAGACTAAGGGATCTGGGCCACCATCCTCCAGCTGCTGCATGACTGACATCTGGGAGGGACGTTCTTCAACTGCATAATCTGGAAGAAAAACATGGAAATTTGTTAGTATTTAAGCTCTGTGTCAACTGTAATTTAAAACAGAATCCAAAAGTAAGAGAAAAAGAATTGTGTACAACTTAATTATTATGTTCAGGGCAAAAATATCAAATTAAAAACAAGCCACTTTAAGTGGGATAAATAAATAATGACAATTAATATTTAATATTTGTCATTTCCAGACTAGTGGGTGAGCTGTAGAGTTCTTTTGAAATGTTTATTAAGCTATGTTTAAAGAGCCACTTAGGCTATCCAGATTCTTAATGCTGCCTTTTCTTCTAAGACCGCCAGATAAAAATATTATGTGAACTTCTCCCATAAAGCAATTTTCAGTGCCCAGAGGGCAATCCATAGGTTCAAATATTACCAATAGAGAATGGTATCATTCAAATACTTTTGCCTTGATTTTTCACTAGGTAGATGTATGGAATTTAAATGTATTTTAGGTATGATAATCAACACAAGTCATGAATGTACTAGAATAGACCAGGCATATAAAGCATAACATTTGCAAGAATTAGGTTGTACATTTTTTTTTATTACATAAGAACCAGGACATAGCACAGAGACAAGCTACACACCACAATTAGGTTACTGTAAGAACTAAAAACAAAGTGACAGGTTAAATATTGTGATAGGGACAGGTTAAAAGAAAAAGATGAAATTTAAAGCCCTTTGTGGGATTGGGTGCTTGATGAATATACAAGTTGAAACCCACAAATGGTTTTCACCCTCTGCAAAATAATGGAAGACGACAATCACATGCCAAAGTTATGTTTAAATAAATAAACAGGCTGGCTAAATATAGTGCAATTTGAAATTACAATATGAAAGGGCAGGAACCTATGGCAAGCAGATTTCAGTCTACACAAGTCATGCACATGGAAGACGATTTCCAACTGAGAGGAAATTACCTCCTTTGACTCCAGTGGAGATGAGAATAGGGGGAAGACCGTCCTCTGGGATGAGGTTCATTGCACTGCCCACTTGTGTTATACTGCCGCAGAATCCAGATATATTCTCAGCCTTCAATGTAAACACAAAAATGAAATTGAGATTAGAACTGAATAATTTGTGTGTTTTCGCTATCCCTTCCACACAGAAATACATTAGCAATTTTTATAATCTATCTCACATCCAATAAATGTGTTTTTTTTTCGTAAGTTTTGGAAAGAGTAGGGAATGGTTACAGCTTCGCTAATCATGCATAGTCAGTACAAGTACAAGAATGAAATACCATGAATATATTATAAAGACCTCCCTTTGATTCCTGCATCTGTCGGCAAGTAGGAAGTTAAGGAAATTCCCAATAAAGAAAGCCTTACACTTATAAAAAAAAATTAATTGGAGCTCTACTTTAAAGTCTTTTCACTGACACATATAGTGTGTACACTATAAACCATGCTTTTTTCTGGGCCTAAAAGACCAAATTAAATTTTTTTAGAGGAGTTCTGTTCACCTTGTCATACTTCTGTTTGCACATTTCTACTACATTCAGTTGGCTTGTTCCCAATATTATATGGTATAGGAATTATACTAGAAAGCTAAGTGATGTGTGTATTTGCACACCCAGGTGTACTTCATAGTAAGCAAGAATCAAAGTGCTACTCTTGCAGCTATGATCTAGCTTTAACTTGCCTCTGAGGATGGGGAGTTGCTAGGTGTGGATTTGTTGGGATCACTTGCAATGGTTAAGTTTCCAGCAGGCTCTGCATTTGCTTTTCCTCCATCTGCAGCCTCTCCGTTAGGTAAGATACCATCAGCAAACCAGACTCGTCTCTGCTCTCTGGACTGTGACCCTACAAAGGTAATGTCACAATGTATAATAATATTTAATTCCCATTATGCAAGGAATCTCAATTCTTGTTATATATGAACTCTTAGAACAACAGACATTACCATTGTGTAATAAAAAAAACATTTTGAAATGCATCTGGTTTTTTTATTGAAATTTGGAATGGTATCAGCTTCCTGTAATCCCTTTTAAATTAGAACTCAAGCTGTAAGAAGGAAGTAATAGGAGACAATCAGAAGTACTGCATTCACAAGGGACCTGTTTGAAGGAGAAGACAGCAGAGGGATTAGTTAATCAGTCCACTGCTACTCTTTCATTGTCCAGTTAAAGGCTGGGAAAGCAGAAGAAAGTTAGGCTATGTACATACGTGCAATAATTGTCGTTAGAAAGGATCTTTTATGATACATTCCAATGACCAACGACTGTACGATGCATGAACGAGAGCTGTACATACAGGACCGTTCTGCTCTATAGAGAGGGGAGGGGGAGAAAGACGGAGCGGCAACCCGCTGCGCTCTCTCTCACTTCACTTCCATTATGATCGTTCCTCTTCCATCGTCCGTGGATCGGCCAGGATGGTCGTTCAGACGATGCACGACGAGCGCTGTACACGGGTAAGATTTTTGTCTGATATCAACCTTGAGCTGATTATGGGACGAGAACAATTGCACGCGTGTACCTAGACTTAGGTGAATTGCCCTAACTGCAACAGAGAAAAATTATATTGTGATCATGACTGCTTATTTCACTAGGAAAAACAAAAACTAGACTGTGATGATTAGTTATATTACTCTTTGCAATACACAGCCAAAAAATGTAAAATATAAGATGCACAGCTTTTCATTAGTGTACTTTTTGTGTTTTGCCTGGAGGTCTCATTCTTAGAGGTTGAGATTTTTTTTAATAGGTAGGTGCTTACTTTTAAACACCTGTTTTTTGGAGGGTA
Organism: Pyxicephalus adspersus; assembly: GCF_032062135.1. NCBI lineage: Eukaryota > Metazoa > Chordata > Amphibia > Anura > Pyxicephalidae > Pyxicephalus > Pyxicephalus adspersus. The sequence continues at coordinate 18,572,306 of NC_092865.1, read as the reverse complement.
TTTTACTGGCAAAACAGAAATAATTCCAATTGCTGGAACATAAACAATGATAGGGAGCAGTGAAAAGCCTCTGGGGAAAGAAAGGAATGTAAGGAAGTGACACACCTTACAGGGAGGCTGAAATCATAAGAGCTGTAGGAATGTGCTTCCCTCTTAACAAGCAACAACAGTACCTTTAGACACAAACTGTGCTTGATATCTTTGTTACCACTCGTAATAAAGTAATGTGAAAGCCATCTTAAAAGTAACTAGTTACAAAAGCTTTGGTTTCAAATGCGCCTGTTCTAATATCTTGTACAATACGAAATCCTATATAGTTGGGATCTTCACCTTCTGTTCCTGGATGCTTTAGAACTCCTACAGGCACCATAACAGTTGGAGGTGGAGAGCTAAGAGCACCTGATGCCTGGGCCTGCTGCATGGGAGGGATTGTGGAGCAGTACTCTGCAGGATTGTTTGGGTTTGGACTTTGGACTGACGCACTCAGCATGTTTTCCCACGCTTGAGCTGAAAAACAAAGGAAAAGCATTAGGGAAATAAAATTTAAAAAAGCTGTATTCGCTTACAAATTGAAAACACTGTATAGCCTGTGTATCATGGCCTATGATAAAATTACACAAACTCTGATTTAGCAAATTACTAATGATAACAAATTTAGTATATTTTATAATACTCTTACAAAAACAATTATATATGGTACATTTTATTATGGAAACATTTTTGATAAAACAATACACACATACTGTACAGCCCTATGCAGACATCAGAATTCTGTTGCTGGAAATTATCTTTTATGAACGCTTCCAGTGACAGAAGACCAACCAAGACCTGTACAAACAGAGCTATTCTGTGCTTTGGAGAGGGAAGGACAAGCAAGTAGGACCCAGTTGTGCTCTTCAACATAAGTTGTCTATCAATCTACCCTGGTGCACATGCCAGGTCTTTGCAGATGATCATGACCATTCATCTCCGGTGACAATGACCTAGCTTAAAGCTCATACAATAACTCTGTATAATCACTCTCAGATCTGCCAACTACTATGCAGTGCAACGGCCTGCCTGACTGGGTACAAATTGATTGGATAAATTAGGGGAATCTCACATGAAGCTACTTTGATAAATTTAAATGTAAATATACATTGTACACAGTAAGATGAGACCCATAAAGAAGAAAGAAAGAAAGAAAGAAAGCAGGCAGTGTTCTGTACAGTAATAATTATTGTATTTTTCCCATATAAAAAAAGCTACACTTACCATTAATAAGCACAGAATGACAGATAACACAAACTCTGGCCTCCTTTTTATCCATGTATAGTAGCTTGCACTTAAGGCTGCAGCAGGCAGCACAGAACACCTGCAAATGGGATAAAGTATTAACAAATAAAACCATGACCCATTATGCTACCTAGAAATAACAAAAGTGCTAAATTCCTAACACCTCCCTCACTCCTGACCCCCGCACACCTTAGTAGAGTGCACTTTTTATTAAAGCTTGTGCTGTACAACTTCATTAGCCTTAAGCTGCGTACACACGGCAAATTTTTCTCGCCCGATAATCGGTATCGGCCAATTATCGGGCGAAAATCTGCCGTGTGTACAGTCGGTCGTCGTCCATCGTCCGACGACCGTCCTGGCGGATCCATGGACGACGACCGATCCTAATGAAAGGGAAGGGGAAAGCGCGCAGCAGGGTGCCGCTCCGTCGCTCTCCCCCTCCCCTCTCCATAGAGCATGAACGGTGCTGTATGTACAGCATCGTTCATGCATCGTGCAGTCTTTTCTCGTTGGAAAGGATCGTGAAAGATCCTTTCCAACGAGAAAAATTGCAGGTGTGTACGCAGCTTAACATTCATTCAGCTTCATTTGTCTCATTCGTTATCACATTCAAACAATCTAATTGGTAGCTGGTAAAAAAAACCCTAGACACAACAGACAGGTTCCAGTTTTATTATACTAAACTCCCTTTTATCCGGCACCCACAGGGATAAATGTAGTTTATGGTTGCTTGAGAGTTACTTAAAAAGGCCTAACACACAGGTTAATAATACTCTCCATTATTAAACCCCATATCAATATAAGCACAGAAATGCAGTACAGTATTATGCAGAGAAGGAAACGTTACAATTCCACTTCTAGTCAGATAAATATACCCGTACTGTATAATCAAAATGGCCCACTAAATGCACATGGCAGTATTAATAGAAGTAAAAAGAAAGTTTATACCAAAAAGTAACTAGCCAGGAATGCACGAGAGGTCCAAAAAATGGACATTTGCAGGGTGCAGGAAAACACGGTGGAGCCACAGAAGTGATGCATGAAACGCCCACTTACTGACAGCACAGAGTGCCAAAATTAAACACTAATTTGTTTTTTGGCTTGGTCAAGTGATGGTTGTTTGAATTCTGGATGATGGGGAGTTTACCGTATTTCTTTTTGGATTTGTAGCCTTTATCCAAATTAAAAACTACAAAGCTACAAAATAAAACTAGCTTCTATATTTTGTGAGATTCCTTGTTGTCTTGCATTGCCACTAAATTTTAAATATATCTGTTCTCTACAAAGCTTTACAAATAATATACATATATATAACAAATATACAAAAGGTTACGATGTAGCCATGTTGGTGCAGGAGACAGAGACTGTCCCGATCATCATATAATGCTTTTGGAGTCCTCAAACTCTAAAGATGGTATAAGCCTATACAAGTGTATGAGGACTCATCATGTCCATGTCAAGTATAAAAAAATTTAGGAAACTTGTGGCCTGGGAATAGCTTTGTGCTGAAATAAAGTAAGCAGTGGTTGGTGGATCTTGTGTTTATTAGTGAACTTATCTTAGTAAAAATTGAATTACTTATCTTACACTTTAAACTAGGGCAATCTGAAGTGAAGTTTCTACTAACAAAAACAAAATGAAAAGTTTAACATATTTGTAGTCTTTAAAAGCCAATTCAATCCAGAATTAAATGTTGCGTTGTAGATGTTACTGCCTAGTAAACTCACTTCTGGATTCCTGTACTTCTTATCCTTTAACTTACTATGATAAAGAGTAAAATTAAAAAAAAGCTTACAATGTTTACCAAGAAAATGCAAACCCGTTACATCTAGATAAATGTTGGATTTTTTTTAAACATAAAAAAAACATACAGAATTTTTGAATCCCACCTACCTTGCCGCATGCTCTGCAATGGTGCCTTCTTTTGGTAAATGTAAACCTGGCTTCGCACTTCATACAGTTTGGTGCTTGAGAGTCCGGAACCCAGACTGGAGCCACCTCCCCTAGTGTTGTGAATGGCTTGGAGGTAGGAACTCTATACTGCCTAGCTAGCAGGTCGTTATCAGGGCTATCTGGGGACGCTGCAAGGCACGGGCTATTGGGGCCCCTGTAGTCTCCTAGGAGGTCACCATTTGCATCAGTAACTGGACTGCGTAGAGCAGCTTCTTCATGAAGGGATTCTGAAACTATGTTATCACTCTGATTAGACTTGTTTAAGAGGTCATTTTTGTTTTTAGAGCCACAGCCAGCATTTGGGGGAACCAAGTCACTATGTAGTATATCAGATAATGGCTTTGGAATTTGCAGCTTTAGATGAGTTGGCTGCTTTGGGCGCGCTCCACCATAGGGGACACTAAGAGGTTGCATACTGCCAGCCAATTTTGATGAGGTCTGCCCATGCCCTGATGCTACCTGACCACAAAGGCCATGAAGGTGGTTCTTCATTTGGTCTCCACTGATGTTCAGCACAAGTCCACTCACTTCAGCAACATCGTCCTCCCTCTGTTGATCGTAAACACTGGTGTAATATTCAGACTTACACTCTTCAATTTCTTTCTCTTCTGTCACAGAATCTTCTTTTGATGGCAAACTCTTTGGGTTTTGAGCTACATTTGGGTTCTGCATTCCATAGGAAGCACACCCATTGTACAATGACATGACTGTGTCTGTTCCATCAACATTAGAAAGGCTTCTATTTTCACCATTAATCATTTCTTTGTGTCGATCGCTTTCAAGGCCGAGTTTGTCCTTCTCTTGATTCTCCTTTACCTTTGTTACATTTAGGTCTCCATTGGCTACCAGAGACTCTGAAAAATGCTCCAGCGTAAGTTTGGGAGTTCTGTCTATTTGGAGGTCATCATTCAGGACAACATGATCAAGGACAGCTGGTTTGGTTTGCTTTGCAAACTCATTAGCAAGCTGCTTATCTAGAGACAAAACTAAGGAGTTTATTTGCTGCTTTTCAGTGCAAACAGTATCTTCTCTTGCAGAACTAAACACATCTAGACAATCTGCTGGATGGAGAATATCTTTATTGTCAGTCTGTAAGTTGGGAACAGAAAGCATACTAGGGGAAAGCTGGGGACCATCAGCCTCTGCAGCAAACTCAATAGATGGACTTTTATGGTCTTCAAAACCATCATTTGTAAATGCACCAACAATATTGGTGTTTTGTCCCTGCATTATGTCACAAACACTTACATCATTATCAACAGAGACATTAAGCCCTGGTTTATAGTCAGTACTGTTTTGTGGTTGCTGTTTTGAGTCTATAACGTGTATGTGGCTTTGCATGCTTCTAGAATTATCAAGAGATTGACTTGTTGGGCTATTGCAAGGAGACGAGCAGATGCTCACATTAGAAATTTTAGTACAGCTACTATTAAGAGAAACATCTGCTAAAATGGACTCCTCTCCACAGTGCACAGTGGTACTGCATACATTTTCTGGCTGGTCTTTGCAGTCAGCCAGCTGGTCTTCGGCCATGTTGGTACCTTCCATCACCATGACGGAAAGCTCAGAGGTTAGACATTCAATCTCTCCATTGGAACAAGGAGTCTTAGGTGTCAGACAGGGTGATCGGTCTTTGAGGTGAGCCTCAATATCAATGATAGTCTTGGTAACATTGTCTAATGTGGAGTTATCAGTCAGGCGGTGGGAAGGTGGATTGAGGATCTGGTTCCACTTAGCATCCAGAAGCCTTGGCGAAACAGTCTCATCTACAAAGAAAAAAATCAAAATATTAAACTGATATTTCTACACTACTTAAAGAGAAAAAAATACCTACAGAAGAATAAATAATTATAAAAAAATAAACTTGTGTAGTTACCAGATGGTTAAATTATTGTAATAGTAATCAAATAAAAACATACTCTGTTTAAGAAAGTAAATGTGCTACAGATCTTCTCCAACATATTTGCAGCCACTTATTGCATATGTGCTCCAGTATTAGGTGCACATCAGTCTTGATTATCACATGCACAGTATGCATACAGTCAAAGAGTAACAATGCAGGAGAACAACTGGAGATAGAAGCAAAGTACTGTCATCCACAATTGTGCATTTTCAAAGGCTGAAGATGACTTTTCAAACTGCAATACTATTGAATATTAGCATGTTGATACTTTGTATTCAGTAACAAATAGCTGACACAGAACAAGACAAGGATTTCTTACACCCTAACCCTGATTAAAAGCACAATTCCAGATCTGTGGCTGAAATCACATGCATCTAGAATTTGGCAAGCTCTATACCATTCCCAGGCACCAGTTTTCCTAATAGGAAACAGAAATGAGAAGAATCAGAAGTCACAGCACAGGAATTTGTCAACATGTCATAAAGGCACAGGGTGTGATTAGGACTGTTGACGGCAGCGGCGATTTCTCCCAATGTATTGTACCAACATCTCTGAAGTGGATACAGTGAGCAGACAAATCTGCTTCTGCTGCACTAAAATCCTTAACAATATTGTCAGCCCCACTGGAGTTCTCCTCTGCTGGGCTACAGAACCAAGCTAAAGATAGGAGTGTTCTCTATTCCAGGGTAGGAGAGAACTCTGGTAGGACTGACAACACAGCTTTCACACTGGATTTCAGTGCAGCAGAAGCAACACTTTGTACATAAATTTGAGAGCTCAGTAGATTTTTTGGCAAGAATATTAGTATCCTCTTCCCCTAGCTTCACAGCTGTAAAAATGCAGTTTAGGATCTACTTAGATCTAGTTTCAACAGTTGTACTCACTGTAATCTGTGCTGTAGAAGACGCTGTACCTGAGAAACTACCGTGCAAGAATGTCCCTGCTTCATTTATTTGGCAGATCAAGGTGTTCAGCAACTTTCCAGCTACCAAACACAACAGATAAAATGCAGTAGAGAATTTGAAAGTATTCCATAATTGAACATCATTTTTGGCATAGGTTGTGGCAGGTCACACCTTTACTACAGATTTTGGGGTCAAGACATATTATACAGTACACCATGTTTTCCCTCGGTGCTCTAAAGATACGGATAAGTACAGTGCTGCATAATATGTTGGCGCTATTTAAATCCTGATTAAAATATTAATAATAATAATAATAATAGGAGACACCTGACGTGACCTGCTTAACAGACCTACGGGCAAGAAAAAAACCCACAGGAAAGGAAAGAAAGAATTGATATATTCACTTTAGGCTGATCAATTTCCCATACATATATGTCTAAAAAACATAAGACTACCTTTATATTGAATTTATTTATAAGTGATTTTGAAAGCTTGCCAATCAAAAGGGCTTTTGCAATAACAGCAGTTATAACAAGGATATCTGGTTTCGGAATGTGCTAGCCCTGCTCTATGGAGGGCTGGAAAATCATGTGGAACAGCTGACCAAGGCAAGCAGATGCCAAGAGGCAACTTTCAGGCACAGATAAAAAAAATTTTTTATATAAGTATCTGACTTGACGTTTCTCCATGCCTCTGATTTTTAGGTCAGCCCCATTGCTTTGCTAAACCACACAGCCAGAAACCTAAATGTCAGTTTCATAGAACCTGCAGTCCCTCAGCATGTCATTCAACTCCTATCATGCATATTTATCACTGCAGCCTAAAAGGTACATGTTGTTTTCAGCAAACAGTTCTATTATGGCAATCACTACTGTTTTCCATTTCTGTGGGATAACCTTCAGCACAAAGTTAGGAGACATGACAAGGTTATAACAGCCATTTCTAAATGCTGATTTTATGCAGGATTGTAAATCTGTTGATAAGCTTTTAATATTCTTTTATTAACAGCAAACTGGAGTTCCACACATGGGATTTCAAATCTACATACATAATGCTGATGGATCTTTTGCATGCTACATTAATTCTGCTTAGTAACAATGAGAATATCCAAGTAAATGGAAATAGAAATGTAGTAGCAGTGACCTGGAACACAGCATTGTGAACAGCCTGGCAACTTTTAAACTGTCCCAGTAGAGACAATGGCTTTTTGTACCTCCCAGGAACCATAAAATCAACTAAAGTCAGGGTCTGGGAGCTTTCACCAGTTCCAGCCTTTGCTAATTGGTGTCAGTCAATCTGCTATAGTAATGATATACCTTGAGAAATACATTTATAAAATTATGATTCACCTACTTGTTTGGGTTTCAGTGATCGCTTTAATTGTCTTGACTTGTGGAATGGTAGTATGTACCTGACATTTACATGTGTGTCTGGTGTAATTGGGGCCCTAAGTGGTACACAGACTCCTACTTAGGGATCTGTCATCTGTATTCACTAAAATCTGAAACACACAATGGCATCAGAATCAAAGCAAAGAAAAAAAAATCTAAAAAAATAAGACAAGTGAGAAATGAGGAATGATCACCAAATTTGTTACAAAGTGAAATGAGTGATTTTAAGCTTTAATAGAACCCAGTCGGTGGTGAAAACATTCCAATTCCTTAAATTTTACCTTTCTGGTGAAACATGTGGTCAATCTCCCTAAAAGATCTCTGGAGGACATTACTATCTGATACTTCCAGGAACATCATGTCTGCTATGGCTCTTTATGTCATCATAACTTTGTTCTGTACCAACATAGAAGTCTGCAGGAAGAACCCTCAGAAGCCATTGGGGAATATAATACCTGACACAACTGGAAATGTTGGATAAGTTGGGTAACAATGGCACCCAGAGCTCTTTAAGACAACAAACATTCTGACTCCCATCCCCTAGAAAGCTAAAAATTGATCTTTTATAGGGTATGACAGCACAACGTATTAAACACATGAATAATAGTATAGGATAGGATAATAGACTAAAATGATGCAAACATTCATACAAACAATATGCATATTTTTAGAATTTATGTGTATTTTAGAAAAAGAGGCTAGCAATCGGATTCTAGCTTTTTTTGTTCCTCCCTGTCCTGTATTCTGTAACCTAATATTTAAACATAATAGAACTAGTGTTCTCTGAAGCATGTGATGTGGGTGCTTTATATCTTTTTTTGGCACATAGTACATATAAAAAAAAAAAAAAAAGCTTCATATTGTACCTTCATTTTTTTCAAACTCATCTAAGACTTTGTCCAGGTTACATGATTCTTCCTCAAAATAGTTCTCCATTTGTTAAGAACTGTTCAGGCGTAGGTCTGGACCTGTGGAAGAGAACACAATTAAAAATAATTCTACTAGTTTGTACAAACTTTGTACTGAGTGGTTTGCCAGGTGCCCAGCCTTAAAAATCTCTGGAAAAAACTAAAACAAGTCACCATCTCATATACCAAACCGCAGGTTGCCCAAAAACAGGCAAAAGTTGTATGATGGCCCATGTATTTAGAGGCAATCAGACACTCCAAAGTATATTTCTAAATAAAGGTATTTGCATTGTTTATCTATTTGTAGTTCTATATATTGAACTTTGTTGGAATTGATGCCATTGAAAATCCCTTTTGAACCAGTTTTCCTGGTTAATTTACAAATTTGTACACCCAGACTCTCCATGAAAACTGAATTTTGTCCAAGAAGCAAAGAAGCCTAATGGTTTTGTGCTGCTCTTTATTGGAATGTTAAGGGTAATTTAGGTCCAATTCAACTATTCCTATATTATGATTGATCTGTGCTACAGCAATGTCCCATCAGCTCTGAAACTGAAAACAAAAACAGCCGACATTAAAGATAAACTAGAGAGCTTTGCTACTTTACAAAATCTTTCTTTGATTCAAACATAAACAAAAAATGATTGACACTAGTAAAAAAAAAATGTATGCATTAGTCTTTGAAAATGAAAGCGGTTGCTGGGACCTGCCTTGTGATTTTGCTCTATCTTGGTGAAGGATTCATTGAAATGCAATTACAGGAGATCTCCGGGCACTCAAGCCTCTGCAGACTGGCATTTTATTGCCGCCCTTAAATGTAATGAGCAGAAGAGTGGCCCTTTTCTGTGACAAAAAGACAAAGTTGTCACAGCTCGAGTGCAGGGAAGAACAATTCATAGCATTTTTTTCCTGGGAGATAGATCTCATTACAATGGGTCACTTTCAGCACGCTTCTGCAACTGATAGGAGAAGAATTATAGAAAAGACTTATGGCCCTGGTTCTGAGCACCCTAGGAGAGTGATGTTATTAATGACATTGGCTAAAATTAAACCACAGACCTATTTGCAATTCTCAGAAGAAATGACACAGTTTCAATAATGTTGTATGGGAATGTGAGGATAGATGAAATAAGCAGCTCCTAAACTCCTAAAAGAGTAGTGAGCCAGCTAATCAAACGGGAGAACAAGGCTGTTGCCTATAGCAAGAAAAAATGTCTTCATAAAACGGTAGTTGCATTTTAATTTGTAAGCAACACATCTACATTTTTCCACTGCTTTAAATAAGACATGGTATGATTTCTTTCAATTGTATATTAAGTCAATGTAAAACCTAAGTTTATGGGATTTCATTTACTAAAGCACTGTGTATCATAACTGCCAGTTTTTCATTACATAAAAAACCTTTTTTCATCTTTTATCTATATTGCATCTTAATACTGTTGTACATTCTCTGTGCAGACACTACAAGCCTACATAAATGCAAGACTGCCCATAGAACATTTACCTACCGACAGGAAGTTGTGGATGGGCAGGAAGCCAGGATGCCAGTCCCAGATCACCTTTTAGGAATCATGAGATATAATAAATGGTACTTTTTACTTTAAAATACTGAAGGGACTTTTGTTTTTATAAATGCAGACACCATAATTTACAAATATGCAATGCACTGTATGTCACTCTCTACATTCACAATGAATGGCACTGCAATGAAACTACACAATGATCAGAAGTGTTACAAAGTATTGCCACTACACAAAAGTGTAGATACCGTATTTTTCGGACCATAAGACGCACTTTTTTTCCCCCTAAAGTGGGGGGAAAATCAGGGTGCGTCTTATGGTCCGAATGCATATTTTTTTACTTACCTGTATCCCCGCCGGTCCCCGCAGCCAGTGTCCTCTTCCTGTGTCCCAGCGTGCGGCACTTGTGCCCGCCCACGAAGGCGGCGCCGATTGGTTTGATGAATGCCGATCGGCGCCGCCTTCATGGGCGGGCACAAGTGCCGCACGTTAGGTCTCAGGGAAACACAGAGGAGGAACACAGACAGAGGCAGATAGCAGCCAATGTCTGTGTTCCTCCTCTGTAGGAGGCTGCTATCTGCCTCTGTCTGTGTTCCTCCTCTGTGTTTCCCTGTCTTCCAGCGTGTGGCACTTGTGCCCGCCCATGAAGGCGGCGCCGATCGGCATTCATGAAATCAATCGGCGCCGCCTTTGTGGGCGGGCACAAGTGTCACACGCTGGAAGACAGGGAAACACAGAGGAGGAACACAGACAGAGGCAGATAGCAGACAATGTCTGTGTTCCAGCGTGCGGCACTTGTGCCCGCCCACGAAGGCGGCGCCGATTGATTTCATGAATGCCGATCGGCGCCGCCTTCATGGGCGGGCACAAGTGCCGCACGCTGGATCTCAGGGGAAATCAAATGAATTTTTTTTTTTCTTGTTTTCCCGTGCGAAAAAACCTGGTGCGTCTTATAGTCCGGAGCGTCTAATGGTCCGAAAAATACGGTAGGTACTAAAAATCCTACACAAGCTAAGTTGTAACTGTTTAATTCATAACAACATTGCCCTACAAAGTTGAAGTCAGGGAATGCAGAGATGCAAGGTAATAAGAGGAAACTTGAGGATAGAAATGTAGAAGCTAAAAAACTGAAGCTTTTGTGTGTAGCTGAGTGGGCTTGACTAGTCCACACAGCAGATACCTTGCTAGATCGGCCACATGTGACTGGAATTACGCAGTGCTGTACTTTAAATAGGGGTTGCAAATGAGACAGATACTGACACAGGAGAGGACCCTGCCCCGAAGAGCTTACAATCCAGGAGGTGGGGGAAGTATCACACAAAAGGAGGGAAGATATGGAGCGGTGGGAGATAGTGAGGGTTTAGGAGACAGAAGTAGATGGGTAGGCAAGTTTGAAAAGATTAATTTTGAGTGTTTTTTTTTTTTAAATGGGCAGAAAGTAGGAGCAAGCCGAATAGGACAAGGAAGACCATTCCAGAGAGTCAGGGCATCTCAAGAAAAGTCTTGGAGCCATGCATGTGAAGAGGTTGTAAGTAACAAAGTCAGTAGTAGGTCATTGGAGGAGGGAAGAGAGTGACTATGGGAGTATTTTTCCAGTCTCAGGAGCATACTAGCATTGAAGTAGAGCAAAGCACAATCACTGTGTTACAGCTGGTCAGTCAAGTGAGAAAATTACCTTATCAGAAGCTCCCCAACCCCACATTGCAAGAGTTGCTGATTTTTCCTTGCAGTAAGTTGCAATACTTACCTTATACTTTGCTCCCCTATAGCTGCTGTAACAGTTGCAGCTCTTCTATGCCTCACATACAATGCACGCAGGATTAGCAGTCCTTATGAAAAAATTAAGTCAAGTAAACCTACTTCTGTATATTCATAGAGTTAAACTAGCCATCATATCTGATGAAGTTTTCCTGGGTGTCTTTCAGTACCTGTGTGGTGTGCTTGTGTTCAGCAGTTGCTATGTCCTTAATGCTGGTGGTGCATGTGGTGTAATGTCCACAGACTAATCCAGTCATGGAAACAAAAGTATCCATTCTATTCTATTTGTAGAAATGAGTTGAATCTGGGGCCTGAGCAGATGCCTGGAATTACCTATAAAGGCAATGTGCTTTTTAGCTAATAAACCAAAGACAAAGCGCAGCATGCATGCATTTTATTTTTCTAGCTGTCCAAATCAGCAATGCAAAAACTTTAAAGGAAAAAATAATCTGAATTCTTACTAAAACCAGGCATTAATTTAAGTAAAGGAAATTCATACTTGCAGTGCAAACCCTTTCCCCTTTGTTCATAGAAAAAAAAAAAAAGGCATCCCAAAAAGAACCCATCGCCACAATTTTACTTTATTTAAAAGGGTAGATAACTCTGCTATTAAAAGTAAATATGTTTACTGAATGGGATCACAGAGACTCCTGGGATATGTACGTCATAAATCCCAGGAAGCTTGGGCTGCTCAGACCTTGGGCGTGTGCAGAAGAGACTTTTCTGTCATTGCAAAAAGGAAAGATGCCGATTTCTCTTTATATTTTATTTTTTTACAAATACAGCAGCATATGTCTCGAGAATAGGATCAGGTGACGTAGGAAGAAAGAGGAAGAAAAAGATGGCGGCGCCCGGAGCTCCCTCCACGTCAGGACGAAGTAAGAAACCAGAATGACGTGGGACTGTATGGAAGACAGATTCAGGGAGAACATCGGATCTACACAAGTAAAGCTAAGGGTCATTTTTTTATTTTAACTTCTTCTGCTTTAAGTAGGCTCTCTTCTCATCCAGATAGTTTGATACTACAAAAAATGCTGGGAGACCTTTTCAGGTTTTGGGGAATCCCTGCTAAAATTAGTTTATTGGAAAAAAAAATACCAATATTTTGTTAGTAAGCCCCAAGGGTGGTAAGTATACAATCATTACAGACAACTAAAAAAAAGGTCTGTATTTGTCTGTCATTTTCAACCCCTATTTCATGTACAGTGCTGAGTAATATGTTGGCGCTATATAAATCCTGTTTAATAATAATAATAATAATAAATGGTGGCTCTGTGTTAAAGACAGAATTATTCAAGCATGATCAGAGAGCACTTCAATTGGCCACAGCTCCAGGAACCCCTGGCAACCTCTTGAGAAACCCTATGGTGATCATAAGGCAAAGACTACATATTTGGTTTTATTCTAAGGTTGCAGGGATTTTTGTTTCTGAATCAATGGCCATTAAAGACATATATGATTGGGGGCAGTGGGTCCTTAGGGCTTCCTTTGTCATGGTAGGCCATTTTAAACCATAGTTGGAACTGGCTGTAATACATTTCACACCGGTACTTCTCAAATTGCACAAGAACAGGTTTTAATAGCTACTTAAGCCTCTATGAAGTGATATTGTAAGAAAAACAAAGTGCTTCTCTGCTTTTCTTTATATAAAAAAATGCTTGCTATAAGTAATTATAGAGGTGAGATGTTTATAAGAAACTGGTTTTGGTGCTTAGCAATGTCAGATTACATAACTATTATATTGACAGGAAACCCGTAATGACAGCAGGTTCATAACTCCTTTTTGTACTTGAGCCAGCATAAATGCAATCTACACCGTACCTATATTCCATGACAAGCTCATGTATTTGTTACATACTAACAAATAATACAGTATTCTTCCCAGCTCGTTTTAGCTGGGTGCACCACCCCGGCACTGTTCATTAACCACCCTGGGTGGTTTTTGGGTGGTTACTGAAGAGTTGGGTCACAATACAGGGGCTGCCACCCACCTACAATTTTTTTTACCACCCAGCGTTAAAAAAAACTCTGGAGAGAATACTGTAATCAATTTGAAAACAAGAAAACAGAACTTTTTAGGCATATACATATATTGAGGGATACCTAATGTATCAGCAGGGAGATTAACAAATGGCTCCCTGCAAACAACCCAAAAGATCACTTTAGGACTGTATATACTTGCTTCCCAAAACCAAACCAAGAACACTGGGACCTGATCAGCTAGAGATTCGGATCTTTGGCAGATTGGGTCCAAGTGTTCCGGGATCAGGCATCTCTATTGATACATTAAGGTTGGGGATTTTGGTAACCTTCAATACCCATCCATCAATGGGATTCACTCTGGATTCCTGGATTTTCCCCCGTGGAAGATAGAACTGTGGTGGGTTAAAGCTGCTGTCATCTTTTTCATGGGTTGCATAAAGAAGATATACAGAGCTTATAAAAAAGACTGTTTGCTACCACCATAACCTTCAGGATTTAGCACATACATAAATACTATAAAAATAGAACAACAAAAAAAAAACATTACAGCACTAGAGCAGCAAAAGCATTTGCCAGCCACTTAAAGTAACCATTCCCCAACAAGGTAGAAAGGTAAAAGCATGCCATTTGGTTTGCTCCTTCTATTATTCTTTATACCCGCTGCATTTATGACGTGCCTGTCCATGGGAAGAAAAGGCTTTGCTATGACAAGAAGCCTCTAACCGGATAAAAATCACATATATTAGTACCAGACCAAGAGCAAATAATGCAGTAATGCTCCCAATGCACTGTAAAACACATCACAGATTTTACAGCATGTCAAAGCTCATATGTCAATTCCTTTTACAACGATAGGAGCATCATAGTTGGTAGTATTCACTCATCCATGGAGTGATCCTGTTCAAATGGCTAAACATCATCCTAAGCCCTGAAAATTAGGGACGGCTGTGCTTTTCGGCTCTTCCTATTCATATTGCTGGCATTTACCAGGCTACCAGCATAAAATCTAGGAAGTAAAACGCTGCCTCTTACAACATTGTGGGGTCCCTAAATCTATCCCCGTGTTTTTTAGCAAAGGCATGTCTGCCTACAAAGTGGCTTTTTCATTTATAGTTGGCATGTTTTGCCGAATTTTGGCATTTCTATGACTCAAGCCTTTATTCCAAACTATATGCATAATAAGCTGCCAAAAAAAGAAAACTCCATGTCAAAGACAAGCCATCCTTCAAATATACCAATCAGTCATTTGCTTTGCACTGTAATCACAACCTATTGTTATGCCTAACAACATAAAGATGTACAAATGCTAGAAGATCCGGCCAAAATCACCTCATCACAGTATAATCACGGAGGACATCAGAATCCTGCGATTAGCAAACATGACATGTTTAAGAGTGGAGTATGCTATTATATACGTATAGCATAAGCAATGATATTGTATGTAGTATTTCACAAAAAGTTCCCTAACTAGTCTAAATTTATTATAACTAACAGTAAGAGCGCAATATGATAACAGCTCAAGCATTTGAAAATTCTATTGTATAAATGTTGGGTTTCCAGTTCTTTAATACCTGTACAAGCGTTGTTAAAGGCAAAAAACAACTGTGGTATGTTTGACAAAAAACACATTTAAACACAATGAAATAGGCCAGTTCAAAAATCCTCACATACATGCCCTGAAAATACTAGAAAAATAGAGCTGGTAATCTGTATAGTTTGTAACATCCATTTTTATCTGCCATCACCTTGTCAACATCACTATGTTGGTAAAAAAAAAATTGCCGGTATCAATTCCACAAAAATTTGAGATCAGGCAAAGCGTTTTTTTTTTTTTTTTTTTTTTTTTTTGTGGAAAGGGACAGGCGATGTTCCCTCTGCAAAAAGTATTCTTACCCGCCTCATCACTGTCTCTTCAATTACAATTTGCTTATTTGAGCTATGCATGAGCAGCTCAGAATTGGTTGGCAGGATACGTCATCCTGCCAAATCAAGATGACTGAAGACTGGAAAAATGAAGAGAAGATGGCAGCACCAAAAAACGGAACAGGGACAAGTCTGTATGATAAACAAGTCTGTCTGATCTCGGGCATGCACAGAAGGGGCATTTTTCCAAATAAAGAGAAAGAGATGCCAATCTCACACATGTGTTTTTTTTCCTTTAACAGCAGGATGAGTCACAAGATCCCACACCTGCGCAATGAAAGATCGAGTGACACATTTAAGAAGAAGGCCGAATATGGCGGTGCCAGGACAAAGAAGAATTCCAGGACGGTGCAAGACGCGATCGAGGAAAGCTCCAGCGTGATTGAGGGATCTGCAAAATTAAAGATGATTTTTTTTATTTTTCAGTTTAGTTCCACTTTAATGAAATGCCTCACAAAGCATGCAAAAAGGTATAAATGACCCCTAAAGATTCTGGCAACACTAAATCCAGCATCATCCTATACAAGCATTATGCCATTCAATATATTACGGGCAAGGTAAAATGTGAAATTATTCTCTTTTGGCACTCATCACAAAATCTCTATTCGGCTTCTCCCCTTACCCCTTTGGGGGCTAGAGAAACATTTGTCAAGAAAAAGGCCATTAAGGGCTACAATGGGGGGCAGTAACAAACCTATAACTGGTATCTGTCACAAAGATTTTCTATCAATTTGAAGAACTTAAACCGAGGGCAAGAACACCAAGCCCATTAAAGGGATGAATCCTCTACAGATGTTCTCAGTTAAACATTGGCCTCAGTAGAAACATTGCAAATTAAAAACAGATAAACATTAAAAAAAAAATAATATAAGCCTATATACCTCCTTCCTACCGTAAGCTTCTACTTACCATATACTAAGAGTATTCTCTTTTCCTTTTTTTTTTTTACATTGTGTGGTTTCTGACTGTAAATAAATCCCATGTGATGATGAGCACATGCTGTGCACTGTTTGGATACATTATGTAATTTAGATCACTATCACAGTTTGTCTACAAGAAAACATTCTTGTAATTTTACTAAGGTGGCAACAGTACAAACTAAAGGTATAATCTTAACTCTTAAACAGGTGATACGGTAGATCGGTCTTTCTGGACAAGTAGACTTCTAGGCCTTCCTCCAGAGGTTCTGCCTATCAGGGAAATCGGACATCACCGATTGCTTTGGATGTCTTTAAGGGAAACAGTCTTCCCACTAATTAAGTATGCAGGGGAGACCAATATTAAAAGGAGGGCATTTTTTACACTGACCATCAATTTTATTTCTCTCGGACTAATATTTGCTTTATGTAAAGCAAAGGGATGGTATGACGTTATCTGTTGTTTTACTCTTATTACATCTACCCTAGTGGCCCTAACGCAGCAGTTTTTTTTTTTTTTTGACGCACCAGAGTTCCACAATTAAGCCAAAAAAGTTCCACTTTTAAGAATCCATGATTAGGCCGGTCATTATTGCACAAAGGGACAGGCGATGTCCCTTCTGTAATAATCCCTCTTACCTGCTTGGACACTCCAAGTTTCTAACAAATAGTTGCACATGTACAGTGTCATCTCTGGTTGACAGCATTCTCAGCTTCCTCTACGCATGCCAGGAATTAATGAATGCTTGGGAGTTTTGTCATCCCACCCAATCGATTGAAATGGCGAAAGATCGACTACCAGAACAGAAGATAGCGGCTCCCTGCAGGCGAATGGGGAAAGTCGAGAAATGAGGATCAGTAATTTCTGCCTTTTATTTCCTCCAGGAGTTCAGCTTTTTAACACCTTGAAATTTGTGCCGTTTGCCTAATAACATTATGCACATCCATCTAATACCTACCCTGACCGAACCTGTGCCCAAATACCTCAAACCCTAAAGGATCTTTAAAAACCTAAGTAAACCTAAAACTAACCCAAAAAAATAAAATCACGCTTACCTTCAATCACGCAGATCAGTCTGTCCGTCAAGAGGTTTCTTCCATCTGGTCCCGCGTCGCTCCAGTATCTATCATTCGGCCGGGCGCAGAGAGAGATCCTGGCGCTGACATCTCCCCCTCTCTTCTTCCATGTTCTTCTTCCTAGGTCACCCGTTCTCGCACTGGACAGGCGCGAGTTTGGGTTGCGTATACTGGGAAAAAACTTGTCGATCTCACTGCGCATGTGTGAGTTTGGCAATTTTTTTTACCTATTGATGAAAGGGCCCCTTCTGCGCATGCATAAGATGCTCAGGCATGCACAGGAGCAGCCAAGAGCCTCCCGGTATGCCTGGCATAGGTATCCCAGGAGGCTCTGCGCTCCCATTCATTCTTGATCACCTAGGCAATTGAGAATTAAGGGGGTGTTGCTGCACCACTTAAAAAAACAAACAAATTTTTTACTTTCAATCGATAGACCCGAACTTTTCTCACTACCTAATTTCCCATTACTTACCTGGTCCCCGCTGCGATGATCCAGCGTCGATCGAAAAAAAAATACTCTTCTCCCCGCAGCTCCTCCGGACACGTCTTCTGTCTTTTTGCTTCAGCCGGCGAGTGCAGTGACGATCACCGGGGTTTCCCGGTGACGTCTCTGCATGCGTCGGTGCGGGCGGGAGGCGGGGTGGGAAATTTTTTTTTTAAAGATTTTTTTTTAAAGGTTTTTTTTATGTTTTATAAAAAAAAATGTATTATTAAATTTATAAAAATTTTGGACATATTTCGGCGAGTTATGCGGTAATTCGGTGAATTATAAGTAATTATTGAGTAATTCGGTGAATTATAGCCTACAATCTAAAAAAAATTTCCATGCAAAAAATTTAAAACTTTTTGCATGGAAGTACAGAAGTTTGGAAAGAATTAGAATACCCGGCGTTCGCGTACGCGTCCCTCGGCGATTCCTGATGATGTCCGTACGTGCGCCCGTCGATGGGGGTCATAGCGGGAAATTCAACTATTTTGTATTGGATTCAATACAAAGTTCTGTATCCAGTCCAATACAAAATAATACAAAATATATTTATGTGGTTTTGTCTATAGGTATGTGACGTTGGACGGTTGGACACTAGGGAGGTGTTTTAGAAAAATATATTACTATACAGTATACCGAATTATTGCATTTTCAGTATTTTTCCTTTATTTATGTATTCTTGTTTAAGCTGATTTTTGTGTATTTTAATTTTATTAAAAGTATTTTTTTTTTTTACATGATTGTGTGTTTCAAACATTTTTTATATTCATGATATCTACTAGAACCCTTGTTCGGACATATTTCTGTAAGTTACAGGTCTACAATTTAAAAAAAAAAAATTCATGAAAAACAGTGTAACGCTTTTGGTACAGAAATCTAGACATCAGTGTAACGCCCAGGTGGTTAAATAAAAGGGTTGTCTACCCCATATGTAAAGTAAAAATTCTGAGTTTAGGTACACTTTAAATAGAACAATTGTAGGTTATTTTCTACAACTAGGATTATGTGAAAAGCTTCCTGCAATGTCATTCTATGTACAGAACATGTAGCTTCATTTGCAATAGACACCACCTAAGCACTTAAATCCATATTATGTTTACACATAAAGCAGACTAATTTATTCTTTTAGTGTGAATAACCAATCAACTGTTTTCACCACAAAATGAAAACTAGCAAAACAACAGCTGAAACTGTAAGGAACACAATGTCCATCCAGAATGTGACTACAACATGATATTCTAGCAATTTTTAAAAACAGCAAGTTCTGTTCACCATCAGCAAAACCACCCTAAAATGGGAAAACTAATCTTGGCAACAGAGATCAGCGAAGTTGAAGAATTTCAGCCACTACATGCAATCTGTTTGAAGTAATTGCAAGGTTATATTGGGGAGACTGGAAAAGCGGCCTAAGCAGAAACAGGGCCAGATTGCATTTCTGCATAGTTTTCAATTACTTGGGCTGCTAGTTCTGTAGCAGGTAAAATGACTGGCCTTTTGGCAACAGTTCTTCATGAATCCTTTTTAATGGTGCAGATACACAAAAAAAAAGATAAAATGTTGTAAGCCTACCCCCCTACTCCTTTTCAAAACTGCTAAACACTAAAAAAAATTATAATTTATATTTTTGTTTTGTTAAAAATTTTTACCCCTACACCTAAGCTTTCCTTGCTGCTCTGTGATAAATGCCTCCACAGTGGGTTCATTGAAGATGGAAAAGCAAAGCAGAGTCACCCGTCTATTTGTACAAGAGGAAAGAAGAGATAACAGGGGTTCAACAAATCCCCAATGTATTCAAAATGAGGAACCGGCGCTACTGTCCCATAGAGGGCTAATCAGCCTCCTTGTTATAGTGGAAAACTGAAAGGAAAAGTACAGTGTTCTCCCCAACCTCTTTTAGCTGGGGGCACCACCCAGCACTTTTCAGTAATCACTGGGCTGTTTTCTGGGTGGTTACCGAATAGTTGGGTCACAACACAGGGGCTGTCACCCACCTACAATTTCTTTCCAACCGGCCTAAAAAAAAATTGCTGGGTTCAACACTGAAGTATATTAAAATGTACTAAATTACAAGAGAAGGAAGAAGATGGCAGCACCCATGAAAGAATAGGGACAGGAGTATAATAGGGTTTAGTTCTGCTTTAAGCCATCCCAAGCCAGGCAGTGAATTGTAGCCATCCTATTGCTGAATATCTGTCAGTGGTTTTAATTTTTTTGCTTTTGTCCACAGTTTTATTTTAAAGTGGGCAATCCCTCTAAGTCTTTGTGGTGATTAGGAGATTATTGTATTGTATCATTCATTAACAAGCTTCAATTTCAACCCCTGCCTTTTGCCACAAAGTCAAAGTCTTTGCAAATAAAACCCTTTTGTAGGTTACAATTATCAAAATGTTATGTTCACTGCATCATAGAAAATCAGTCCGTCATCCTTCCAATGCACACAAACTATCTGACAGAAGACAATGCTAGAGCTGTGAAGTAGAAGATAAGGCAAAATAGCAGTTGGCAGTGAATTCAGCTATGAGCCATACAAAGTAATTGTCATGGCAAGCGGGGTGCAGCCATGCAAGTGAATGGACCAGCTTGATCACAGAACTATTGCCCATGTCATACAATTGCATAGATCAGAGCCTCGGTTTGTTGGCGGTAATGAGAGCAAATTTATCTAACACAGCAGAGGTCCACAGCTACCCTGACAGTTGAGCGCACACAGCGTACATAGGCCCACCCATGTAATGATCCACGCTGAACAGAGATGACCTCATGCAGACAATGACCTACAACAAGGTTGTCATAAGCGTGTTTTATTCATCCTGTGTGATTCACAAATGCAGTTTGCACTGTCAAGTCAAAAACAGCTTGCTAATGTCTTCTATAATGACACATTTATTTTGCAGTCATGAAAACACATTTTTGATCCACGTGAATGTCCCTTTTGTGCATTCAACATCAAGGCTGAAGCAAAGAACATGAATACTAGCGTGTTTGTTGAACAGAATACAAATGTAAGATGTGTTATAACTTTTTTATTGATTGCATTGATTTATTTCCTGAGAAGTACATCAGCCTTGCTTTAAAATGCATTGAAAAGATCTGCAAACGTGCACATCCGAGCATCTTTGCAATGCATGCATGTTCTTCCACAGTGTGTCCTTAAAGTGGAATTAAACCCTGTTCATGACTGCCCCCACTCCATCACAGGGGGTCACCATGTTTGGTTAGACGGGGATGATTTCATGTGGGAGTTCGCTTAGTCCTGGCACCTGCAAGGGAAGCTGGGATTGGTAGGTATCCCTAGCAACAAACACAGAGCTGCGCATGCAGCTGTAAATTTGACAGCCGTCAATCACGCAGTAAGAAAAGTGTTTGCAGAAGGAATATCACCTGTCCTATTTGCCAATTGTGGGGCTTTAGGGGACCTGACATTTCCAAGATACCTAGGACCCAGCAGTTTATTCCTGCTGGTAAATTGGTAGACTTATTTCAAATTACTCCAAATTTGGCTTCCTTCCAATAGTCTCTGGTGAGAAGTGTGTGTTTAGTAGGTGACAAAAGTTTGACACAAGCAGCACTTCTGTAATCTCTGTTCTTGACATTTTTGGTACACTCTAACTGATAAGGAATCTATATAACTATGGTGGGATATTTTATCTTGCATGTGGTATCCTGAATCTCATGACTTAAGCTACGTACACACGGCAGATTTTTATCGCCCGATAATCGGCATCGGCCAATTATCGGGCGAAAATCTTCCGTGTGTACAGTCGGTGTCGTCCATCGTCCGGACGACCGACCTGCCGGATCCACGGACGATGGACGACAGCCGATCGTAATGAAAGGGAAGGGGAGAGCGCGCAGCAGGGTGCCGCTCCGTCGCTCTCCCCCTCCCCTCTCCATAGAGCATGAACGGTGCTGTATGTACAGCATCGTTCATGCATCTTGCAGCCCCTTGTCGTTGGAAAGGATCGTGAAAGATCCTTTCCAACGACAAAAATTGCAAGTGTGTACGCAGCTTAAGATCTATGTTACGTGACCGGATATAATTGGGTACGTGTGAAGGCCTTTACTTTTATTTTATTATACTTTATTTTTTTAACTCAACCTTATGGCAATCAAAAGGGGGTTGGAACTGCTGAAGAAATGCAAATCCCACCACCATATTGTTCACAAATTGCGGTTACTGAGGTCATATAATATGTTACATTCTGACTTAAAAGTTTACGTTAGCATCTCAAGTAGTACTGGGGATAGGTGGCCACGATAATAGCCAGTTTGCCGTCCTCCACAAAGCATCAATACACTTTAAATCAGAGTTTCTCAACCAGGGTTCTGTGGGTTCCTAGGGTTCTACATTGAGCCATGAGCAATTTGTGACTCTCAAGTTAGTTTAAGTGACACCAATGATCTTTTTGGCTATCTGTAAGAGTGACTAACAGGCTAATGTACTATGAACTAGTCATATAAATATTTGCAAGGTGTTCCCTGAGACCAGAAAGTTATTTCAAGGGTTCCCTCATGCTAAAAAAGTAGAGAAAGGCTGTGCTTCTCTCCTGTAGAAAATGTGAATTCTGTATTGTGTTCTCATGGTTAAGACTTCAGGAAACAACTGGCTAACCAATTTTGTAGAGGTGATCAATTTTAAGATGTTTATTCAAAAGCTTAAGGAAGCCATTTTGCTCTCCACCCTTTGATGGCATCCTGTTTTTTTTTATCTCAGTGACTGGCTATGTTAACAATACCTTGCTGGTATGTAGTAGAAAGTTCTCTGAAGATCACACAGGAAAACAATGTTGAAGTTTACATACAATGTATATGACATATTGTATACATATAGGATTGCTATTACAGATGACCAGGAAGTTATGGGAAATTAAGATAAATGAGTGACCTACTAGATAACTGCATCCACTTCATAGCTGCATTTAGTTGAAGATTTCCCACGTTTGCTCAGACTAGTGGCAAGAAAAAAAGGTTTTCCACTGTTACTGGCAACTGCCTGGCAAAGAGTGGTAACAGGCAGGAACTGCTAGGCTTTTTCATGTGTTTGCAAATGCTGTTCCAATGATTATTTTTTTAGCAGTAGATAAATGTAGCTTATGCACAGGGTACCAAAAAAAAATTAAAAAAAAAATCAGCATTGTAATTTCCTTATAAAATACTTATCTAGGTAATGCAATTTACGCAGACCGACGACTGAATTTAAGCTACCAAAAAAACCTTCCTACAAACGACATTTGGATATTAATCTTTTTAGGGATAGCAATTCAAGACAATTAGAAGACATCCATGTGTCTTATGTACAGCACCACAACATGCACCTGCTTCCTCCTGCCAGTACCATGTTTTGTATCTGACAAGCAATACACCTGGAATTGTTGAATGCTTTAAATCTTAATGAAAACAACATGAGGATTGGACTCCCCCATCTGGGAATCCCATTACAGGTAATCCCAGACTTAAGGACATCAAACACACAGATGCCTCCTAGATAGGAACGGGGCTTCCCTGCTCGCTAGTGTGCAGGACAGATGCTGGGGTGGTTTGCATGACTTGCAGAAGAAATCTTTTGCTAAACAGAGCTGAGGTTGTGGGTGATCTTAGGAGTGGAGACGATTTGTACCATCTTGTAACTCTTTAATGACCAGGACAAACTCTGTAGCTGTTCTTTTTTGCATATCAAAGCACAGCTTGCTCCAAAAGTTAATAAAGGTCTAGGCTAGGCTTTTTTTTTTTTTGCTTTGTTTGTGATTAGCACACAGTGAGTATTTTACACAGTATCTGACACCACTCTGCCTAATAATATGTTGAGACAAACATCTGCCCTAAGTGCATTTAATAAAATAATGTACCTGTTCTGACTTACATACACATTCAACTTAAGAACAAACCTACAGTCCCTATCTCATATGTAACTCGGGGACTACCTGTAATGGTAAAACCTCCAATGTATAGTATTTATATACAGAGAAGAAACAAAAAATAAAGAGTGATACAATGTATCATACCAATCTGTCCCTCTGAAAAAACCTTATAGTGAACCCAAAATATAACTGTAATGCAGCCTCTATCAACCTTTTATACCCCAGAAAAACCCTTGCAATAAATCTTAGGTAACTCCTGCTCAATAAAATTTATTGGGGTTAATGGGAAAATGCCCTTTATGTTTGTTGTCAGAATGTCACCTTTACAGACACCTAAAAAGAACACTGATGTCATGCAAGAGAACTAAGAATGTGATCCCCTAAATAGTTTTACATTAGGATTGCTAAATCCCTCAAACTCAATTTGAGCTAGACCTTCTAAACACAGAAGGAAAAGTAGGGAATTCTTGGAATATAAAATGTTAAAAATATACATTTTCAGCTGATAGCTTATGTTGCTGTGATGATATGGTGATCGCATTACGTCTATATGATTATGTTTTTAAAGAAGACATTTCCTGTATGATGGTATTAATATTACACAATATTTATATAGTGCCAACATATTATACAGCGTTGTACAAAGTCCATAGCCATGTCACTAGCTGTCTCTCAAAGGAGCTCACAATCTAATGTTCCTGCCTGAGTCATATGTTTTTATTACAGGTCTATTTTTGTGGAGAAGCCAATTAACCTAGCTGCATGTTTTTGGAATGTGAGAGAAAACCGGAGTAGCCGGAGGTAACCCACGCAAACACGGGGAGAACCTGCAAACTCCATGCAGATATTGTCCTGGTCAAGATTCGAACCCCGGACCTAGCAATGCAAAGCACTAACCACTGAACTGCCAATGTTTTAAATATATGTTTAAAATAAAAATGTAAATATTTAAGACTATATATACCAGGGATTCCCTACTTTTCCTTCTGTGTTGAGTCTTTCACATTGGTGTTATGCCACTGGTTATGCCCAGTTGTGCTGGTCCAGGGAATCTGCAGGCATTATCAAATGGAAGCTCTAAGAAACCCCTAGCAAACCACTGGAGGAACCCCCGATTAAGAATGGCAGCTCAGCCGCTGATGTTCAGCAGCTCACTATGCAATATTTTCTAAATGTCAACCTAATCTAAAATTGTTATAACCTATAGTAATTACCATCTATTTTCAAATAGAACATTGAACTAAAATTTGACTGGGCACAGCATTTTCTGTCAACTGGTTAATCACTGCGTTGATTTTTCTATTGGATTGATACAAAATAGTTGAAAAAGTTCAACTGCTATCTATTTAAAAAGATTTGTAAACACATGGTTTTACTGGATGGAATTCCAGGACTTCTCACAAAACAAAGGTAACAAACTCCTGATCCTCAAATCTAGGCATATAATGCCATTAACAACCCTTGGTTCTGTAATCACTTGCAGTTGTTTATGATGGTTTTTATAGGTCATATAGTTGTTCAATACCCAACAAAGTAGAGATCTCCATGCCCCCACTCCAGTTATTCCCCATCTCCCCCTTGACTTTGTCCAATGACAATTTTTGCACGTTTGTATGCAGCCTAAGGCTTGGTGCACACAGCTGCAGTAATATGTGTTATATGCATGGGTGCACCGCAGTTCCATTTCTTGGTACAAACACTCCAACATAACTGTGTTTCAGCAGCACAATGCACACTGTCGTATGTTGTGATAAGCTCTGTTACTAAAAGCAATGCATGCACCTTTTTGGTGTGATTTTGTGCATCCAGTCATTTCCTTAATATCATACATCAACAAACAAGTGGGAAAGCACTGCAACAGTGCAAACCCAGCAGTGTGAAACACATAGTACATTATTTGTCAATGTTTTCACACAACCTATTACCCAGTACGCACACAATTTTTTAATTGCCTGATTAAAAATATGTGTGAATCTTAGGTGAACCTTGGTGGGTGATATTTATAAAAAAAAAGAGACCCCAATATGTATTTTTCTTCAACAGCATTGGCAGGACGCTGGCGCAGCGGTTAGCAATCTGGCCTTTGCAGCGCTAGGTCCTAGGTTCGTATCTCGGCCAGGACACTATCTGCATAGAGTTTGTGTGGGTTTCCTCCCACATTCCTAAAACATGCATTTAGGTTAATTGTTTTACCCAAAAAATTGACCTTACACTGTAATGAAGACATATGACTATGGTAGGGACAAATCCTGTGTAGTAATAAGAATAATAAAAAGCATGAGATTTACTATTACTTAAACTGCATAAAACACAACATTTAAATAACAAGCATCCACTTTATTCTAACGCGTCAGTACTGAACTATGACAGCAATATTCGTCAGAAGGCCAAAAAAACAATCAACATGAAAATGTTCTAACCCAAAAAGAATAATTTCTCACAGAAGTATACATTCAGGTTATGTTTTAAATCCTCCATTTATTTTTACTGCAGCAAATAAGAATTTATTTCTGGCGCAATAAAAGGCACCGCTCCATATCATGAGACTGTGGTGCAATCGCAGAGAGATGATAGTGCATTAACAAGGGTGAGAAAGAGGAATCAATTCATTACACCATATTGCAGAAGGGAAATTTTCCCACTCAGTCTTCTCACACAAGTTACAACCTTGTGAATGTTTATTTCAATAAAAGCAAAAAACAAAGGGCCAAGGCACAGTGATCACACTATGGAGACCCAACGGACAAATCCAATATTGTCTTCACATGCCAACCATAAAGGAAATTGCCAACACAGATATACCCTGGGATGCCACTGCTGAGCTCATTGTGGAAATGCTGACTGCCTGGGATGTACACATTGACAACACAAGACCCAGCAGATCCCGCCAGCCAAGCGCACTGAAACACACCGCCACTGCCAGGGCATGCAACAACTTGTTATATTCCAGTATAGGCTAAAGCAAAAGTCATCCGACTGCTATACCTAAACAGGTGCGTGCCCAGACATTCACCAGAAGATGTAACAAGAGAAAATTCAGTTGGCAATTCAACAAAGGCACAAATCCCCAATGCTTCCCCGTCAGCTGGACATTATGGGATTTGTAGTCCACCACCATATAGAGGCCAAACCTGTAGCCAGGACTTATGGAAGGTTTTTTATCTCCTATTATGATTTGTAATAACCCAAAGGTAATAAATAAAATAAGGGGATTGCCCAGGGTGGTGAGGGATTTTTCAGCTTGTAAGTGTTTGCTTGGGACACCAGTGACTGCATGCAGGCAGCACATTGCCCTATAAAGATTTATGGGTGTCAGGGAATTCTGGGACTTGTAGTTTCTTGTAGCTGGAAACCAATATCTCCTACTGACTACAAGTAATAGTCCTGAGGAGTTGTGCTGACCTCTAGATTAAAAATTATGAGAATGCAAAGTCAGTGGTGAATGGCGCCAACAGTGGCCCCTGTGCAGAACACACTTAGGGCCCCATAGGTGAACTATACCAGATTTAAACCACCCCAGAAAAAGTTTGCAACCTACAGATGTGGGCAATGCATTATTACTCTTTTTTTTAAATCTGATGATCCTGGCAGTAATTAACTTCCTGTCCTAAGGGGACAACCATCACCGTGCTGCAGCACCCTCAGCCTAAGTCTGTAATGACTGCAGAACACTTACCCCTCTCCTCATCCATAACATAAGTGTTTTGTAGAGCACTGAGGGGGCCAATAACTTTATTACAGAAAGCAGAGGACATGCAGGATCCTAGCAGGATTTGCCAGGTATTTTCCTTTACTCTGCTTACAAAAAAATAAACATAACCTGAAAAAAGTCACCACATCTAAAAACTGGAAACTTCCAACAGATTGGGCTGCCTATTAATAATGCATGCGATTAAATCACAGCAGAAGGCAGAATTAATTATTATTATACAGTATTAATATAATTGATGAGTGCAACATCTCCTCCCCAATGGGACATTCCAGGACAGCTTCATAAAACCATGAATTTAAAAAGTCCTGGAACTACCAGGAAAGGGAAATTAAATTTTGGTAGTTCTCAGCTTCCATAGCATTATGGAACATACAGTTCTCCTATTGCCAGCACTCACTAAAGAGATCATTGGTTACCCATGGACACCATCAGTATATTGCTTGAGGGACATGCTGGGAGATGTGGTTCCCCTGCAGCCAACAATCAAAGAGGCTACTGATTGCCACAGACAACAAGCCACACTCAGTATATTCCTTGCAGGCCATGCTAGGACATGTAGTCCCCTTGTTCCCATAGACATTAAGGTACCCTCAGTGTATACCTTGCAGGCCATGCTGGGACATGTAGTCCCCTTGGTGCCATAGACATTAAGGCACACTCAGTATATTCCTTGCAGGCCATGCTGGGACATGTAG
>NC_092865.1:18532807-18543894 GCF_032062135.1 Pyxicephalus adspersus | reverse complement strand
AGGACATGCTGAGACTTGTAGTTCCCCTGCAGAAGCAGAGCCCCAGCTTCCCCTGTGAGGTCAGTGATGTGCGCGGTGCTGCCCCCTAGAGGCGGACTATGCATGTACCCGTCTTTGCCCTTGTTGCAGGCTACTTACCAGGGGGCTCCTCATGCCGGGCTGGCGGCACAGGCTCCCGCTAGGAGCAGCTCCGTTCTCCGCCTCCCAGGCTGCCGACACTTCAGAACAATCCGCGCTGCGAAGTAATAAAGGCCTGTGGCCACCTGTTATCCCCGCCGTCCGGCTCCTGCCTGCTATGCGGCCCGGCTCCGTGTACCCCCAGCTCCGCTGTCACTGCCATGTCCGGCCCGACAAGAAGAGAGGCGGGGAACAAGAAAGGACGCGCAGCAGCCAGGGGACACGAGCGACACATGCCGGAGAGGAGGGAGTACTGCAGGCAGCCTGCAGAGCGGAGGGATGGGGCACGTGGCGTGCAAAAGCCTGGCACAAATATATTCATCTACGGTATAGCAAACCTGGCCAACACAATGCCTGCTATCATGGGCACCCTATGGCTGCAATTATCTCTACTGCTGACTCCTAAGTCAGCAAAAGGGGAAGAGGCAATGGGGGCTCCAGAATAATAGGGTGGCAAGATATGGGAATAATGGCTTGATCATAGGGCAAATAAACATGAAAAATCACCAATTATCTATAACAGAATGCAAGATATATCTAACACATATTACTTGTCTTACAATTAAATTTTAACAACAAGAAAAAAGTGGCATATGCCACAAGGCATGATCACAACATGCTCCATGTATATGGCATATAGATGGTACAATGCCCAGTACAGAACAAGGTAGTGGGGAATATAGAAGGTACAATGCCCAGTAGAGGATAAGGTGGTGGGGAATATAGAGGGTACAATGCCCAGTAGAAGATAAGGTGGTGGGGAATATAGAATGTACAGTGCCCAGTATAGAATGAGGTGGTTGGATACATGTTCCAATGTAGCACCATCACTGATCAGAAGTCCCTATTGGCATCACTGACTTTCTCAACTGCATACTTGTTCTTGGTCAAAGACTCAGAAAGCCATCAGGCATTTTTTTCTTAAATAGTACAGCTAGGTAACTAGTATATTATAAGGGTAAGAAACTGAACAAGAAACTCCTGGAACTGACCTATAGACCCCAGCTAAGCAATTACATTCATAGGTCCCAGGGCCATTGTTTTTTTTCTACTTTATCCTAATTGGTCATCATCATTAATATGAATTACAACTTTAGAAATTGAGAAAGAGGTACATGTTGGTGAGGATGATGTGTGATGTGCAGAGGTTTAAAAGTGGACTGATTATATTCTGCACACACACTGCAGTCTTTATAACCAAAGCAGATCTTACTTAAAAACTGTAATCTGCTTGTTCAGCTGTCCCTCACCTACTGCTGTCAAAATGTATAAAGAGGCACATTAGGCACAAAAAAAATACTAAAATAAAATTATTCTCCTCCAAGGCTTCTATATATTTTTATACAGTATGTATTTCAGTGTATAGATACAACAGTTATCAAACATACAATGAAACAATATTGCATAACAATATAATATGCTTCAAACGCATCCTTATTATATGAATAGAAATTTAAACTTTAACAAGCTAAAACATCTAAAGCCAATGTTTCTTTTGCTCATACAGGTATGTATGTTTCTTTAAAGACGGTTTAGCTTACTAGCCATGTAATTAGCACACTCTGCTATGTCCATTCTCCCCATCTCTATGACTAAGCCCATTTCGGGTAAAACGCGTCAGTGAGATGTTAACAAGGACTGTGTTGGAAACAATAACATTTCAATGGGCCAGATGTATTAATTGATTGCTCTTCAAAGGTGGAGAAGATACACTTTCATCAGTGAAACTGGGTGATCCAG
This sequence comes from Pyxicephalus adspersus, assembly GCF_032062135.1. NCBI lineage: Eukaryota > Metazoa > Chordata > Amphibia > Anura > Pyxicephalidae > Pyxicephalus > Pyxicephalus adspersus. The sequence goes on along the minus strand of NC_092865.1, from coordinate 18,541,977 downwards.
CAAACCTGGAATAGATTTCTTTTCATTTGCTATAAAATGTTTTGAATCCTGGACCGGATCTATTCTAGGTTTGCTGGATCACCCAGCTTCACTGATGAAAGTGTATCCTCTCCAGCCTTGAAGAGTTTTATTAAATCAGGCCCATTGCTAAGATAGTGGGGCAGAGTTATAAACTTTTTAGTGCCTTTTATGCTTCCTAGGGGAGATTTCCTCTCCTCTTTTATGCTCGGGTTTTCAAAAAAAAACCAAAAACTTATCTTGTGAAAATAATATAATTAATACAAATATCTTGTGGTCCAGAATACCTCAGATTTCCCCGAAAAAATGTTTTCTGTAGAACTTAGATACGTAGGTATAATTATGCACAGATGACGGAGACTGAATATAACTCCCCAAAATGTGTTTTGTCAGTGTGAGAAATACATTTTATCTGGATTGTCAACATGATTTGGCTTTTTTTCTACAAATCTGGAGACACACAATGAAAAAGTAATGTGAATGACACTTTTTATTATAGGAGAAGCTAAGCAGTTAAAGTAAAATTAAAGCCATAAAATGCTGTGCTTGCATGCCAGGATGAACCGGTTATATTTTATTAAAAGCTGCAAATGATTAAAACTTCCTTCTTAAATGTCATTAACTTGTTAAAACTTAAATACATTTTTAGTGATGAAATTAATGTAAATATTAAATGTGGGTGGAAACTACTTTAAAATTTTGGCAGCTATACACATATATTCTGTAAACTGATCCACTGCTTCTTTCGGGTATCTATCCCTACACTTTGCCTGCCAGTGTAAGACGACCTCAGTTTATCCCAAAAGGTCCACCTTGAAAGATGTAGAAAACATGGGCTAGTAGTACAATGACCGTACTTAAACCTTGCACTTTATATTTGTGTTGACATCACCACCAATCAATTTTTTTTTTCACGTATTGCATCTGTGCTATGGCCACCAAGGTTAGGTCAGCACACGACTATAGTCACGCACTCCAGACTTTCCATGCTGTACTTGTACTTGCAGTCTTTTATATCCCCACATATAGGGAACAGGCAGCAGTACATTTAAATCCATGGGAGCCATGCTAGCCAAGAGTGAATTATCATAAGAAAAAAGTACCTGTGTACTTATTTCCTTGTAACTGCTCCTTTCATTTACTTATTCTTCAGTGACAGGGAACAGGCTGTTAATTTCCAGTAAGAGAATATTAAATCTCAGTGTTGTGTGAAATATAACATCTCTAACATATGCTCACAGTCTGCCATTATGCAAGCAGACAGATAAGGTACTTTGTTAGCTGGCACTACAAGGAAATCAACATTGCATGGATATGAGCTAATTTGTGGAGTTTGTATATTTCATAAGATGATAAATGGAAACTGTCACTAAGCCATACATCAGAGAAGGTTTGATCAAAAGCTGTTACCTAAAACATGTCACAAATTAGCTTTTCTCTTTTCATCATTATTTTTTTTTTAAAAGAAGTGTCATGCTTTGTACCAGTCCCATTAATTTTCTTTCAAAGGAAACCGGTCACAAAGGTATGTGGTGCTGGCCATGCCTTCTGAAGATGACAGTTGTCTGTTGATAATGGTGCTCCTCCTATATACTTCTATTATATAACCACCGACATGAAAAGAGTGTACATTGGGACTTTTCTCATAGTACATTATATCAAATTGCAAGGATGCACTTTCTGATGCTTCATTGTATCATCATGGCTAGAACACATGGGTCATAAGGAACTGGCTGGCGTGGCTATCACTTGCTTGTCGGAGGTAACCATGCTAGCTCTCTACAGATCATAGGTGCTGGCTCCAAAGACAATATGTAGCAGTGGAAGGTGTGTCCTTGGGATGAGTGTATCCCCCTGTATGCACTTTTATTTCTCCTATATTTTGCCTCATTTTTTTATAGACTTGTGCAGAAATATCCAGCAACTGAAAGAGGGTGCAGAACTTCAAAAGAAGGATCAAAAGACCTTAGTTCAGGGGTGTCAAACTCAAATACACAGTGGGCCAAAATTAAAAACTTAAAAGTCGAGGGCCAAACTTGAAAGTGAAATAGCACCGTACTACAATTCCCTGCATCAAGGAAACAGTCCAATGCAGGGCTTATAATTATGAGTGGCTGGAACTCCCTCTTCACTGAAGTAGCACCGCTACTACAGTTCCCTGTGTCTATAAAACAGTCAAATGTGGGGCCACACATAGGCAGAGAGGCCGCTGGTCTATAAATGTGAATGATGACGGGAATTGTAGTAGCGGAGCTATTGCAATGCAGGGGCGGGCCAGCTGCAATTCATATTTAGGATACTTTTTGGGGCCAGATTTGGCCCGCGGGCCAGAGTTTGACACCCCTGCCTTAGTTCAAGTAAAATGCAGCCACCTCCTGGTTCTTCATTGACTGTGGACTAATTAAAGCTTTATGTATGTAAACTGCCCTTAATTGCACAAATATTTTTATACTGCCATCATGTCTTAAAAAAGATTTTATATATATATATATATATATATATATATATATATATATATATTTATATAAATATATATAAGATTTTCTTTTAAAATGTACTGTAAAAGCATTTTCTTTTTGTTCATTAAGGGACACAGGAAGTCTTGAACCTTCAAAGTCAAAACCATGCCTAAAGAAGAATTAGACACAAACATTGTAGGGCAGCCTTGTATAATACCCTCTCATATTAACCATAACCTGGGTTTGAGTAAGTGGCCGTGTTCTTCAATGGACTCAAAAAAAAACAAAAAAAACAGGGATTTTAAAATAAAAGTTTTAAAAAATATCATTTTCCTTACTTGTCAATTCAGGGACAAAGTATTGCACCTTTCAAGTAGAAACGTCAGTCCAACTGAGGTTGGGAAACAGAACAAAACAACTGTACACTCCCTAGACAAAGGGAATAGGGAATGCCCAAAGTTCAGCAGCCACCTGAAAGACCATCAACCCCAGGTTGCCATCAGCAAAAGGAACAACTTTGCCCAGAAGAAGGAAAGCAACCCATCACCACCGTACAGAAAAATGGACAGGTGCAACACCAGAAGTCTCAAAAATAAAACTGCAGAGAGGAAAGGAGAACCCAAATCTATGATGGAGTAGTCAACCCAAGACATTTAGAGATGCAGTGAGAAGCTCAGAGGTAGATACAAATCATCTATCACAAAAGCTCCCAGCAAATGGAGTCAGAAAACCAAGAAACAAAATCATGAACAGGAAAAGGAGTAAAATATAGAGCATAGAAAAGACCAACCTTAAGACAAGAGCAACAAGAAGTCATGGATGAGGTCTTACATAAAGCAGCTTATAAACAGGGGTGAAAAGAGAATATTTACATCCTTGAAAATACCATAAGGGTTGGATATAAGAGACATAGATTTCCTAGATGAAGATCAGGAGACCACCAGCATAACTGAAGTTCCCCATGTATGAGTATGGACAAAATACCTATGTGGTAGGTAAAAAGCTATGGCCATTAGTTACAAACACTCTATAAACTGCCACTTCTCAAAAATACATTTATCAGGCAGGTATGGGAAGGAAACAGTCATTATAGTCAAGGTCCAAGCGCAGATCAAAAGAAGATGCTGCGGAGGAAGGCACATGAACATGATTCTCTGTGTTAGAAACGACCAGCGAACAACTAGGTTAAGTTTGCCAAAAATCTTCTTGGATCATAGGAATAGTCTTAGCTGTTCCTAAAATTAGACAGGTTGCAAAAATGCAGCAGTAAGGCAAATGAAGGCTCAGGTACTCAAAAAACAGGAGCTAGCAGTGTAGTCTTTCCACATGGCTCCTAAAATATGGGACAAGTGCAGAGTAAATGCAAATGGTTCTGCACATGGAAAGCACCTATCTTGTTACCAGAATGGGTTCTGCAAAGAGCCCTACACTGTTTCTAGTGCCTAATGGTCAATCTTTCTAGCAATTTATCTTAGTTGATATTATTTTAGCACTAACCCTTACCATCCATGCGCTCTCCATACCTACTGCCCTTACTTTCCTCTTTCACTTCATACAAAATGATGTATTTAAAACAGACTTCAAGAGCAAAGTTTCTGCAACACGATCTGCAACACAACCTGCTTTGTACATTTCTTGTTGACTTTCTTTCTGCCACAATGCAGCCAGAATACTGAACACAATGTGGTGCCTGGCATTTAATTACCTCAAATTGTCTTGTCCTCATTAGTGCAAAATGCTGAAGCTCTATTTTATAAAGGTAAATAAAGAGTTCAAATTGACAGATTTGAATAAATACACCTTCTATGTCCCCCTGCGCAATGCTACATTTGTCTATTGTTTTTAACAAAAGCGTTAAAGCAGGTGCTTAGATGGGGGTAAACTGTAGAAATTTTATTCAACCTACCTTAGACCTGGAATCACTAATCAAAATCTATGTAGTTAGAACACCTAGTGAAGTGAAGGCAAATCATTTAACACAACAGCCTCCCACCCTTTGCAACATAAACATTTACAATCTACACTAACATTACTTAACTGTGGAAAAGTGCACTTTTTGTTCTCCTGTCAAATTCCAAAAATAATTAGGAAAACATTTTCAGTTTTCTGAGAATAGCAACAATAAACAATCTTTTGTTGCTAAGAAAACAACCCTTGACCCTTGATTTCATTATCACATCGTTCTGTAGAATTAGTTTTTTTTCTATGACTAATTATGTAATGTATGGCAATACAAAAACATGCACTCCCTGTGCAGTAATTTCCTATAGCCATGCCTAATCACCCAAAGTACAATGTAAAATGTATGTGTGTTTTTGGTCTACACAGGACCAAAGTTTTAATTTTTCAGTAAACAAAAATTCAGGATGATGCACATCTGCTAATAATCACTTGCCATTTTAGGCAACAGTGGCAATCATGTTCTACAATGGCAGCTTAAAATGAAGACATTTACCTAGATGGTAATTATTTCTAAAACTCCTGTGTAAATATTTCAGTCACAGTAAAGCCGCATAGATGCTGTGTTGTTTCAAAACTAGTAAAGGTCTGGATTAAATGCCAAACAGTTACTCCCAGATGAGACTATTCACCTAGGAATTGTGGTTTGTGATAATATACTGAAAACCATCACTAGGCAGTTCTCTATTTTACAATTCAAAACATAGGTTACAGTATTGAAGTGGAAACTTTGGTATATTTCATAAGGCGACAGGTGATGTCCCTTCTGCAATAAATATTTTTACCTTCCTGACAGTTGTTAAATTTCACTGAGCTGTGCATGCATGTTTGTTGCCAGGGGTAACCGCCAATTCCGGCTCCTCTTGCAGGTTCCAGGAATTATTAAACTGTTATCCTGGTCTAGCCTATAGTATAGAAAGGTTTAGTTTCACTATAATACAGTACTGGATCCTTTATCAGTTATCCATTATGTTCCTGCATGCCTGTAAAAGTTATTGTGCTTTCTGCTGTTCCCACTGTTCTCACCTTTAAAACCCAGCTGAACAAGGAATATAGAAGTGGCTATTTCGGAATACCTCCAATAACTGAACTACACAAGTGATTATAATTTTGGGGTACGAATAATGAATGCTCTGCAAGAAGAAGCTTGCTAAGGAGTCTGAAAAAGATGTTCAGTTCAGAAAAAAAGGTGAAAACAAAAAAAGGAAAAAACAACAACAAACAATGAGCAAGGGAATACAATTAATTTAGCAAAATAGATTAAGGTAGTGACTGATGAAACCCCTTTGGAAAATCTTAGGGTCAATGTTGTGTTTGGGTAGAAAGTTTATTGTGAACTTTTAAGCTTTAATTTCCAGTTTAGCCCCTCTCGCCTATCAGGGCCATTATATTACAAGCAATTGTTTCTCATGCCTGTGCATACTTTTCCAATAGAAAATTCCAAAATGGGCCATGATAACTGGTCATGTATAAAGTTGCAGTTGTCTTGCTGCAACCAAAGTATTCAAATCACACAGCTGACATGTGATACTGGTTCTGGATGGATTTCATTATCAACTCATTAAAAAAAAAAAGAAACAAATTGATTTAGGGAAAACAATTTTAAGAATTTATGTCTACAGGGAAGGGAAACAAGAAAGAAAGTGTTACTAGAGCTTTGAGCTCACCAAGCAGCTATATGGAGTGGACACAAAACGTTGCAAATTACTTTTTCTTTTTTTTTTTTTCACTTTGTCCAAAAGTCCTGGGAGGGAAGTGCAAAACGCAAAATAAACAGCAAGAAAAATGCTGCAGTAGCACTGTTAAAATACAAAATATTTATATTATGGAACTATTAACACATGAAGTTCCATGGTAAAACTTTGGAACCACACAGCTGATTTTTTTCGTTTTCTGTTAAAATCAAGTCCATGTTAATTTCCAAGGATTTACGTGTTTCTCAATTTGCTTCATTCTTCGATGCTTCATCAAAATTCTCTACAAGTTCTGCAAATAAAAATCAGAAAAAACTGTTAGAATAGGCATCATACACCTTAGGAATAAAATCAATTAGACCAAACATGAAATATTGCAAATGCACTTTGTATGACCTAAAACAAGCATCTATCAGTTTTTTGAGAGAGGGTGTAACATTTAATTCTGATTAACATTTTAACTGATTTCCCTTCTGGTGCCTATAACACCACAAGACAACAATGTCTAATTCAAAGAGCCTGGATTCTGTTATACAGAGGATTGAGGGGTAATAATATAAGGAAAGATTTCATGTAGCTTTAACATTCATTGGCCCATGAAGGGGTATTTCTCTTTAGTTCAGGGGAAAATCACTTAGTCTTGGCAGCAGTCTAGCCTTGAAGCATCAGAATCTCAGACAATGGGGTTAGATTCAGGCTTTATTCCACATCCCGAAATCAAATTAGCAGGGTTACAATCTTTCATACAAATTGGTCTCAGAAATGTTAGGTACATAAGACTATAGCTATGGTACACATAAAATATTGTAAGCTCCTCTGAGTTACATGAATACTGTGTAAGGCATACATTATATGATGGTGTGGTACAAATACAAGAGATTAGTAATAGTTTGACAGATAGCTGTAAAAGGCAGAAACTCTTTGTGTTAATGCTGAAGACTTTAAGACTTTTCCTAAAACCTAAGTTTCCAATGCATATAAATAGTATTCTTTTGGTTATTGTGAATCTATCTCATAAGCAGAAAGGCTTTACTATTTCAACAGCGTTCTTGAGTACAATCCAGGACATATTCTGCTGCTGGTAAGTCAATCCTCTCCCTACCTCTCCCTGGAATTCCACACTGGAATGTTAACAGAAACATTGGGGACAGACAGGAAAAGAGGGGAGGAGCAGCACATTGATGTAAAGTAATAAATTCACAGGCTTCACAATAGACACTTACCAGGGACGTCGTCATCCTCCTCTTCTATGTCCTCGGGTTTAGGTGCCTTACTGTCCAATACTAAAAAAATAAATAAATAAAAATTATAATAATCGTAATGATGACATCAAAGTATTTAGGACTTGAAATAAAACAGGCACATTTGGAAATTTAACTGGTGACAGAAAAGGTAATGACTAATTTGGAGCTTTAGCATGCATGTTGTAGACAGCTGTCGCTAACCTAGTTAGGATATATTTATAGCAGCTTGTGCAGGAAAATGTATACATGGTCTCAGTGGCAGGCACGGCCGTACACTGCAGCTGTTGAGTATTTTTAAACCATCAACAATAAAATGGTCACCAAAAAGTTCTAAAACAGCACCTATGGCTACATCAAAAAGTAGTAAATAAACAAAAGAATTTAACAGAATCTGAATAAGTTGGGGGACGATTCAGTCTACAGCATCTTTAGCAAGATTATAGAGGACCAGTCAACGTATTTTAAATTCTATTGATTTCGTCTGAAGTTATTACTTAATAAGTATATTTGGAAGATATACACTGAACCGCTAAAATAATAAAAACATTTGCCTAATATTGCGTGGGCCCCCTCGAATCACTAAAACAACTTTGACCAGTCAGAGCATGGACTCCACAAGACCTCTGAAGATCTGTATCTGCCTCCTTTATTTAGCTTCACTTAGTAGGTTTTACCCTGTTAAGACTGGAGGTTGCCACCCTATCAACTGCCTAAACATACCTACTCATCGCTGTTAAACTCGCTGTCAAGTGACCTTTCATCCCTTAACACAAAGTAAAAGTAAATGCAGCTAAATAGGAAGCCAAATATATATTTGTCTGCACAAATGTAATAGCAGAAGGCTGGTTGTTTAGATTCTTGCTTAAGACTATTTCTAGCAAGTTCCTTTTAAATAGCTATTGTCAAGAAATTTGGGCACATAGCCCTAAGGCACACATAAAAAAAACAATGATAATGTTTTTGTGGAATAAAACATAGAGGATTCCCATGTGTTTGGCAGTAATTTATATTAATATTTTAAATTAAACCAAAACATTTTTGGACTGGGGAATGTAAAATTTCAGAGAGGTCCCTTAAAATAAAAGACAATGAGTAATCATTTTTTAATGGGGTTCCAGGGTCAATTCTCGAGGAGAGAAATTCACTTTGGCGTTTTTTTCCAACTCAGCCTTCTGAAGGTAAACTAATCCAGGACAAGAAATTATTATTATTATTATTATTATTATTATTATTAAACAGGATTTATATAGGCCAACATATTTTGCAGCACTGTACATTAAAGAGATGCAGGACAGAGGATAGGAAAGCTCAGATTACAATAAAAAAAACATTTTTGTAGGTAATTTGGCTTTAGACATTATTAATGACATATGACTATGGTAAAGATTTGGGACTGTGAGATAATAACATTTGATATGGGTTATAACAATTAGCAACTCTATCCAAAACCATGAACAATATATGGAATACAGTTTAAATAATATGTCAGCAAAGCCCAGAAATGAAATTAATAAATGAATAGGTCTCTTACCCTGCCGAGGGAACTGTTCAGCTAACTTGCGGAGACTTGTGAGGCTGTCAGCACCCAGCTGACTTAGGATTCCTGGGAGCATTTCTGTGATCTGCTTGGACTCTGCATGGCCAGTGATGGCAAATGTGTTGGCGGAGAGGGATGCTTGGACCTTGGGATTGTTAAAGTGGATAACTGTGCCGTCATCTTTGATCATATTTACCTGCAACAGAAAAAAGATCTGTTATACACCTATAGTTTTCCTTTAATCCAACTGTGATTTTTT
>NC_092865.1:18530588-18532394 GCF_032062135.1 Pyxicephalus adspersus | reverse complement strand
AACATTACCTCTTCAATGCCGGCAATATTATTTACTGCCAGCTTCTTGAGTGAGCTCTGAAGTTTTTTGTCATCTGCTGTTGCTGTTCTGTGTACAACCTTCTTCTTTCTGCGGGCTGTGCCCTAAGCAGAGGGAAAAAAAGAAGTGATTTTTACACAGATGTAAAAGTAAAAGAAATCATAGGGAGCAGGATATTCACTTTATTGTGTCACAATGCATCCAGAAAGAGTGGATTAATGAGATGATTTACAAAGATGTAACAAAGCAGGACCTGCAAAGCAATATTTATGCACACCTATCTCCAAACTTTTGTTTGGATTTTACTTTTGTTTTAACAGACCACCTTATGAAGCTTCACATATATAACACTTCTGGAAGTATGCAATGCCTGTATTTCCTGCACCACACTGTGGTTCTTTCCTCACCCCCCAAATCACTAAATTTTGTAGTGACATAAGCCAAGAGTAGGAATCGCAGAAAGCAGCAAGGAACCATCTGAAGGCCATTACTCTTTACCAGTAAAGATCAGAACAGCAGAACAGACTGGCATAAATGTCTTCTTTTCACAGGTCCTGCGTAGGTACATCATTTTAACTAAGCAACAGGGAGAGATCATGCAAGTTGATCTTGGTTTAAAGCAAGTATTTAAAACAAATCTGTCCCTGTACAAAGCACTGATGTCAATCTAAAACATTCTATTCTGAGGCTCATATATTTGTCCATCACCAGCTTCTTCCACTATTGTTTGTTGTAAAAATTACAGTTGAGATTTAGTCTGACTTTTGTGCAGGCATTACAATATTCTCACCAAAAGGGTTAAATACATCAAAGAGGTTCTAATACTTCTCTACTAAACAAAGAGAAGCATTTTTGCTGTTTACATGTATGTCAGGGAGACTTCCTATACTTACTGGCATGATATCTGCAGTGAAAAGACAGACAATAGCTGATAGTAATTAAAAAAAAGTCTAGGAAAAGTGTATTCAAAGACATTAGATTTATAAAATTAAGCAAACAAGGAATAAAAAAGATTACTAACCTTACCACCTATCCGGACCTGAGCCTGAAGTTTTGCTAGCTTTTCCTGATTCATAATGGACCTATAAAAAACAAAACACATGTTAAATGAAGTAGCCAGCAAAAAAAGTGTGTTTCAAATGGCTGTAATACTGCATCACATGTTATAAAGAGCTGATGAACAAAGTTTAATAAAAAATAAAAGCCTCATTTAGGCTGGGTCTACACGGGCGTTTTTAAAAACGCATGTAAATGTTCCTACTGCGCTTATTTGCTTTTTTTTATGGACTTTTATTAGCGTTTTAAAGCTTGCTGTTAAAACACGGGAAAACGTCTATACCTTGTTTTTCCCATGTTTACATTTAAGTGCTTATAAACCCGGGAAAACACTTAATTGAAATCAATGAAACCGTTTACCAGCTGGGCATTTTCCAGCGTTAATCCCGCGTTTTAATTTTTTAAACGTTGCAAGTAGTGTTATAAATAACGCCCCATAAACGTGCCTTAAGGAAACATCCTGGTGTAGATAAGCCCATTGGAATGCATGGGAATTTCAAACATGGGCTTTTAAAGACTCAAGTTAAACGCTGGGGAAAACGTCCATGTAGACTAAGCCTTAAACAGTACTGCACGGTTTTCTTTACATCAAAAGGCAATTCCTTTACACTCTGTGCTATATGCTTCTGCTAGCAGAAATGTAGCTGTTTTTGTACAGGTTTATCATGTGTTTTATAATTCTTTAGACCTGCTATGTTTTTCTTTTTTGTCATATTTCTGGGCATGTGCAGC
>NC_092865.1:18477933-18530362 GCF_032062135.1 Pyxicephalus adspersus | reverse complement strand
AAAAATACAATGAAATCATTTAAAGGAAACCTGCCATTAGCAGCTTCCAGAACTAGATGGGAGGATTAAGGTTGAACTAAAATCACACTTTACAAAATAACAGATCAGGTAGGTGGCTTTTGCAGAGAGAGACAGGCAATGTCCCTTGTGCAATACCCTACCTATCTGCCTGATCTCGCCAGTGAAAAAGTTGAAATGCACATCCACAACGTCAGGATTGGATGCCAGGAAAACCCGGCCTCCCTTGCGTGTGTCAGGGATGAATGAAGGTATGTCACCCTGACATGGCCAATCACAATGGCCAAAGATCTTCTCTGGGAAAAGGAGGATGGCCGCACTCTGCTATGAAATGTTGGTAAGTGAGTGGTGCAGATTTAGTTCTGTTTCAAATCTGTAAGTCACCAAAAACATGTGAACTTAGCAGGGTGCTTTTGAATCACAAAGAAATGTAAAACACTCAGTGATACTTCATGAAGACATCATTTTATATGGAGCATTAATACTAAACACCAAGCAGCTTTCATGTTCCTTGTTGTTGTGCAATGAGGATTTCTACATAAATTGCAGAAACCCTAGGTTTAACTTACACACATGGCCATCAGCTTGCATTGCAAAAGTGTATTCAGCGCACCCTGACCATTGCTACAGAAGGAAGGAGCCAGTAATCCTGAATCGGTCTTTAATCTTCATTTTCTAATGATAAATATTGCACGTGTGTACGTTGCCTTAGAGAAGTCGGTATATAGTATAGATTAGTCTTATTGTGACAAGATCAAAAAAGTTAACTTTTCCTCCTCTAATGTCCCAGTTGTTGTGCATTCGTAGAAACTTCCATTATTTAAGGAAAGTGAAGTGTACAGCTCCGCTATACTTTTGCCAATCAATTAATGAGAACCTCTCATTCAGTCATGCACCTTCTCTCCTTGATCAATCACAGAGCACCGTGTTTTCTATGAACAAGTGCAAAAACAACAGTATTTTCTATTTCTAGTCGTGCTACACTTTAAATTTTCATTTCTACAAATTTTTTAAAAATACAAATGTAACAGACCTAAATTTCATACACATGAACTAATATTTGGGCTGACTAAGTTTTTCTTTGCCAAATACACTGGGTGGAGAGGAATGGATATTGTAAGACATTCCAGTAATTTCCCATTTGCTGTAAATAAAAAAGTTTTATAATATGTAAAATGATTTTTTTGTAATACTGGGAAAAAACTATAAAACTGAATTTGCTGTTGTGGGACCAAACAGTGAGGTTTAGATCATCTCCTATAAAATTAGCACATTATTCATCAGACATCATCAATTTGTTTATTTGTTTTTTTCTTTAGGACTCCTCCACTGCATAACACAAGAGGGAAATGTTCTGTAGTGCAGCAAAATCCTCAGTCAGGGCTGTCAATATTGCTTGGAATTATAGGGCAGAGAAAGTGTTTTTAGCTTAGACATTTAGGGGCTCCCTGGATCTCTCTTAGAAGCCGTATTGTTCAATAGGAAACACAATGGTGACAAGGTCATGAAGCGATGAGATTTAATTAATTTTATTTTTTTTTACCCAGACATATTTTAGGTTTAGGTTCAATATCTCCAATGTCTAATAAACAGCAGTGCTAAGATGCCGTGACTAGCCATGTGGCTGCAACCTTGAAAAAACTGAGAAATACAAGACCTGACCTTGGGGACTGACTTTGCCCTCTTGCATATGATTGAAGTATGGAGCTAATGAATAAGCAAGGGACCCCTATACATTTTTTCGTAGAGTAAATCTGTACCGAGAAGCTGCTGCTGTAGTTTTCTATATTTAGATATTGACTCAGAACAAACATGCAAAAGTCAATCCAATGCATCTGCAGGTGTATGCTAAGGTATCTAAACATTTAGATCAGCATAATAGGGCAACAAGTATTGTCCAGAAAATAGGCAAGTCTTTGGCTACGTACACGATTCTCGTCCGATAATTGCCTCTGGAGAATCTGGTGTGTGTACAGTGCTCGTCTGTCGTTGCATCCTGGCAGATCTATGGACAGTGCACAGAGCACAGCGGGGTGCCGCTCCGTTGTTCTCCCCCCTCTCCATAGAACAGAACTGCACCGTATGTACAGCACTCATTATTATTATTATTAAACAGGATTTATATAGCGCCAACATATTACGCAGCGCTGTACATTAAATAGGGATAGCAAATGACAGACTAATACAGACAGTGATACAGGAGGAGAGGACCCTGCCCATACCAGCGAGAAGGATGTTACAGTAGTCCAGACGAGAAATGATAAGAGCATGTAGTTCATGCATCATTCAGTCTTTTGTTGTTGAAGAGGATCATGATCCTTTCCAATGACAATCATTGCACGTGTGTACCCAGCCTTATATTCCAATAGTACAGGTAGTCTTCTTTCAAATGGAATGTGCCAAAACCAGACAAATAAAATTTTTAGATTGCAAGCTCTTTTGGGCAGGGCCCTCTCCTCTTCCTGTCTGTTTTTGCAGCCCTTATTTATTGTAAAGTGCTGCCTAATATGTTGGTATTTGTTTTAAATAATAGTTTAATAACAATAAAACTTTATCCACAATTCTTTTATAGCTCAGCAAAACAGCTTCAAATGTTACAAATACTCTGACAGTAATGATGAAGTCTGCTCTTATTAGCTAAAGCTATCATTATGCAAACACACAATTGTGAAATTTCTCAAGGGAGAAAAAAAAATGACAACTGTAAAGGCAGCAGATTATCTAGAAAAAAGGGTGTTCATATGCAGACTTTTACACACCCCTTTTCCACAAGGCAGGAATGCTAGAAGCCAATAGTGAGTGAGCTTTTCTTCTTACTACTCCGTCCATTGTAGTATAATCATGGAGCGTGGTTAAAAATAGAAGCAACTCATCAGCATTTTCTAATAGAGAGGGTCATGAAATGGTCAGTACAATTGTGAAAGGGTTGCTGCAAAACATAAATCCTTAATGTACTGAACTCTTTATATAGTAAGCTGCGCATTTAATTTACTATACATGGAGAATTACAGATATGTATTTTTACTTTTGGTCATAGGGCTGTAATTTTAAAAGTTAATCGGAAGGACTCATTTAGGATAATAGCTTTTTTATTATCATTTAGAGCTTTCATGTTCCTGGTGTGTGACTCAAAAAGAGGGCCAGCCCCTTGCTTTTCTTATAACAAAGTCAATTTTAAGTTGGACTGAAGGCAGACAAAAAAACAAGTAAATGCAGATCTGCACAGTCATATTTAATTGGAGTCCTCTCTACAAACTCAATGCAGATCAGCAACCTAAAGTATTGATGCAAGATCAGCAGCCATAAAAACTTCTCTCAAAATATGTTTTCTTTAAATCTCCTTTATTCTACAGTTTGGCATGTTGGGACATTAGGGTAAAAGCAGCCGAGATCCCTTATTCACAATTAGCCCTACAGCTCAAAACGTGTGGATATATATAATAGCCCATGAGCAACAGAGCTTTAAAGTTATCCTGCAGGTGATGGTAAATTATTAATTTTTTTTTGTTGCAACCAGTAACTGATCAAATTTTATTACAAGAGACTTCTGAGAATTTACACTAGTGTGGCCCCTTAAAAAACCTACACTTCCCATTGTGGTCTGGGACTTCCAAGCCATAGGAATAATGTCCCCTTGACCCCTAATGGTCATGTTATTTGTATGATGAAGTGCTGACACTGTACAATGCAGTCCATAGACCCCTAGGTTACTTTTTAAGGGCATGCTAGGCCTGTATATTACAGTCCCTACTACACCACAATTCCATTACTTGGTATGGTCCCCTTCGACCCTTACACCCCATAGTATGATGAACTGCAGACACTGCACATTGTAGACCACTTGGTTATTTGTATGGACAAGGTCATTAAAATCCCATGGATCTCTGCATGGCTTAATGGGTATGAGCCAGAGGATGCTGAGCCTGTACAATACAGTCCCCTAATCCACAGGGCCCTATGTTACTAAAGGTGCGTACACACTTCCAATTTTTATCGTTCCAATCGAACGACGAACGATCGATTGGGCAAAAAATCGTTCGTAAGAAAGTAACCAACGACGCCGACGAAAGTCGCTGGAAACGAACGACCGGACCGACGGATCGGATTGGACGACGATCGTTGAACATCGTTCGTGTGTACGGTCGTTCGTTGATCGTCCATGTTCAGAGCATGCGTGATGAACGAACGTCCGTTCACTTTCCTGTCGTGCACATAGTTCCTCTATCGCTTAAACGATCGTATCTATTGTGTGTACAATATCTACGAACGATCGTGTCGTTACCTCTATGTGCAGGATCGGTGCTATACGATCGTTCATATATATCGTGCATGAACGTTCGTCGTTCGTTTTCCGACGATAATAATTGGAAGTGTGTATGTAGCTTAAGCCTGTACAATACAATTCCCCAAGACCATGGATCCTTATGTTACTTGTTAAGTTGCCAAGTCTGTATATTACAGCTCCCAAGGCCATGAATGGCTTGCTAAAGCTACGTACACACGGCAGATTTTTATCGCCCGATAATCGGCATCAGCCAATTATCGGGCGAAAATCTTCCGTGTGTACAGTCGGTGTCGTCCATCGTCCGGACGACCGACCTGCTGGATCCACGGACGATGGACGACAGCCGATCGTAATGAAAGGGAAGGGGAGAACGCGCAGCAGGGTGCCGCTCCGTCGCTCTCCCCCTCCCCTCTCCATAGAGCATGAACGGCGCTGTATGTACAGCATCGTTCATCCATCTTGCAGCCCCTTGTCGTTGGAAAGGATCGTGAAAGATACTTTCCAACGACAAAAATTGCAAGTGTGTACGCAGCTTAAGGCCAAGGGCAACATTGACTAGTCATTGTTATGAGCAAAGGGAATGCTTAGCCTGTATAATAGACATATTATAACTGATAACTATATAACTTATTATGGGCAAGGGCATGCCAAGACTGTATACAACAGTCCGAAGACCATGGATCCCTACGTTATTTGTTAAGACCAAGGACATGCTTAGCCTGTATAATACAGATCTCATAGACACTGGACCCCCTATGAAACTTCTTATGGGCTAGACCATGCCGAGCCTGTATAATGCAGCCCCCCTAATCCACAGAGCCCTATGTTATGGGCAATGGCATGCCAAACCTAAATATTATAGTACCCAAAGACCAAGGATCCCCTTGACCCCTAGACACCACGGCATGGGTACGATGAACTGCTGACACTGTATAATAAAGTCATGTGAGATCAGAGATCCCTATATTATGTTACCAAGCCTGCATACTATAGCTCCCCAAGACCATGGACACTAAATTACTTGTTCTAGTCCCCTTGACCCCTACGCTCCATGGCATGGGTATGATGAGCTGCTGACACTGTATAATACAGTCCTGTGACTTGTTATGGGCACAGGCATATGCCCAGCCTGTAAAAAGCAATCCCCCTAGACCACAGATCCCTATATTATGTTACCACGCCTGTATACTACAGTCCCCTAAGCTCTATGCTATCTGTAAGGCTAGAGGCAGGCTGAGCCTTTATAATAAAGTCCTCCTAGACACCGGACCTCTATGCAACCTATTGGGTATGGACAAGGGCATGAAGAGCCTGTATAATCCATTCCCTGTACCACAGATCCCTACATTACCTGTTATGGGCAGGGACTTCCCAAGCATGTATAATCCAATCCGCCCAGCCCAGGGATCCCACCATTACAGTGACAGGTAAAACTTTATACTATCACATCCCCTCCTTCATATACTTCCTCCATTCCGTCCTTCAATAATAGGCCAAGCTGGTATCTAAGCAGCAAAAGAGGAAGGTGAATATAGTACTATAGTATTCGCCCTTCCATGGAAATCAGGGGCTGCTGGTAACTAAGCTACAATAAGTAACCATGGTAACAGGCAGGCCGATTAGGAACTACAAGAGGCAGCAGGCAGAACGAGGCCTCTGAATAATTTCCCAGAGTTCCCCGCGGTTCCTTAGACACAGAGAGAGTCCGAAAACAGGTAGCGAGGCCTTGCCAGGCCTAAATACTACCCACTGTCACCATACACCCCACACTGAGCGGCCGCCAGTCACGGGAAACCATACGGAACACCGCACAGTGACAGGCAGCACCCCTCACACACGTTACAAAAGAAATCTCCTCACCGAACAGCTCCGCTCCAACACGAGGTAATCAAGATGGCGAAAATGGTAGAAGGGCGGGACGTCACGTCGTGACGTACGTAAGGGGCGGAGCCTGGCGAGTGTCAGGGTGTTTTGACTGGGGGGGGGGGTTCAGGGTCAAAAGTAAACCTCAGTGTGAAAATATTCATTTATTTCAATATTTCATATATTTAGATAATTCACAATAAACAGTGAAACACTTGCGGCCTATTCACACTTCGTTCCTGTGTGTTGTGGTAAAGCACAGCCAGTAATGGGTGTCATGGTAACAGTCAATTTATTTTTAATAGGCCCACAATACACAGAAAAAGAGCACAAAATATACATACAAAGTATTACAATGTGTGTTATGCTGCAACACATTTGTGGTGCCTTTCAGTAAAAACTAAATATCCCTATTTAATGTACAGCGCTGCGTAATATGTTGGCGCTATGTAAATCCTGTTTCCTAATAATAATAAACATTCTCCTAGATTGTAAGCTCATCAAGGCAGAGTCCCCTCCTCCTCCTGTGTACACTGTCTGTCATTTACAAGCCCTATTTAATGTACAGCGCTGTGTAATATGATAGCGCTATATAAATCCTGTTTCATAATACTAATAATAATAAACATTCTGCTAGATTGTAAGCTCTTCGGGGCAGAGTCCCCTCCTCCTCCTGTGTCACTGTCTGTACCAGTCTGTCATTTACAACCCCTATTTAATGTACAACGCTGCATAATATGTTGGTGCTATATAAATCCTGTTTAATAATAATAACATTTACAGGTGTAAAGCCGTCAATCCCACCACAAACCAGGTATTTCCACTCTGTCTCGTCTTCCCTTTTCCTTTCTAGAGCAGAAGGGACAGTGGGTGCAGCCATATTATTCTTCTTTCTACTCTTATGTCACCCAATCGCGTATTTAGCAGGTGCAAGATTGGCGGATGTGTCTTTCTAAAATGAAAAAAAAAGCCCATGCGTAAGATCTGCATTTTTTGTTTTATGTACATTCCAGGAAAGCCCCTTCTAGCAACCTCAAGAGTTCCCCGCCTCCTAGATTGTAAGTTCTTCTGGGCAGGGTTTTCTTCTCCTCCTGTGTCACCATCTATATCTGTCTGTCATTTGCAACCCTATTTATTGTACAGTGCTGCATAATATGTTGGCGCTATATAAATCCTATTTATTAATATTAATAATAATAAACCCCAGGGTTCTACAGAACCCTGATTGAGAATGGCTGAACTGGGGGATTTAATAAAGAAGACAAATCTGGGTGTCTTGGTAAGATCAGTGTTTAAACAGTGTTAAAGTGGACCTATCCTGAAAGAAAATTTACTTAGCTTTACCAATAGCAAGCCCTCGATCCATCCAGTAACTCAGCATAGCGAGTCCCGGCATGGCTTTCCTCTTCTTTCTGGTGCTGGATGCTAGGGTGAGCGCCATCTTCTCAGTCAGCTTATCTCGCACTGCGCAGATGTGGAATCTGGTGACGTGTGCATGTGTAAGATGGAGCATTTTTTTGTACTTTATAAGGAATCCCGTATGATGCATGCCCGATCTCAGGCATGAGCAGAAGACATATATGGCATATGAATCCCAGGAGGCTGCCAAAAAAATGATAAAAAAGTTATGTAAAAAAAAATTAAACAACAAACCAACACAAACTTTTATATAATGTAAAACATGCGGTTATAGGTCCGCTTTAAGGCAGCATTTCTCAACCAGGGCCCTGGTTCTTCCAGGGATTGCTAGGTGTTCCTCGAGCAATGAGCAATTTCTGCCTCTTAGGTCAGTTTAAGGTTGACATCCTTCCCACTGAACACCACACTAATAAATGTGAGCCGTGGATATAGTAAATATAGAGAAGGTTCCCTAGGATCTGAAAGTTATTTTGAGGTTCCCTCATGTTAAAAAAAAGTCAGGAAACACTGCCTTAACGTGTCGGGTTGGTAAAATTTGCATACCAAGGCATGTAATTGGCGTTGTAACATGCACAGTCCTGCAAAGCCAAACTATATTTCTGCTCCCATTACTTCTTTATAGCATAATAATATTTCTTTTAAAAAAAATATTTATATATTTTATTGTATTCTGGTAACTATTTTTGCCCAAGGCCCTATTTAGTCCTATCCACCTACCAGCACCAAAGCAGGTTGATATTTTTTATCAATTTTGGGGTTAGAGGGGAGGGGTACACATTTTTTGGGGGAAGGAAAATATGCAAGCTATTGGTGATGAGAATTTGTTGTAGAACGTCTGGTGCTATAATTCCCACACATTGAATTTTTCACAGGATACAGGACAGTTCTTCAAAAGCCAGAATATGTGAATTGCAATCATTTTTGTGGGTCAGTGCTAACCTGAATTTGCCTTGTGAATGCAGAATAAAACATTTGCTTACAACGTCAAGGCCAGGTCAATGTTCCTGCAGTTTTGCAGAAACTTGCCAAATGAATGCAATGTCATTTTATTTTCAGTGTAGGGAGGATCCCTCCTAGACCAGATCAAGAATGACTTGTTCTGTGAATACAAACAAAGCCAATAAAGCTTAATTATACCTGCACAGCAGCGCACAGCAGTATACATGTATTGGTACAATGCAATGATAAGTGTTCTGAATAGTATCCCAATGAACACTCTCCAGCACTCTGTGCAGAATCAGATGGCCCAGCACTATAGTACATTGCAGTGCAGCAAGCTCTTAAAAATAGTGCACGTCTAGAGTGTTAGCCCATCAAAATGCATGGGCTGCCCTAATTCAGCACAATGTTGATCTAGAACACATGGGAGCACATACGGTATGTGTGAACTTCCTCTTAATTGGCCCTTACTACTTGTTTTCAAACAAACCAAGGACATTTGCATGCGGATCTGAGCTGCCAAATTGAAGCCATCTTCTTACTTACTACAAGACAAAAGCTGTGTGAGAAGACAGATGTTGAGGACAGCCTGCTGAACATCTAGGAACATAGCTGATCTCATGAACTGGGAGTTACAAGGCTACTCATTAATGTATTTGCTGCAGGGAAATTTGGGCCTCTGTTACACCGACATGTGCCATTGCAGGGCTTTATTTGGCACACATTTGCAAATTAAGTTAAGGCAGCTCATCTTCTGCTCACAGAGAAATGGGGAAAAAAAACATAACAGCCCTTTTAACATCAAACACTACACAGTATGTATGTTTTGATGCCCTGTTGGGTAAGTCTGTTGTCACCTAATGTACTGTGTGCTGGGGTGTCATTGTAAATAAAAATGTGCACTGCAGTAAATAAGAAGTGTCAAAACCATACGTGTAAAGGGGGGCTTTGGCTACATTTATACCTAAGCATTGCAGTAGCAAGCAGTTAAATGTTAATTTTTTACACACATTACTGCAACTCATGTTACCACAAAGCAAGGTAATGTATCTTGTGTACTGTAGTGTCTTTGATTCAGAATAACACCCCACCACATCACATGTGACCCCTCAAGGTGGTCTGTAGAGTTCATAATGAGAATAAAAAATTTCATATGGAGTCAGACTCCTTCATCCTGCCTATGTGAACATGGAAAAAAAATCAAGACATTAAATGTATTAAATGTATATAATTTGTTTTCCTATGTGAATAGAGGGAGAACGCTCTGAAAATGTATTGTGTAGCTATACTGGGGAGATAAACACAGAAAGTAAGAATACATTCTAAATTCTAGATTTGTCACCAAAGCAAAGGGCGAGTGGAAATATTTCAGTTGGGACAAATGGTCTGTCCAAGATGGAAATTCTCCTTTACATTGGACATATTTCTTCTAACTTAAAGACCTACTGGATCTCCAAAACTGGAAGTGAAGATAATCAAGAATAAAAGGGAAGGAGAGGAAGGAAAGAGAGAGAGAAAGAAGAAAGAGAGAGAAAGAAAGAAAGAAAAGAAAAGAAAAAGAAAAAAAAAGAAAAGAGAGGGAGAAAGAAAGAGAGAGAGATAGGGAGAGCAAAAGAAAGGCAATGAGAGAGAGAGAGAGAGAAAAGGGGATAAAGGGAGAGAAGGAGACATAAAGAGAGAAAGAGGGGGAGAAAGAAAGAAGAGAGAGAGAGAGAGAGGGAGAAAAAGAAAAAAGAGAGTGAGGAAGAGAGTGAGAAGAACAGACAGGAAAGAAAGAAAAAGAGAGAAAGGAAAAGAAAAAGAGAGAGAGCGTTAGAAAAGAAAGAAAGAAAGGAGAGAGACAGAGAGAGAGAGAGAAAAAAAAAAAGAAAGAGGGAGAGAAAGAAAGAAAGAGAGAGAACGAAAGAAAGGCAATGAGAGGGAGAGAAAAGGGGATAAAGGGAGAGAAGGAGACATAAAGGTAAGGAGAGAAAGAGGGGGAGAAAGAAAGAAAAGAGAGAGAGGGGGAGAAAAAGAAAGAGAGAGAGAGAATGAAAGAGAGTGAGGAAGAGAGAGAGAAAAGAAAAGACAGGAAAGAAAGAAAGAGAGAGAGGAAAAGAGAGAGAAAGAAAGATAAAAAGAAAGAAAGAAGAAAGAGAAAAAAAAAGAAAGAAAAAGAGAAAGGAGAGAGAGAGAGAGAAAAGAAAGACGGAGAGAAAGAGAGAGATAGGGTGAGCTAAAGAAAGGCAATGAGAGAGAGAGAAAGGGGGATAAAGGGAGAGGAGACATAAAGGTAAGGGGAGAAAGAGGGGGAGAAAGCAAGGGAAGGATGGAGAGATAGAGAGAGGGAAGTGGGAGGGAGAGAAAGGGTGGTGAGAGAAGAAGAGAAGGGGCAGGAGAGAGAACATGTTCAGGAGCAGCCGAGCCATCTTGCCCAATTGCTGACTTTTGTTCCTAGCCATATGAAGATATGATATATTATAGTATTAATATTTCGCCCTATAGCTGACTTTTGTTCCTAGCCATATGAAGATATGATAGAGTGTTATTGCGGATGATGGGCCGTCGCTCACTATCCCAGCACTGTGTCTCGCACATTCATACAGTGGATACATTGTTGCCATTTGTATGACATTGTCTTCTGTCCCCGCCCTCTCACGGAAGGCTCCGCCCCCATCCGCCTCACATCACTTCCCCCGGACTCCCGGTTCCTTGCTGTACTTGGGTCGCGTTAGGGCGCCGTTATCCCGCTAACATGCAGCCTTATGGAGCCCGTCTGTCGGTGCTTGTGTCCGGCATTGTCCTCCTGTGTGTCGGGGTGTTGCTGGTGTCAGCTGAGCAAGGACTGAGCCGGGGTAATGTAATTTCACACTGACAGGGGGCGCCTCCTGGGGTGTGGGGTGTATAGGAGGAACATTGGGCACGGTATTCTGTGAATGTTTACATGCTTGGGGTGAATAGTGCAGGGGGGGTGAATGTAATAAAATTTTAGGGGTGGGAAACTTAGCCAATAATGTCCTGGGGGTACTTAATGCAACATATGGAAGAAGTGCAGAATAGAGCCCCTCCCCTCGTCCTTCCATAGAACTTTTAATACTTTAAGCACACCTAAACTCAGGTAGACACCCTTTTCTGTAAAGTAAAAATTCTGTTGTTTTTTTAGTGTAACACCTTTTTTTTAAAAAAAAGTGCAGCACCGCCTCTAATTCTCGATTGCCTAGGCGATGTATATAGGACGATATTATCCAGTATTTATATAGCACTGACATATTACGCAGTGCTGTACAAAGTCAATCATCCCTCAATGTCCCTACTCAATCCATATGTCATTTATACAGTCTAAAGTCACTAAGGTGGAAGCCAAAAACCCTAACTGCATATGCTAATTCTAGTATGTTTATTTCTCTAGTTGTTGAACTTGATAGACTTCTGTTTTTTTTTCAACCTAAGCATGATTATAACTAAAACCTTCTTTTCATAGGACACAAGCATTTTAATAGTTATACCTTTTTTATCAAGAGTTATGGGGAAATCCAACATCTTATAGTTATTACTAGGGTAGAAGAAATCTTGCAACTGGTCTATTGACAGCTGTGAAAGAGGCAATTTTCCATTCCTTAAGGCAGCGGTCCCCAACCAGTGGTCGGATCCACAAGAAAATTTTGGTGGTCCATGGCTCTGGCCGAGGCACCCTGCTTGGGGGAGGGAAATCACCCAGATAGGAAACAGACAAAAAAACCATTACAGGGGTTTTGTAACAGTTCCCCATTATCCAAAAACATTGTTACCAATTAAAAAAATGTATTTGCAATTTTTTTAAACTGGTGTAAATAGCACAGGTTTTGGTTAATTTGGAAAGTATAGGATTTTAGATTGGTCTGTTGGGTATTGATACATATTTTGTGCGGTAGTATATGCTGTATCTGTTTAGATGGGGTACAACTGAATATTCTGAACCTTATCTGGTTGCAGAACGGGTAAATGATTCAGATTTCTGAATGTATATTTTCACCATATCTGGTTGCAGAACGGGTAAATGGATTGTATTTTTGTATTTCTCCTGCAGGATTTGGAGATCACATTCACTGGAGAACTCTAGAAGATGGGAAGCAAGAGGCAGCCAGCAGGTAATGTTCTTTATTGGCTCCATCTGCTGTCATAAGTGCAAAAGCCCCATATTCTATTTCTTTATTAGGTACTTCTCATACTAAGAATGCATCATTCTTTGGCACAATATGTTGGCAGATGATTTGGAGCTAATATGACTTTATAAACTGTACATTCACTGATTGATTGGTAACTGAATCTCATGTTATACATACACTGTG
Source organism: Pyxicephalus adspersus (assembly GCF_032062135.1). NCBI lineage: Eukaryota > Metazoa > Chordata > Amphibia > Anura > Pyxicephalidae > Pyxicephalus > Pyxicephalus adspersus. The sequence goes on along the minus strand of NC_092865.1, from coordinate 18,517,531 downwards.
AGAGTGTCGGCTACAAGTATTTCACGTGCCAACCATTTGTTTGATAAAAGCTCTTATTTACTATCAATTTCACCATTACCAAGTATAATTTAGTGGAAGAGTGTGTGATGGATGTCTCAATGTTTTGTCTCAATCGTAGTGTGATCAATGAATATTATGAGTTATGCAAAGTGGTTTCGCTTCCAAAGTAATAAATAAGCAATCCACAAAATGGCTTTTCCCAGTCAATGTTTGATCCTTCTTAAATAAGAAAAGTAAATAAGACTTTTTATAAAAAAGCAGAACTGTAGGCAGACCTTTATTTACCCTCCTTCTGCAAAAACCGGTCAGAGCTGTTATTTGTCACTGTCTAAACCCTCTTCTCCGCTACTTGCACATAGTCATTGGTCGTCCAATTATGTTCTACTTCCTGCACATGCACTAGGATTTATTATCCCAACTCTGTTCTTGGTAATATTTAATGTACAGCGCTGTGTAATATGTTGGTGCTTTATAAATCCTATTTATTATTAATAATGAGGTCCTGGGAATGAGCTGGTAGTCTAGAATGCAGGCAGTGGGCACTAAATCAAGTAGTATGGGACAAAGAGGAGTGTTTTATAGCCGAAAAAGCCTCCCCTGTCTAACAGATCTTTTTTGGCGTACCCTTCTTCTAGCAGTTCAGTTTGTACCCTTTTTAAAAAAACTGATCTCCTAAAGTTAAAGGTACACTTTTTAAGTTATTCCAGTCACATACCTGCCTGTAGGAAGACTCGTTAAGAACACAAGCATTTGTGGGGTTGGCATAAATTATTCAGAGTGGGTTAGCTGTCATTTTGTGTTTCTGATTAAATTATTAATACCGATCTAATGATACTTTTGAGTTAGTGTTAATGTTTCTTTGAAGCCAAACATGATACTTCTAAAGAACTATGTTGAGCATAATATTCATTTTTAGCATTTTAACATAAATTATTTTGATTTACTGTATTTCTTCTCTTTTCAGTGGTCTGCCAATAATGCTTGTGGTCCATAAGACATGGTGTGGAGCCTGCAAAGGTAACAAAGTTTGAAGACTTTTCTTTCAGTTCTTGAATAAGTGTAAGCTGAAAAGAAAGAAATGGAACTTTTAGTCAATGATACAATGTATGCATTTTTGCTGCATTGTATATTTTTTGTGTTATTAATTTTTAGGTCGAGGGGCTCTTTAATTTGCACATAATATCAACTGTAAGCAACCTCAGAGAAAAATAGTATCCTGCTAAATGTTTGTGTTGTACTACAACTGTGATAACATATAAACTTAACAAAAAAAGCTAGCATTGACAAAATGTTACTGTTGCCTTAAGCAGTTCTACTTACAATCTAGCACAGTGTTTTCAGGGACACAGAAGCCCACTTTTTCAGGACTGCAGAATTTTCTGCCTTGGCATGAGGGGCACACAATACTACATTGTCATGTGTCACAAGTCATTACTGGTCTGCATAGAACAACACTTTAAACAACCCGACAAGTGGGGAAGAAATTTCTAGATTAAATTTGTTTTCTGTTATCGCCACTAGGCAAATATTTATTTTGCTTCTGCTTTTTTGTTATTCCTCGATAGCCATATTTTCCTAGGAAGTGTGCCATATGTTGACTTAAAAATTTGATGCTCATGTAAACATACTTTAAATTTGTGGTGCAACATGAGAAAGTTCATTGTATTTCATGTATACAAATACCCAAAATATCATATCACATCTACATGTTAGTACCTCCTGGAATCTTACACCTAAATGATTGTTCTTTGTTATCCCTGCTGAATGAAGGCTTCCAAATCATGTGTTTAATGTTTCTCCCATGCAGCTCTGAAGCCGAAGTTTGCAGAGTCCAAGGAAATATCTGAACTCAGTCACAACTTTGTGATGGTGAATGTAGAGGTGAGAGATCAGTTATTGCTTTTTGATATCTCGTGTTTGGTTGACATCTGGCAGATAATAACATTCAATGTAACATAAAATGCTTACCAGCCAATGTTATTCTGTTGCTTATGCCCTCTGCGCCTACCTTTCTTCTGGGTTTGAATACTTCAGCCCCTCACAGCCTAATGGGAATGATGTAGCTGCCATGCACTCTCATCTAGATGACTGCATCATGACACAGAATCAAGCTGAGCATGCACGGCTTGGTGTACCAAAAAATGGTCTGACAGGCCTAAGGATCTTTGACAGAAGATATTCAAGGTGTAGAAGTTATAGGCAATAAAAAATTGCTTGTCACTTGAAATGGATGCAAACTACCAGTTGATTTGCTCCTGAAAGTGACATATGACCTTGGACAGACTGCTAGTGGGGTGTGTTCTGCTAGTCAATGTGATAACATTTCTCCTAGGACTGCAGGTTATTGTGGTTGACAAATGAGCTTGGTGCCTACTTCTGCCTTTATTGTGTGTCCTTTTTTTTCCTGGAGTCGGTGTTTTCTTGGTACATGTGTGGGCTTCATTTTAATTATCTTATTTTGCCCAGCAATAACAGGATATACTGGAAAATAAATTCTGGCTTCTGATTAAATTAGGTTTTTTATGTACTTGGATGACTGCTGTTGCAAAACTTAACCATTTAAATGTTCCTGTATGAAATTTTTAATTCACTGCAAGTTATTGCATTTGACTCTTGTATTCCAAGGGGCTTTAGAATGCAGAAGTAATGATCAGCAGTAAAACTTACAAAGTATATGCAGATAAAAAGAAATATTTATACAAAAATGATGGGTAATGAGTAGGGAAATAAACTGGGAGATAAAAAATCTATTAAGGGTAGTTATTGTTGGTAATCCAGCTCCCCAAAGTAATAAAGATGAGATAGTGGGTCACCTATGTTGGAAGTAATTTGGGAAATAACCATTGAATAACAGTAAATGAATCAAAATAAAATTTAATTATTAACAAATTCAATTCAAAATTAAAGCAACTTTATTTAAATAGCTCATCACAAACTTTAAATTAACACTGGTGATCAATAATATAAGGCAAAAAGAAGTCAATATTGGAATTAGTTTTGTGCATTTTGCAAAACAACAATTTCTTCAGACTTAAACAGCCATAAAATATTTGTTCAAATATTGTTACAAAAGAATAACTCTAGGACATCCAAAATATAAAGATGAGAACAAAACCGTAAAGCAACCACCACCAGAAAGGGATATGTAGGATATGGAACCAAGGATTATGTCACCAGGGAAAAGTACCTGGGTAAATCTTCTGAAAATAGGAGGCAAGCCCGAGAGTGTTTGAGATTAAGGGATGGTAGAGCAGTGTTCACCTCAGACTCTTTTAGCCAGGTGCACCACCTGGCACTTTTCAGTAACCAGACAGCTGTTTTGGGTGGTTACTGAAGAGTTGGGTCACAATACAAGGGCTGGCACCTACCTACAATTTCTTATCACCTGGCTTTAAAAAAAATTCTGCTTAAAAACACTGTAGAAGATGAGAACCATCATGAAGCAGGTGACAACTAAAGTTGCAGGGCTTAACTGTGGGACTTATATTTGGGCCATCATTTTAACATTTTATCATGTAAGCATCGCATGTAAATACATATGGTTCCCAGTGTCCTCCCCAGCCCCTTTTAGCCAGGCATACCACTTGGCACTTTTCAGTAACTACCCAGCTCTTTTTGGGGTAGTTACTGATCAGGTGGGTCGCAATACATGGGCTGCCACCCACCTACAATTTCACCACCCAGCTTTAAAAAAATTTCAATATCAATAGGACACTCCGTTCCGACCTCTCAGCAGTTTATTCTGTGTGTGCTGTGGAACTCTAAAATTACTTCTATTTTAAATTTTACTATGATTTATTTATTACTTTTTAAAGGTTGGTTACAAAATACTTCTCCAATGAGTGACCCACTATCTTACTTTGTATATCTCTATCATATATGATGCGAGAACAATGTCATATCTGTTAGGACTATAGCTGAAAAAAAAAAAAAAAAGTATGCTTTTGCACACATACATATCAAGTTATTTTTTATACAATATATAGCTCATGCTGACTGATTCATTAAAACTGTCAATTGTATTCTTAAAAATAGGATGAGGAGGAACCGAAGGATGAAGTGTATACCCCTGATGGTGGATACATTCCAAGAATGCTTTTCCTGGGTAAGTTGTTCTAATAAGATAAATATTTAGATAATCAGCTAAACTGTATTAAACTTACAGTCCAGTTAAACACCCTTGAAATCTTTAGGGAACACATTCTACCTGCTGCTGGATCCATTGATTTAGCCATGCGTTGCTGTCATGCACCATTGCATTTATTGCTTGTTCTCATTTATCTGGTGATCTGGGAAACCCCTTTTCTTTACCTTGTTGTTTCTCAATGGTTGATGTACCAAACTGTCAGATAGAGGAAAAATTGTAGCCATTTATTGGATTTAAGGCTATTTTTGAAATATTTTTTCTTTATTGCAAAGACTCTGTGAATTAGCAAAGTTAGGAGTTTATGCAAGTGTACAAGCAAAACTACTGTGCATGCATAGCAACAGAACCTGGATTTCTTCAGTTTATATTTTCCCACCTGACCAGCTCAGAGGTCATAAGTAATAACTCCTCTTGTTCTTTACATAGAAAGACAGGAGCTGGGGCCACAGTAAATTTATCTACCTAATGGCATATCTCAGATGGGAAGTGCCATTTACATTTTATACCTATATATGGGTCACATAACGGTAATGGGTGCTTTTCATTCAGGTGTAGTGAGGTAGAGACAGACCAAGATTAAGGTAATGCCAAAACAATTCTGAAATTTTGCAAATGCCTATTCAACCTGATAAACACTTTTTAACCTGTTGTTAATAGTACAACAGTAAATTAGATGTTGTAGCTGGATCAGACTGCGCAGCATAAGACAGTATGGAACAGACAGCAAAGCATTCCCAATATTCAATGGGCACAAGTAGGGGGTGGGCTCTTCAGGTAACATTTTCATCCAGATGAAGCTGGCTTTAAAAAAGTTGTGTTCACTACATGGGACACAGCTGCCGAAGTCCAAGAAGTGTCTATGACCATTATTTGTCTTTCCAGGGCATCACACAGTTAGGACGGATCCCTACTGCAGTGCCCTTCAAAGTAAATCCTTGGGCGCACAGTAGGGAAGTAAAAATATTAAGAAGTTGCACAGTTTTCCACCAGCAACAAACAAAAGGGACAAAAACAGGCCCATTTACCGGTATATTGTAGGGCTGCGATGAAGAAACATGATCCGGGTTGGGTTTTTTTTAAAAGAGGTTTTCACTTTTTTAAGGTGAATTGAGTGAAGTTGACAGCAGAGTCTTTATCTTTTTTTCAGTGTCATTTATTCCCTGTCCTATTTGGGGATATTGCACAGTATACACAATCCATATACAAATATTCCAGAACTTTATAAACCAATCATATTCCTCTAAATTGGGATGGCAACAATATCATTGTAGTGTTCCTGCCTTTCTTTGAGAATCGTCTTAAAAGAAGTAGAAAGTGTTGTTGTTATATGTCTGCAGAAGTATGGCCCATCCTGCGTAATTCGGTCACTACTGAGGTTGCCAATATGTATACAACAGCAAATCCTATAGCTCTGTTAATTTCACAGCTATATATTAACTTGGCAGCCTGTGACTAGACTTCTTTACCCCCTTCATCTCTATTGCCTCATGGTGTCTCTACACTTTGCTTGATATGCTTTACACTTTGCAGAGCTTTTATGGATCTGTGCTGTATTTTATTGATTTTTCCACCATCCCCTCTCATGAATTCCTATGTTTCTGTTAGCTAGTTCAGTGACCTCAAGGACATATGTATGTGATTTGCCTGCAGCAAGCTACAGCTATTGTATTACGTTCGATAGACAATGGTCTTAAGGTGTGTATGTGTAATAGGGTTGTTTTGTGGATGGACATGCAAAGTATCTAGAGAGTACTTTTTTTCCTTTGAAATTCTGTGCATTGCTTTCTTCATCCGAACTAGATTACAATTGGGTATTTCTGCCTAGTTCCATCTACTTGTAATCTTTCTCCTAGGCCATGCAGACTCTAGAACCAAGTAGTTGTTGCTTGCTATTACTGTGAACAATTCTTCCTTTGTGTCTTCAGCATTTTTGTATTCTCCATTGACAGACCAGCTAGACATCTTTAACATGTGAGCAGTAACAGTGTTTGGCAAAATATAAGTGAAGTCCCAAATGCACAGCACCCCTTTCATTCTGTCAGGTAAAGCTCTGGGGAAGTGAGGGCCCTGGATAGTTGCGCAGTTTTGCCAACCCTAAAATCAGCCCAGACGCTGAGAGACCTAAACATGGAATAGGAGGATGTTAAGCATAGAAGCTGTAAAAGGCACTTCTGGTTTGCAGAATTATTAATTTGTTTCAAAATGATTTGTATTTTAGATCCCAGTGGGCATGTTCATCCAGAGATTATAAACTCCAAAGGGAACCCAAGTTACAAATACTTCTACAACACTGCAGAACAAGGTATGAATGGTGATCAATGTATTGGCTTGAGAAAAAAATGATCTACCTGTAATTTAGTTTTTTGCATAACTGCCTAACCTAGCAGTTTTTAGAAGCCTCCTTAGCTGGGATGATGCTACATATTGTACAATTTGTATGACCAAGCTAATAGCTTTACATTTGAAACTATTGTAAATAATTAATTAATTGTGGTAGTGGTTGGTTGTGCCTATTTCAGAACAGGTACATTTTGGAACATCTTTTTGTATTACATGAAAAATATCAGAAGGTATTACCAGTTAGGCTATAGCTAGGAGGACCAAAAGTAAACTAAAAGCCCTTCACTGAATTAGCATAAAGCAGAAGGGAACTACAAATCTCTGGCAAAATTGCTAAACCTAAATTTTTATTAGTACGGCAGTGGGCAAGGCAATTATGCATTTCATTCTGGTATGCCCCTGACCCATGTGAACTTTGAAAACTGCTGCAGTTTACAGACAAATATTATTGCAGCTGTACATTTTAATGGGGATCACTAAGGATTGGGACAAAATGAGCAGGTATAATCACATGGACTATGGTTTAAAAATGAACCCAAAAAGCCCTCCACTGAACCAGTGGGGAAAAACAGTAGAGTCTTCTTAAAGCAAAAATATCTACCCTCCAAGGCTTACATGAATATCTACAGGAAATATATGTCTGGCACTAGTCTGTAAGAACAACAAACATTTTTTTTTCTCCCTACAGTGGTTGAAGCAATGAAGGAAGCTCAGGAAAAACTCACTGGCAAATTTACCAAGAAACATGTTGAAGATGAGTTATAACCTTTGCATTTCACACGTAGAACTGTTCCCCTGATTACCCAAAACTTTGTATGTCCCAGGGGATGTAACCTCCAATCACATTTTTGGACTTGCAGTGCTGGTGCCCCATCTGTCCAAACACCGAGAAGGGATTGGGACACTTGTGGTCAGCCCTGTCACCGTTCACCAGAGTTGCTTTACTCTGATATTTGTATTTGCAGTACACTGTCAAATAATACTTTATACAAGTATGCTAAATTATTTTTGGTACAGATAGATTTGGGTAGGTGGGTGTGCTTTTCTTAAAGAAGTTCAAAGAACGATGGTATGCGCTAGCAACAACCAATTAGAAATTTGTTTTCTGCAACATAAGTAGTACATTTATTACAATTTCTAATTGTTGGTAGTTTACCGCACAGCATTTCTTTGCACTATTGGCCAAAAAGCTTAAAACTGCATTATTTTTTTCGACCACTCTTTACTGTGGTTGCTATTTTCTATTTCTCTGGTAGGATTTGGCTTTATCAGTTTACTTCCTGTTCACTAGCATGCAAGATTGGCAAAAAACACTGTTTAGATGATTGGGTATGTTAACAAATGACATTGTCCATGCAATGGTTTGTTTAGAACTGATGTTTTAGTTTTACATGGGCACAGGTGAGATAAATAACCTGCTCATTGTACATTGCCTGGCTGCAATGCATTTCAACCATATACCTATAGGGGAAAAAAAGAGAAAAATTAGGTTCTTGTATTTGATCTAAGGTTGACATTTTTAAGAGCAAAATGATACAGGAAAGTATCATTTTCAAGAGAGGTCACCAACGTCAACCTACTTACTATACGGATAGAGCAATATTTTAGGAGTTCTCCAAGGATATGCTCTCTTGTTCCCTATAGGTGGCACCATTACACTTTTTTTTGCATTGCTGGGAAGGCAGGTAGTAGCTTCAAAATACACAAGGCTTAGCAAGGCATATTAAGTGCAGCATACCCAAAGCTTTTTAATACTTCATAATTAACCATTCCCTATAATGTAATTTGGTTAGAAAAAAAATATAAAAATTTTTCATGTAATCTGTCATAATTTACAAATTGGCCTCTCCATTCTCTTGCTGGATCTGGCAGTAGTGCAAACTGGTCCAAAAGTTATTTGAGCAATAATTCTCACTTTATAAAACTAAAGAATATTAATTATTTTCATGTACAGACACAATTTATTATGTATTTATCCTAAATCAACCACATGCTGCCATTTAGGGCAAGCAAACAGTGCCATGCAGTAGAAGTCTTTGTAAACATGCCTTCATAATGATTGCGAAAAGTATTTTTTATCTTCTAAAGTACTTATATATTTTTCTTGTACTAAAAATAATGCCAAGGCTTTCAGAAATTATCTTGTCAAGGTAAAAAATAAAATGTAGTAACCCCCATGCAAGTAAAAAGAAAACAGACCTACATTGTTTGGGCTGTTGTAAAGTGATGGAAGTTAATGAGGCTAAAGGAGCTAAGAATCCTAACTTAATAAATTGTGTGAATATTCATTTCAATTACCCAATCATGCGAAAGGTAAATTTATTAAGTGCAGATGAAGTGGGCAAACAGTAATTTGCTTTTCACTATTTACACAATTAGGTGAAGATTTTCTACTCTTTTAGTAGGTCAGCCTTGTTTTCTCATTGGTGTTGGGGAAACTGCATTTTGCACATCATCAAACTGTAGATTTTATGGCCTTAATAAATGATGCATGTTAAGGGTATTGTGGTCTGGGACATTTATTGCATGCCTATCCTGTACATAGTTAGATTGTGATTGTTCTCCATACACTGCATCCCTTGCGCCAAGGAGGCGTAAAACATGGCTATTTGTTTGCAACTGATCTATATACATTACTGCCATCTGGAATAAATCCTTCCAGTAACTTGAAATCCTCAGGTTCCTTTTCATTTATTTTCCATCAGCTGTTATAGGTATGCATGTCACTCCTGCTGTAAACCTGTGGTATGTACATTGTTTAGAAATGATCATTAATATTGGGATATTTTTGGGGTTTGTATTGCATGTCACCTCTTTCAGTGTTATCAGTGACTGTACTGAAGCAGACTGTACTGAACCTGAATCACTGCATTCATATACAGTACTATTTGCATTCTATGCAAGAATTTACCATTATGTGTTCTGTTGGATGCAGATTGCATTTCACTGAAATGCTATTGCAGACTGAATTAATTTTCAAGCAGACATTTTACCAAGGAGGAAGCCTTGAAAAAATAGTCGAGTCTCAGGAAAACCCTGGTAGAAAGTTTGATAAATCTACAACTTGGGCTATGTACACCTGTCAGATTTTTGTCATTGAAAAGATCTTTCACGATTGTTTCCAACAACAAAAGACCAAAAGATGAATGAACCAGTCTTGAGCATACACCATGTTCTTTTCTATGGAGAGGGGAGTGGGGGGAACAAGCGAGCGGCACCCTGCTGCCCTCTCCTCCCTTTAGATCCATTGCGGTTGTTCGACCTTAAGTTGTTTGTGGATCTGCCAGGAGGAATCCTTGAACGACGTTGGACAGCTGCTTTCAGATTCTCATCTCAGGGCTCGTCTCTTACAAGAATCGTCTGACGGGTGTACGTAGCCTACAAGTATAACGGCCTAATAAAATTAGAGTAAATACAATAAAGAAGTTGGTGTTTACCTGGCAAATTTGACAAAAGTGTGAAAATCTTTTTAGAAATCTTTTTTTCTATGCCTGCTCTGGCTCAGCTTTTGGGTTAAAGCATAATTTTTATAAAGAGTGTTAAAGCATAATTTTTTGTGACAAAGTCCCTTTTAGATTACTATAGATTACATATGTCTTCCACCTGCTAACCCTAAACTTTTTGCCCATCAAAGGATTATTGCAAGGCTGGCCAGTTATCAAATGATACAAGGGAAAATAGTCCATAGCATGATGCATGCTGATTAGTAAGAGTAATGGTTTGCTTTAAAGTAACTTACCAAGCTGAGCAAAAAAGAAAGGAAATGTATAGTTTACAATATGAAAAGGAAAAAAAAAGATTTTGGCTTCTTCAGTTGTCAAAATAGAAATCAGGGATTCCTCCAGAAGAAGAACCTTTTATATGATCAGTTTATTAATCTTTCAGTCTCTGTTAGTGGGGCAGATCATTCTTCATGCATAGTGTCTGAATGCCTAGCTTATAATTGTTATAATTCATACCCCAAGTCTCATAAAAATGTGACCAATACTGACCCAAGGATGCTGTTTATCTGAGTAGTTTAAGCATTTACAATATAATATAAAATAACTTAGAAGCACTTTTTGAATATAGGTCTATTTAAAATAGAATTTGTAAATGTGTGACTCGATTTCAGCCCATTAAGCACTTATTAAAACTAAGTAACTAGGCTTCTGTTGTGTGTTGGGGGTCTCCCCCATGCTACTGCACAACAAGGTTTTCATAAAACTGGCAATCCGTTTCCTTTTCACTCATCAAGAATTGGTACTTTGAGTATTTCGTCATTTTTGACAGATATTATTATTATCATTACCTATGAAGTACTGTATTGATTTTTGTTTAGTTTATGCACTCATATATGTTGTGACAATTCATTCTTGCTGCATAAATAAAAAGAGAAATTAAACCACATTTGTGGAGGATGATTGCCTTCTAGCAAATATGAAATGGGTTACCCGGATATTGAAATGTGTTCCTATTTTATATGTGATCCTGCATGTTTGTCCCAGTTATTGCTTTGCCTTATGTTCTCAATAAAGAAATTGATAATGAGTTTTATAACAAAAATAAATATAAATTGTTTGTTAATCAAGTGTACGTCTTATTGTGTATAATTGACTTGACCTATGGATGTGCTACTATGGCAAGGAGCAGCCACTTCCCTGTTACAAGGTAATTTCTTTATTATTGACTTGTGTTGCACTGTGTGGAGGTGGCCATCGTGGTAGAGGTTGCGTTACAGCTTCCTTATGGGAGCATTGTTGGTCAGGTTGAAAAAGTCCATAACCAACCACAAACATAAATAAATGTAAAACCTGCATTTTAAAAAGCCCTATAAAGCATGGTCTATTTTAATGTAACGGAAATTTCTTTGAAACCACAATTGAATATTCCTTGAAACCACAGTTTTAGTTTTACATTCTAATAGTGAGAATTCTTTTGCATTAAAAAATGCATCCGGTTCCTATTGCCTTCCTATATAGGTTGATGCATGATGATCATTTCCCCTATTAAATGCCTCTTCTAAAAAAAAATAAAAATAAATTCAGATAAGTTAATTTGACTTAATTGACGAGGTCCATCAAGCCCCTTATTAGTTAAATTGTCTTTGCATTCCCTCCAGTTCTACAACCTCCTTTTTATGAACTGGTACCCAAAACTTAACTGCATATTCCAGATGCAGCTTTACTAATCCTTTGTACAGGAGTAAGATTATGTCTTCCAGTTTGGGATTTATACCTCTAATACAGGGGTGCCCAAAACACGATCTACTGGTCGATCGCAAAGGCAGCATGAGTCGATCGCGGAGCCCTGCTTTACCCCTCGCGGCTGTTTACCAGCAGCCCTGCTGTACGTCTATAGGGATGCTGGGGATGTCTTTCAGTGCATGGGAAGGCTCGTGTACCAGTTCTTTTTCTTGTGCAGCACGTCGTTCTCCTATGACAGGTGAATTGTATCTTCCCTGCCACTGTAGTCTAGTAGTGCAATGTTCTGTCATTCAATGTCTCATTAGCTTCAGTCACTTTTGCGTCATACTCGGTGTGTGTGTGTGTGTGTATATATATATATATATATATATATTTAGCATTTTTATTGTTGGTAGATCATTTAGACTTAGTCATTTTAAAAGTAGCTTGCAAGCCAAAAAAGTGTGGGTACCCCTGATCTAATACGTAGCTGAGGCAGGTACAACAGATTTATAATTCTCCGCCACCAACTTTGAAGTGTTTTAGTTTTTCCTGTGTGTGCTTCCAGTTTACAGCCCAAATTAAATAAGTTATGGTCACTGTTACCCTAAAGTGGGCAACACGGTGGCTCAAAGGTTAGCACTCTAGCAGTGCTAGGTCCCAGGGTCGAATCTCAGCCATTATCTGCATGGAGTTTTCAGGTTCTCCCCTTGTTCAACCCCCCAAAAATTGACCTTAGACTATGGTTATGACATATTACTATGGTAGGGACATTAGAGTGTGAGGGACAGTTAGTGATATGACTATGGACTTTGTAAAGAGCTGTGTAATATGTCAGCGTTATATAAATACTGGATAATAAAGTGCTGTATTTTGTGAGATTTCTAGGTCTAACCGTACATTTCTATTTAGAGCTTCTATAAACTGTACCATAAAATTGTATTTTAGTAAACTGAACTTTCTGCCTTTACTGTACCATTACATCATTCCACTTCAGGATAACTGGAGTTGTTCTTTATTGCCACTTTCCCATCCTGTGCAGACGTTTCTAGGTCTCTAAGAATTTGCTTTGTGAATAGCGCAGGCAATATTCTAGGGAAAATAACCTTGAAGGTCCTTTCCTTCAACTCACAGTTGCAGCCTAGTTCTCTAAATTGTTTAATCTTCTAAAAAAATCTGTTATTGGTCTGAAGGTAAACTAACAGAGCTGGATCATGCCCAGCCCTCTGTAACTCTGTATAAAAATGTGTGTATTCAGAACTATGTATATGCCTGAAGAGGAGATCTTGGCAAATCACAAAAGCTTGGATTTTAAATAACTGTAGTTTGTGAATAAAGGGTATGACTTAAACTACAAACATTCTACAGAGTGTTAAAAATATTACACTTATTCCAAATCTTCTTATTTCATAATCCAAATATTAGCAAGCTTCAAAATCAGATCCTCTATCAAGAATAGTGAGAGCAAAGTAATGATATCATCAAATTTTATCCTAAATAGCTTGAGCCTGGCAGTTAGGTCTAACATGGCCTTTTATCTCTTACCCCATAGCCTTGGGCTTGGAGTTCCCGTGCACACACAAGTACTAGGAACCGCTCGGTAACATTTTACATGGATTTCCAGACAATAGGAACCCTTTTCTGGGTGTTTTAGACATACTTAAAAAGAACCCACATTGAGAGAATTTATAATCTGCCATTGCTGACTTTCTAAAACAATGTTTCTCAACCAGGATTTCATGGAATCTTAGAGTTCCTCCAGATGTTGCCAGGGGTTCCATGAGCAATGGGAAATTTGTGACTCTCCGGTCAGTTTAACTGATGCCAGTGCTCTTATTGGTTTTCTATAAGAGCGACTTTCTTCCCAATGGCCAGCAATATAAGAGGAATTCTTCCTAATGACCACCGCACTAATCTACTAGTTCAGGTATGAATATAGTAATTATGGAAAGGGTTCCCTGAAAGTTATTTCAACAGGTTCCACTGTGTTAAAAAAGTCGAAACACTGTTTTAAAGCAGCGGTCGCCAACTGGTGGTCCGCAAGAAAATTTTTGGGCTCCGCGGCTCTGGCCGGTGCATCCCCGAGCAGGGTCAAGAGAAGGAGAGGTTTCTCCCCTTTGAGTGACACCCGGCTCCTGGCGCTTGCGTGGACGGGAGCCGGTGATTTTAGTGGTCTGCGGACCTGAAAAGGTTGGCGACCGCTGTTCTAAAGCATTGCCTTGTTTGGTATTCCAATCCTCTTTCTTTAATAATTACTAAATACAAACCCAAAATGGATGTGCAGTTTAGGTGTTCAACTTATTAGCAATTAGCATTCTTTAGTCTTAAATGGCAGCTTTCATAATCTCTCAGTATAGGTCCACCTTAAAATTTCTGGATGTCTCATATAACACAGCCAATGACAATTTGAATTCATGTCCACTTTTTGGTAGAATGCCTTTATGCACTGCACACATCACACATGTGTGCATTATTTTCTTTTATTATTAATAACAATGAGAAATGATTTAGTTTACATTGAATTAATTGATTGTGGGGAAAATGCATTCATTAATTGATTGTGGGGAAAATGCATTTAACTTGTCAGCATTACCCTAGAACTGAAATAGCTCACTCATCTATAATAACCCACTAAACCAGCTACTTACCGTTATAGAAAATGTGTAAGAGTTTTGGTTATTTTTACATTTTTGCATAATAAACTGATTTTTTAAATTGACTTTCTATTGAGGGTGTACCCATGACCCTTAGTTTGTGAAGCATAGAAGCCTTTTTATTAGGAATGTTCTACTCTGCCATAATGCTTGTTTGCAGCCTGACAAATCTTTTCAACAACTGAAAAAAATATTTTCAAACTTCCTTCCAACCATGTGAATTAAAATACACAGTCATATTATTTATTATTATTAATATTAATAATATTAATAAACAGGATTTATATAGCGCCAACATATTACGCAGTGCGGTACGTTAAATAGGGGTTGCAAGTGACAGATGAATACAGACGGTGACACAAGAGGAGAGGACCCTGCCCTGAAGAGCTTACAACTATAGAAAAAAATGGGCAAAGCCTTTAACTGTAAGTGATAAATGGTATAAACAAGAAATATTATAAATATTCTATAATGATAAAATAAGTTAAAACTACTATGAACCACTTTTTAACCACTAAAAGCACATGAAGGAAAAACCTAATAAAAAAGAATGTGAGAAAATTTCATTCATAAATTCATTCATTCATTGTCTGCTTCATTATTTTGATTTACTTACTAACCTTGCAATGAGTTTATATTAAAATAACGAAGTAAGTCAGTTGCCTGGAAACCTGCACTAAATCCGCACAGCTTGTGTACAAAAGGTCACAGGTAAGAGGCTTTTCCTGGAAGATCTATTTATAATCTTGTTTGTCAGTCGGAGTCGGTGCGCTCTAACGTCACTTTATGGGGTCACAATGCAGGGGACACCTGTGTGATCAACTGCTTTTTCCATGCCTGAATTTAGAGCAAGTTACTCCATGTCTTTTTGGTTTTTTATTTTGCAGTTCTCATTTGCTAATTGAACAGCTAAAAATATTAGAAAAACGTAAAATCTAATATATTAAATATAAAGCTGTTAAAAAGTACACATATACATGTCTGAATGGTGTTTATGTTCAACACAAACCTCATGTGGCCCTCAAATGCTCAATATAGAGGGGTGCAGTGACCCGAACATGTTCAGGTTGGCCGTCATGCCATGCTGAATCAAACATAACTTGCAAATATTCTTATTCCTTTCTTCCATTATTATGTAGTCACATAGTTAGATTAGTTTTGAGAGTTGAATAGTACCCTAGATTATGCTTGTTTGATTGTTACATAGAAGGTTAGGTTGAAAAAAGACATAAGTCCATCAAGTTCAACCACTAGGGAAATAAACACATCCCAGATATAAAACCCTTTAAGACAAAGTTGATCCAAAGGAAGGCAAAAAAAAAACCCTGGTACAACTTGCTTCAACAGGGGAAAAAAATTCCTTCCTGATTCCATGAGGCAATCGGATGTTCCCTGGATCAACAGTGACTGTTATTTTTACTTTAAAGCCTTAATACCCAGTTATATTCTGTGCTTCTAGAAAAACATTCAGCTTTTTCTTAAAGCAATCTATAGTAGTTGCTGAAACAACTTTCACAGACCTTACAGTGAAGAATCCCTATCTTAGCTGGAGCTTAAACTTCTTTTCCTCCAGACGCAGAGAATGCCCTCTGGTTCTTTGTAATGATCTCAAAGTGAATAATGGGGAAGAGAGTTCTCTATATGGACCATTTATATATTTATACAGGGTGATCATATCCGTCTCTTCTCAAGGGAGAATAGATTCAGTTCAGCTAATCTCTCCTCATAGCTGAGCTCCTCCATTCCTTTTATTAGTCCATAATCTGACCTGTAATAATAAGTAAGTCCAAATAAGCAAAGAAGACTAGCAATTTAAATTTCCATCTAGAATTTCCTGAATGATAAAGCACATGAACATGAAGCGCATTGTTGTAATGGGGTTATATTACATAAACCTAAAAGTTTAATATATGATTAAGAACTTACTGTTGTAAAATATTGAAAATTGTACAATGCTAGAAATTGTATGAGTTTGAAATTTCCTTTTTTATGTGTGACTTCCCAATTTTCCCTGAATATTTTCTGTAAAATCCACTTGAAAAACAAGAAAATATTTGAAATAGAAACATAGCTTGCAACATCTTGTAGGTTGCGCTAAGCATCAAAAGCTTCCCCTGGGGCTTCCGCAATGGAAAACATGGTCAGCATTGCTTAAACAAACCTAAAATAAATGTGTTTCATCAAGCACCTTAGTGATGTTTGGCTATCAAGCAATGCTGTTGCCTGTATTTATTAAATCAAGTGGTATTTCGTATTCTTTGGGGAATCAATCCCTCCATTTTATTTCCCCATTGTTTTAAATAAATACCCTATTCCATCAATAATTTATCAGCTCATGTCTTTTACAGAAAGCCCTAGGGGCCTTTCTGATATGCAAATAGAAACCATGCCACAAAGGACCTTCCTTACCTTCTATATATGACAGTTGAGGAGCAGATGACAAGCCAAGGCCTTGACCTGGGAATATGGTTGATATTTTTATATCTGAAATTTATATTGTTATGAAAATAAAACAAGTGGGATCCAATCCTTCCCCATTCTGCTTTTGTTTTACTGTTTAAAAAATTACTTACTGTTTAAGAAATTTGCAATCATAACTTAAAAGTTGAATTATATAGGCAGTTTATAATATTTTAGTGAGACATTTGTAACACATCAATAGTATTAAAAATCATAATATTATTAATATTCTTTATTTTTCATGTGTTGATTTTTGTTATTGGGTTGGTCCAGATAGTACACAAACTTTTCCCCCTTCCCCTTTTCCCTTTCCTCACTGGTTAAGCATCATTTAGCATTTTGTTAAATGAGGAGGTCTACTTTAATATTGCTTCTTCCTAGATTATTTGCAGCATCAGGTAAACATAAACATGGAAAAGTACGTGGCAACCTTAATGAGCTGCACACGGTTATCTTCCTTCGCTCCATATATAGATTCATGTTTTCAAAACAGATTTAGTTTCCGGACTGCCAGGGCCTCCCATCTGAAATCATTATCACCAAATGCGTCATTGCCAATTTTCTCTGCAGTGTAGGCTTGTCAAATAATTTTAACACATTTAAGAAAGGTACATTTGTTGTATTATTTTATTAGCTTATATTTTTTTTATTATATAGACATTAGTGGTGCAGTGGGGTCATAATTGCTAGGCCTTAAGATAGGGCAGCTTGTTACACTTCGTATTCTCAAGATTGAGCATTTGGTCTAGCCTCTGACAAGTGGCCACTGGAAATTCTGGGTTTCCTCTTGAGCATCAGTAGCACGATGGATCAGGAGATAGCCCTCCAGACTGGTCCAAGCATAAAAGGTGTAACAATCCATGACTCATAGCAGTGAGTTACTAAACTTTTGCCAAGCCGTGTGCTTGAACCCTTTGGGTACCCTCCCACCGCCATGATTCTGTGTGCATCATTGACCCCCCTGGCTTTATGATCCTTATTGCTTCTGTGACCCATCATTTCTACATTATTGTTCCTCCAGTTATGCTTGTTCCTGACTGTGCTTGCTTTTTCCTTGCCCTGCCCTTCAGACTGTTAGGATGTAACATACTGTACTCTTCTGCCATCATTGGATAATACCATATACACAGGTGAGTTTGAGAGCCACAACCTGTTGCACTCGCCACTGAAGTCCATCACTTCCTAAGTGTGTTCTGATGAAGTTCTAGTAGGTAAGCTTAGACTTTTCACTTCAGATCTTTTATGACCTCACATCTGCCCAAAAAGTTCTATTATAGTCTCTTGTACCTGGACTCGCCTTCTTCCAATGGCTTTGGTTACTTTGTGACACACTAATACTTCTTTGTCGCCCTATGCTCCATCCTGCTTAGCAAACATATGTGGGCATGTGAAAATGAACACCACAGAAGCACATAAAGAGAATGTTGCATACCCGTGTTCTGCATATATTCTTCATTAGCTAAGAAGACTCATTGGATTTAGCAGCTTGACATTTTTGTAAGAGACACACCAAGCACCTTCATCTGGTAGTCATGTCCCACTAGATGCACAATTTAGAGACACCAAGTTAGATTTCCTTGAGTTATATGTTACAGAATTGGAATGTCTACTTGACAGGTTATTCCAATAATACAAACTTATGTTTCCCAACCCTAATGAATTAAAGCAAATTTGTTGCTACTTTTTACACTCTCCAATTCTTGCACCATGTATTTTTCCTTTTTCCTCCACCCAGAGTTAAAGACCAGCTTGTTCTTACTTTTTCAGCAAAATAATATTGAACCATCAGGTATAGCCATCTGTTTAATGGACCAGTAAACAAGCGCTAGACAGAAAACAGGTGCTCTGTTACCCACCTGAAGAAAACAGGTCAGATTTCATGTTTCATTACAAAATTATCTGGTGCTCTTGTGTGTTAACCTCTAATGTTTGCTCTATTTGATATATATGTGTGTGTGTATAGAAAGAGAGAGAGAACAAGGTGTATGAATGACAATCTCGTGTACAAGTTCACCCCTTTGCACCAAGTGATTCTTTTTTAAACTACTGATTGAATGCACTCACATCGGCAGCATAGGATCTGGTTAATTTTCAGAACTACTTTTCAGCTCTTCAGACCCCCAATCAGAAGATGCAAACCATGATAATTTTCCTGAACTGAAAGGAGCCTTCTGACACAATTGAATATGCCCTGAAACCCTCTTCTCTACATTTCTCTAGTCAAATTTAGCCACATATACCCAAAAGGTGCGAACAAATGAAAGCAAAATGTATCACGTTGTATATTTTGATACTGTTCAGTCTAGCCCTAGAAACTGGTTGAGTGCTTAATGATTCTTCAACCCTGGGTTCTTGAACTAAAAAAGTAACATAGGCCTTCATGGCAGAATTGATTTAAAAATAAAAAGATTGAAAATTATGTTAAATAATATAGGAGATTTTAGTGTAAAGCAGGTAAATTGGGTAAATATCTTTAATTTGACAACTTTAAATGTTTTAAGCCTTGTAACTTTGGGCATCTCAAGGGTAAAGACGTCATGTACTTTTAAGCAAAAGAGACCTGTGAGCGGCAGGTGAAGTTGCCTGTATGTGTGTATTGTTGTGTCTCACACATCTCGCCTCCACACACTTTGACAGATCTGTTTTGACAGTCACTATCTCAGACCCATTTTAGTACTACTTCCTTGTACATCAATATCCATCAAAAAGAGAAAATTAGAGCAAGAGTCACTTTGATGGGGAAAAAAACAAAACATTTTGACAGCCACGAAGCCTGGAACTGTCCCTGATGTGGCCATTTGATTATGCAGCAAATTGTTATTTTCTTCAAGCTAATTTTGCATTCCTTTTCATAAACTGTAGAAACAGATTGCCTGCCTACCTGCATTGTCATATGACAAAAATGGGACCTTCAGGATCTCCCTGAAGACAGACATCACAGCTCATATTTATTGTTTCAACTCAAATGGAATATCATATGCCAAGAAGCTCTAACATGAATGCAAACTGCACATTTTAAGTACTTATGTGTACAATACTTAGAGTAACAATACTTCTTTTAAAATATTAGGGGGCCAGCAAAGTGTAAATAAAAATTGTGAAACATCCATTTGGATGAAATCCAACAATGGCTTTTAAACCTTTTAAAAATCTATTTTTTTGCTCTTGTATACTTTGCCATTATTTTAAAACATTTAAATAATCCTGTTGCAAAGTTATAATAACTGGGCTAAAAATGAGCAGCATGTTACAATTATCATTATCACCCAGAACCCCGCACCTGTTCTAGCCTCTGATGCATAGCCACCAGAAACTTTAGCTTTACTGGAGCATCCGCAACATCACACAATATTGCCAAGATTCTTGCATGAACCCTCGCTTGGGTAGGTATCCTTACTTGGGTATCCTCCTGCCTCTATGATTGCCACTGAGGTCCATCACTGCTTACAAACTGTTGTATAAAGTCCTTTTACGTGTTTTTGTATACTGTACCACTTTTCATAAATCGTGGTATTGCCTCTCTGCCCACAGTGTACAGCACCAGCATTGACGAGGATTGGGTGTTCTTACCAGAAGCTATCCCAGCGGCTCACATTAAAATAACATATAGTAATCCTGCTAATGAGGTCCTTACTCTTTATAGAATGGGAACGCTTTCTCAATGGAAAATTTAAACAACTGGGCAGCACAAAGGTTACCACTCTGGCCTTTGTAGTGCTCTGTCCCAGGTTCGAATCTCGGCCAGGGTGCTATCTGCATGGAGATAGCAGGTTCTCCCTGTGTTTCTGGGTTTCCTACCCACTTTCCAAAAACGTGCAGTTAGGATATTAGGCTTTACCCCAGATTGACCTTAGACTGCAGTAATGACATATGACTATAGTATGGACATTAAATTGTGAGCCCCTTTGAGGGACAACTACTGATATAACGAAAAATGGAAAACCTTATCCAAATTATCATTTCATCCTGCATTTCTCTCCAACCAGTTTCTATAAACTGGGATATACAAGCTATAAACTGACATTGACACTTCTGTCTCTAGAGCTCATTATATTCATGGAGCTGCTTATTATCTTTATGAGTTATTCCTAAATATGCAAGATGATCTTGATGATTGTTAAGCATTATTGGCATCCCTTAGAGATAGACTTATTGTAGTTTTTAAGGGCATCCACTAGGTATGCACTATTCTTCCCACCAGCTGTTGTCTTGGGGCACATGACAGCCACTTGGCAACAGCATCCTTCATTCCCCCTCCTATTATTATACTCCTGGTGCTTGGAGATTGTAATATCCTTAAAAGCACAGTCGATCGGTCCAGAGGTGTCTTCCATCGCGTCCCGCTTTGTCCCGATATCTGTCTCCGAGCTGGCACGCCGGGCGGCGCCATCTTCGTCTCTTCTTCTTGGTCCTTCTTCCTACGTCACCCAACCCAGGCGCAAGATCAGGTGACGTAGGTTGAAAAAAAACTTGTAGATCTCACTGCCCATGTGTGAGATCAGAAATGTTTTTCTTTTCACCAAAAGACTTCTGCCCATGCTCAAGATTCTCAGGCATGTGCAGAAGGAGCACCCAAGAGCCTCCCGGGATGCGTGACGATATACAAGCTATAAACTGACACTGACACTTCTGTCTCTAGAGCTCATTCTGTTCATGGAGCTGCTTCTTCCAAAAAAGTCTCAAAATTATTCTCTTTATGAGTTATTCCTAAATATGCAAGATGATCTTGATGATTGTTAAGCATTATTGGCATCCCTTAGAGATAGACTTATTGTAGTTTTTAAGAGCATCCATTTACTATTCTTCCCACCAGCTGTTGTCTTGGGGCACATGACAGCCACTTGGCAACAGCATCCTTCCTTCCCCCTCTTTTTAATATACTCCTGGTGCTTGCAGATTGTAGTATCCCTGCTTACCAGTTATGGGGAGAGAAACTCAGGCATTCCTGTACTTGGGAGAATATTGGTAGGAGTATTCTAGTACTAGGTGAATACAAGAGGTTTTCCTTTTCCTCCTGGGCAGAATGTCATTTGATCTCTCCATGTGTGTCTCATAACACAGACAGGAATGCTAATGATATTAAACGGGTACTAGGCTACCATGTCTGTCCATTGGATGAAATCACATAAATCTGTGATGCTCATGCCCCTGGAATGGCAAGCCAACAATGCCAAAAAAGTCATCTGTAGGATTTGTTTTGTGTTAAACATGGCACCAAGGTCACAGAACTTTTGCACACTTTTTTTTTCCACAAATGCATAATGGAGTGGGTCTTTTGGGTAATACATTTGAATACTAGCTGGAAGATTAGCCATTGTCAAAGGCTCTTCTTAACTTTTGGGGGAGCCCTAGCCTAGCTCTTAGATAAATGTGGTTCCAGCAGCTCCTTTAAGGAATAGAGTCGTTTTGGACAGGTGGACCAAGTATGTATCTCTCCCCCCTGGCAAAGGCATTTTGCCCTGGTGGGTTAAGGGTTCAAGGTCCTTTTTTTCTTTAGGAAATAGAACCAGGGAGTGATATTCCCTGTTAATTTTTTGCGCTCTCACACTTTTTCATTGTATGTGAGTTTGGTCTCCATATACCTGTTCTTCATGCACTTTATGAAAATATTACTTTTTTCATCCTATTGAAACCACGTATAGTTAGTCACTGCTCATGAATAACAGTTATAAAGGTTTTATTGGTTACCTATAAACCTAAAACAGTGTTATTCAACCAGGGTTTCTCTAGAGATTGCCAGGGGATTCCTTGAACAATGAGGTATTCATGCCTCCTCAGTCAGTTACTGATTACCCCAACGATCTTTTTGGATATCAGTAAGGGTGACATTCTTCCCAGTGCCCAGCAATGTAAGAGGCATTCTTCCTACTGACCACCACAGTAATGTACTGTGAGCTGTAGATATAGCAATTATAGAAAGGGGTCAGCAAGACCTGAAAGTTATTTTAAAGATTCCTCCATGTTAAAAAGGTAGAGAAAGGCTGCTCTGGAGTCTAAGAAGGGATTTCCTAAACCCTCTAACAGCAAATGGTTTCCTCTAACCTTAAGTTCCCTTAATGCTTAAAACTAAACTGAAAAGTGCTTAAAAAAAAAAATAATACACTTACCTTCAGTCCCGCAGCACAGTTGATCGGTCTAGAGGTGTCTTCCATCACGTCCCGCTTTGTCCCGATATCTGTCTCCGAGCTTCGTCTTTTCTTCTTGGTCCTTCTTCCTACGTCACCCAACCCAGGCGCAAGATCAGGTGACTTAGGTTGAAAAAAAATCTTGTCGATCTCACTGCGCATGCGTGAGATCAGAAATTTTTTTCTTTTCACCAAAAGACTTCTTCTGCCCATGCTCAAGATTTTCAGGCATGTGCAGAAGGAGCACCCAAGAGCCTCCCGGAATGCGTGACATAGGTATCCCGGGAGGCTTTGCGCTCCTATTCATTCTCAATCGCCTTGGCAATTAGGGGTGTTGCACTTAAAAAAAACCTAAACGAACAGAATTTTTATTTAACATAAAAGGGTTTTCCACCTTTTTATGTAAAGTGAAATTTCTGAGTTTAGTTAAGCTTTAATATTGCTACAATCCATGGTGTTTCCCATGGTATATATGGGAATATATAATGATATATTTACATGCTTTCATGAAAAATTCTCCAGGGGCACATCAGAAGTCAGAGGTCTTCACTGACTAGGTGGGGCTGTCCTATTCCCTAGGACGATTGTTATAGGCAGATCATAAATTCCTGCAAGTTATGCTTTCTTCCCAATCTATATATAGATTTTTTTAGTCCATGTCCTGAAAAAAACCTTTCTAAATCGTAATTATAAACAATAACTAGGTTTTAGTAGATGCCCACATTCCAAAAACACCAATGCTTTTGGCAAAGAATTACATTCAAATAAGCTCCAGGCAAATATAAAATAGACAAATAATGTTGCTATGCATTTAATAATACCCCATCAAATTGTTTTGAGTGAAAGCACTGTTAGACAGGGGTGTGCTGTGTGGCAGAGCTGTGTAATGTTTAGATATCAAGGAATTCAGAACTTTTGGCAAGCATATTGGGCCCTTTTGTATGTATTTTACCTATTTAGTTCTTTGCCTGGAGTTTAGCTTTTAATGTATACTGAATATATCAGATGATCCTGCTTGAATTTATTCATGAAATGATTTGTGTTGACTTATTTTGTGTATTCAAAGAATGTGGTGGCTTTGTCAAGTGCATATCAAACAGTTTAATGGTTCTAGTGCAGTGCTCTGTTTTTATTGTGCAATCTTTTGAAGATTTAACTACATTACCTAAAAAATGAAGCTGATCCACTCACCATTGATGAACACTGATAAAAAAAGGAATTTCTTTTTTTGTTTAAAACAAGTAACTTTGCCTAGAATAGGTAAATGTAGTCTGCAGGAAGCTCTTCCTCTTTCCTTTTCTTTTACTCCACCAGGCTGCAAAATTTTAACTTTGCAAAACTTTATTTACTTTATTTTTAAGTGTTTTTTAAGGTTTTTTTTTTAAAAAAGAGTGCAGCGCCGCCCCCTAATTCTTGACAGCCTAGGCCAGGGGTCAGGGCTACTAGGCCATTTTAGGAGGTCAAGAAAGCACACTAGGAGTCTCCGGAGTCTCTCTGGAGTCCTGCGCTGATGGCTCCGTCCCCCACCAGGAACACTCCTGAAGGGAAATCCCTCTCCTCCGTTTGCATTGCAGAGGAGAGGGATTTCCCTTCAGGAGTGTTCCTGGTGGGGGACGGAGCCATGTCCCCTTACCCCCGCATGCGGCTCCAGAGCTGTGGGTTGCTGACCCCTGCCAGCCATGGTTAGGCCAGATCAACCAGGGGGGCGTTAGGCCGGAACGGACTACTGGCTATGCCGTATCTGGCCTAAAGCCCAGAGTTTGCCAACCCCTGGCCTATGTGGTCGAAAATAAATGGGAGCGCAAAGCCTCCCGGAATACCTAGGTCACGCATCCCAAGAAGCTCTTGGGTGTTCCTTCTGCGCATGCCCGAGCATCTCGTGGGGGTGCGCAGTGAGATCGGCAAGTTTTTTTTTCATCCTACGTTACCCGATCTCGCGTCTGGGTCAGGCAATGTAGGATGAAGAAGCTGGAAGAAGAGGAGAAGAAGGCAGCGCCCGAAGCGCTAGCTCCGGGACGAATGTCGAGATGACTTGGGACCTGATGCCGGACACCCCTGGATCGATTGGACTGCACTGCGGGATTGAAAGTAAGTGTATTTTTTTTTTTTTTTGCACTTTTGGGTTTAGTTTCTCTTT
Source organism: Pyxicephalus adspersus (assembly GCF_032062135.1). Taxonomy (NCBI): domain Eukaryota; kingdom Metazoa; phylum Chordata; class Amphibia; order Anura; family Pyxicephalidae; genus Pyxicephalus; species Pyxicephalus adspersus. The sequence continues at coordinate 18,492,482 of NC_092865.1, read as the reverse complement.
AAATCACAGACAGGGTACTATCAGCATGGAGATTGTTCTTTCCATGTTTCCAGTGTAACTTGGATTATACAAGTTCGATAATTGGTCCCCAAGACAAACAGTCATGCTTGTCAAAAATCTGACGTGTATGGTAACCCAATGTTGTTCATCAATCTGCAACAGCCGGTCAATGAATGACTGATTGGGAATGATCCCTATGCATGCTAATGTAGGAGAGCACAACGGGGTGCCGCTCACTTGTCCCCTTCCTTCCCCTCTCTATACCAGGGGTCCCCAAGCCCCAGTCTGCGGGCCAATAGTGTGCCGTCCGACAGATGGGCCATGGCTCTGGCCACTGCACCCACCCAGTGGGGTCGGGGGGGGCGCACCAGCCAGAGCCGCAGACCATGTCCCCTGTACAGATCACAGGTTCAAGGCAGTGGGCCCCCCTACCGTGTCTCTGGACACAATCCACTCACTCTCCTATCTCTGGCTCAGACCTGCGATGGGAGAGTGGGTGAGTTCTGGCATCATGATGTCACTCTGGGGGAAGTTTCTTCCCCTTTAAGTGACACACGGCTTACTGCACAGTCCGGAGTCCATGCATTAGGTGGTCCACGGGCTCCAAAAGGTTGGGGACCACTGCTCTATACAACAGAAAACCACTATGTGTACATTATTCTTTCATTCATCTGTCACTGGAAACAATCATGAAAGACAAAATCCAAGACAAAGAGGTCCAAGTAGAGCATTTTTCCTCTTCACTGACCTAAACTGGCCCACCGTATTCCTCCATTTATTTATAGTTCTGGTGACCATGTCTCCATCTATTTGTTCATACACACTACAAGCACCACCATCTTCAGCCATCTTGATTGGCTAGGTCAGGATGACTTAAAGAGAAAGTAAAAAATCCACTTACCTTCAATCCCACAGAGCAGTCGATTGGTCCGGAGGTGTCTTCCATCTAGTCCTGCATCGTCCCGGCATCCGTCTCCAAGCTGGTGCTGCCATATTCTCCTCTTCTTCTGGGTCCTTCCTCCTACGTCACCCGACCCAGGCCCAAGATCGGGTAACGTAGTTTGGAAAAAAAACTTCCCAATCTCACTGCGCATGCGAAGTGTGCACGAAAAGGCTCCTTTTCCAGAAGGAACACCCAAGAGCCTCACGGTATGCATGACGTAGGCTTTGCGCTCCCATTCATTCACGATCGTCTAATAAGGGGACGGTGCTTTTTTTTTTTTAAAAAAGGGTGTTGCACTTAAAACACAAACAAACAGATTTTTTACCTTGCATAAAAGGGTTGCCTATGCTTTTATGTAAAGTGAAATTTCTGAGATAAGGTATGCTTTAACTCCTGTGCACACATGCAGAGGTTCACTCGGGAGCTCTGGGTGATGCTGGTATAGTAGGGACATCCTGGCATTGTGCGCTGGGCTACGCCTACAGCAAACAGGTAGGTAGTTATGTTTGTCTGTCCCTTCTTCATAAGACCTGCCTGATCTCTGATTTTCAAAGTGGGATTAAACATGTGACCAGGCAGGTTCTTTTTTTGCTCCTGCGATAAAATAAAGGTACCTACCTGCCTCATGTGCACAAGAGTCCAATCAGTCCCAGCATCCTACACTGAGCTGCACATGCTATCAGAATTCCAGTTGTAATATCAGTATTTTAAATATAATAATTAAATAAAAATGTCATAGCATATGGCTAGCATTACAAACTACTTCTTTGCATCATGTGCAATATAAATAGCAGTGGTCACCAGAAATGTGAATTTTTCTTTTCTATAAATAAACAGTATATGGGGGTCATACACTAATTCTAGATACTGGCACCTGCACCTTTCTTGCACACATAGGGTTAATGCCAGCTCTCCCCCTGGGATGCAGAACTGGTGCCTTGGACACACCCTTCTGACGTCATAACAGCTGGCCACGCCCAGAAGGGTTTGCTCCTTGTAAACCTGAGCCTATTATAGGAAAAGGGGATTTAAACCAGCGGAGAGAGAATGGAAAGTTGTGCAGGAGATATGGTCAGAGCTGATCACTAGGAAGCTGGGAACTGGAGACATTGCAGGGAGAGCTGGAAGCAATCAAGTAGGGTCAGATAGACAACACTAATAGGGGGTATTTAATTTTGCAGCAAGGTGGAAGACAGCTGTGTCTCTAAATAACATAGCATCAACAAGGAGGCTCCCAGGAGACCCAAGGTAAGAAAGTTTTTCAGCTAACCTGTACCAGCTGCTGGTGCACTACAATCACCAGCAAGCACTGTATTTGGAGATCTGCAGCAGCCACAGAAGTCCCTTGCTGTATAAAATCAGATCTTTGCCTGGCTTAGATAACACACTTCAGTGATCATTTAACTGCATTTAAGTGCATAGGGTGTTTATAGGGACATGTACAGGAAGAGTTTGCTCAATATGGATTGGTACATAAAGTGGTGTTTTGTTGCAATAATTAAAATCATCTTAAAATTCTTGTTGTGTGGCTGTATGCTTATATCTCTTAGATTGTTTGCCTGTTATCACATGTATATTCAGCAGTTGTTGCTGGAAGTATTGATGTCATTTGCTTATTAAATTCAGGGATGTGTGCTGTAGTCTGACATGTTTATTCAGTAGAATTAAAGTGTACCTGTATAGGGGAACATAAGTACTCCTTTAGGATGAGGATGCAGATCTGTGCTGGAATGTGTCTTGCTTGTCCAAGTCAGCTTTCTTATTGTGTCACTGGAACTTCAGCAAGATAATGACTTTCTGAAAGTCGATATTTGCATAGGGTAATGTGTCCCCCATATGTACCCTGTGTGCCAACCTGGCAATAGATCGCAGTGTGGAATATAAAAGTTGTGACTCTTCTGTGGACACTGTCAGCAGGTTATTTGTGACACAGAATAAGATTTAGCACATCACAGTCACCACTTATCTTTATCGAAAAATGTTTCCTTGTAAATTCAGATTCATTCTATAACAAATCAGACATCAAGTCAGCAACTTGAGTCTTTACTCCCAACATGTAGTAATCTTAATTACATTTTTTTGCAATAGAAATGCAATCCTCCAATATAAGGTTTTTTCTTTCTTTTTCTTATTCTAAATCCAGGTAGAAGCTGTAAAACAAAACCTCGTGTAAATGTTATGTGTGCAGAGGTGATCATGGCAGAGAGGCACCATTGGGCACCTAAGGTTTGTGCCTGGAGGCTCCAGTGATGGCAATATGGCACTAACCCAGCTCAACATTTAAATGTTGACTTTATTCTCCAAAATCAGAGCTCTGGCATACAAACCTCTATTTGTTGAGGGCTGCATTGTGGCTGTCAAAGTTTAGAAACCTGAGCTCCAAGATTATTTTTTCTAGTTGTAGGAAAAAGTCTTATAGAATTTCCTTTTTTACCTGTCTTGATTTTAATGGCTGCATACTTGTTTTTGTTGTACTCTCCGGATGGTATTTACATACTGAATATGCTGCTTGGCAGGATGGGGGGCAATTTCTGCATTTAGCTCAAGGAGATAATAAGACTATTTCTCAAGGTCAATGGGCCAATGGTTAATGTACAGTATGTAGCTTGCATTATGGCTTCTCAGGTCATACAGGATACTTTGACCTGCAATTGAGTACTTTTTGACCTGCATTTGAGCACCTCTTAAGCTGCATCAACTGTTGCTTTCTCATTGACTTGTATGGGTAGGGAAGCAGTTCAGATGCCAACAAAAGACCAATGCACATGCCGTTAAGGTGCCACCTCTTCCATTATAACAATGGTTTGTATTATATTGCATGTAGATAAATTCACTATTTGCTATTGTTTAATTAAAAATCGGTACAATTGTTGCATTTATCTATCTCTGTTTTGATACCAAGCTCTCTTCCCCTCCTTCCTTGTTTCTCACATATATGTAATCTCTTAGGAAATTGCCACATGATGTTTACTATTACTTCTGCAGGGTGCTATGCTACTTATAATATGGGGCAGCAACAGTTAACAAATAAGTCTACAAGGCGAATGTGTTGGTGATGGCTCAACTAATGATAACACAACATGGCTTTGGATTTAAAGGTTTTATTTTTCCGTACTTTAAAAAAAAATCATCAATAAGCAGGCAACCCATTCTATATACAGAATTGATTTAATCAAACTTTATAAACTTAACCCTCTTGAGTGTTCCTTAAAATACCATTGCTCAAAAGATCCAATCATTAGTTATTGTGTCTTAATATCGCTAATCAAAGGCTATATATAAAGTGTTTGTTGGATGTGACCTGCAAGTTTGCAGATTTTTTTAATATTTTCAGGCATCTTGACAGTAAAAGTAATTATTATCTAGAGTGTAGCAAGTTTATTTTCATGCTTGTTTGTGTATTATTTTTAGACTCTGTGTAAATACAGATAAAAGCAATCTTTTGGTCTCTTGGACACTGATGTAAGAGATGCATGTATTCAGATTTATCGGATTCGGGTAGCTGTCAGTGCAGTGGTGTGAACATCTGTGTCTTCAGTTTGAATTTCCATTCCTGGTAAACACAAGCTGAATGGATCTGGTTCAGTACACAATGCAGACTGAGCAAGGAAGTGCCCTGCTGCTGGAATCTGCTTTCAATCTGCATCACAGCCTGCATTTTTTATGAAAATAAATTGGGTCTGTTAAGGCACTTGAACATGTGAAATACTGCAGCTGGGCACCACAATGAAAGATTCACTTATTCATGCAGCCCCCCTCCTAAATCGCCAGGTTAAAACACACATGGAGAAATAGTTGGGTATTATTTTACCCAGATTTGGACCTTTTAATTTTGTAGCCAACATCCTTATAGTAATGCTAAATTCAATGTCGGAGTTCCCATTTTAAGTATATATGTATTCAGTATGCAGGTACAAAACAGGATCTTATCCTTAAACTTTCATGCAATGTATTTTAAACCAATGGCATTAACAAAAAAAAATAATTTTATCTGCTGCCCATTTAGTAATGTTAGTATAAAATATTTGTGTTTTATCCTAATGTTCTGTTGTGACAAGTGACTGAATTGCCTTAAAGAATAACATACCTTTCAAAAACAGATTTATAACACACATAGGCTTTTTTTATAATGAAGGATAGCTGGGTAAATTTGTAACTCCTATCATTTATTCTATAAAGGCCTCTTAAACCATGTCTATGTACAGATCATTGTCTGAAATGAATGGCCGTGATAGTCTCAGGTGAAATTCTGATCCATGTATTGCAATTACCCAACATCATTTATGCATACTTCACAGCAAATCCATGAACGATGATTGGGAACGAGCGCTATGCAAGACATGGGAGGTATAGCTTGTTTACCCGTCTTTTCTCATCACCTCCCCGTAGAACAAAGGGGTGCTGTGTATACAACTCTTGTTTGTTCATCTGTCACTGGAAATGTTTAAAAAAAGATTGTTTCCAGCAATGAAAATTTAACATGAGTACACAGGTCTGTTCATATTAAGCCGGAAGCCTTTTATATTCTGGTTCTTGCCACCAGGAACAATAATTAGTGATTTTTATGTTGCAACTCTTGTAACTAGCAGAGTTCAGAGTTCAGTTCTACCAACACGTTGCAATCAATGCACAGTCAGTTCTTTGCAATTGATCAAAATGCAAATCTATCACTTAATTTTCACTCAATTGATCTGTTCGTTATTGAAAATAACCATTTGTGCACATGCTGCAAATTGTGACCAAATTGAAATTGATTGAGAGGCGGTAAAATCCCATTAGATACTTGTAAGACAGACTGAAATTTTATTACAAGACCAAAGAAGGTTGGTTCAGTTCTGCGCTCAATTTTATTATTATTAAAAAGGACTTATATAGCGCCAACATATTACGCAGTGCGGTACATTAAATATGGGTTGCAAATGACAGACAAATACAGACAGTGACACAGGAGGAGGAGAAGAAGACCCTGCCCTGAAGAGCTTAGAAGAGCTTACAATCTAGGAGGTAGGGAAAGTAACACACAATAGGAGGGGAGATATGTAATGGTGGGAAGTAGTGAGGGTTTCAAAAGACAGAAGAAGATGGGTAGGCAAGTTTGGAAAAAATGGGTTTTGAGTGTTCTTTAAATGAGCAGAAAGTAGGATCAATATTAATCACTTTTGGTTGGTCAAAAGAAATGAAGAATCAGTTTTATAAAACAGAAAGTTGACCCATATTTAGCCAGCTTTGCAGTGCAGATACAGACAAGGTAACTGTAAGTAGCTACGTTGACTATGGTCTAGGTCAGAGGTAATACTTTATACATTTAAAGTAGTTTTTATCCCTAGATATAAAAAAAATCTAATGTATTTTTTAAATGTAATGTTAACATTACTACCAAGAAGAAAAATATGTAAAAACAATTGCTAAAATATCATAAAAACATTAGCATGTCAAGGTATTTCACAAGTGCCTCCAATACGTTTAAATCTGCAGCTTTTAATCCTGCAATGGAAATCTTTGTACATTCACTCCTGGTTTTATGGGGACAACTATCCCAGTCTCCAAATGGTGTTCCTTGTGCGTGACCCCCTCACAGGGGCTTCTAATGGAGTCAAGTGAGTGTTTCAATGTATGGTATGCAGGTATGATCCACTATTGTCACTGTAAGGCCCTGTGTCAATAGTAAGTGACAGCACAGAGGCTGCAGGAGTGAAACAGGTATAAGATGCAACAAAGAAAAAAAGATGGGGGGGGGGGGGTGCTTACATAAAAGAAAAAAATAGAATTATGATATTAAAATGGTATTTTATTTAATAACTGAATTGATACATATCCAACCATACCTTTTGGTACCAGGGGTAAATTTGCTAATTTAGGATAGAAATAGAGAGTGGTAAAAACCACTTGACTGTCCATGTCACTTAAAATGCACTTTTTCCCCCTACATTTTCTTGGATGTGAACATTCGAACAGCATTTGAACAGCATCGAAAAACCTGGATGGATCCTTCCAGTAACCCCCTTTCTATCCAAGGCTGACAAAACTTACTGTACAGTAACAGGATTTAAATGGAGCATTACATGCATTGTAAGTGGCCCACCCAAGCTCAGGTGGTGCCATGGCCCCATAGGCCTCTAGATGGACATTGCAGAACTTTGGTGCCAATCTAAAGCTGACTTTACCCTAGAAGTCACTGGTTTCGAGCAAGATTTAGGCTGCGACTCGAGGAAATGCTTCAGCTTTGCTTTCATTATTGGAACACATAGTTTGCTGTGATGCTCTATGGTAAAGTCATATTTCCCAGTGTCTCATGGTGTTGAAATCAAGCAAAGCTAAAGCAACCAAGGTGATTACCCAGTTGCTTTCAATAGTAAGATAATAGAGTGTTTTTAAGAGGATTTAAAAAAATGGCTTTAAGCTATTATTTTTAAAGAAGGTGGGAACTACGACTAAGCAGGGGATAGGTGGGCTGATGAGAAATCCACTTGAACAGTGAATGGCCTTCAATTCCCTTCCCACCATCATTAAACTAGTGCCTAGTGACTTGTATTAAGGAACAGGATGGTGATTGCAGAAAAAGGCCTTACCAAGCAGAATGATTTCCTCCTGTTTGCGCCTCAAGAAGTATATTGGTTCACCCCCCTTCCTCTTTGCATATGCACTCAAACATAGACTGGCAGCCCTCCACCTATATTTTTTAGCTTTGATTAATTGCTCCAACCCTGGCCCCTTCCCACACCTGTGATATTCCAAAATAATGCAAACATGAATTCCGACTCCCTTCTATGGATAGAATCTCCAGGCTTTTCATGTTGCATTGTGCCTATAGGACATATTGGAATGTTAACATTTAAAACTGACACTTGTTTGAGCTTTCATGCAGCAATTCTTCAGATTCTGCCTGTACACATTACTGGTTGCTTGCTACAGGTGATTAAAACAGAAGCATTTTCAGCTTCCCATCTGGTGTCTGTAGATCTGGATTTATTTCCAGTCTGCTGCTAGGTAAGCAGTAATTATATCAGTTTAGTTCAGGCTGGTTTACAACAGTGTCATGTATTTGAGCTCATCAGTATCAGGAAACAATTTGTATAAAGAACCCATCAGTGACTCGGAGTACTGGAGCAAGAAACAGCCTGGGGACTGGTATATTAAAAATCAAATTGGCAGTGTCGGCCTGCATATTTTTTCTAAAAAGTCTCTCAAATGTTACTGCTAAAAAAGTGTCAAAAATATTTTAACATTTGCCTTCTATTAACATATAACAGTGCTTGTATAATTAGATGCAGTGTCTTGCCACTAGTTCTGTTTTAATGTTGCAGGAATGTTTTGTCATAACTCCAGGGCTTCTACAGGCTGTCATCACTTATTCCTACAAACAATTCTTGGAACATAGAGAAACTTTTATAAAGGATATCTTGGAGCTTGTTTGTGTCTTTAATTCTGGACTAGAATATATGCCTTGGGGTGCAATGACCATCGGATGAGCCACCAACTGAGAAGGCATGGTTCTGAATGCCATGAGAGCCATAGGCTAAGTTAGGGAAAGGTCATCAAAGACCAATGCTGTCAGAATCCAACTGAGGAAAGAACAGTGATATGCCTTTTTTCATAGAATTTGTATAGAATTAAAGATTACTGGCTTCCTATTCTTTTACAAAATGGTGTTTTTTTTTTGTTTTTTTTTTGTACCTATTTAGTTATTTTTTTTTTAATATATTGAGATTTATATTGACCACTAGTAAGTAACTATGTTCCAGAAAATTGCACCCTCAAAAACCAATGTCGCACATTGGCAGACATATTCATTAAATGACCATTATGGGAGAAAACATTTTGGACTAACAAACATTTGCATATATATATCGGTGATTGCACACTCTTCTGAATAAATGCAGGATATTCTCAATGAATGAGGCCGCCTCGGAAGATGTGTGATCCCCCGCATTAGAGGTTAATAACCCTCTAGTGCCGGGGATATTCTCAATGAGTGCGGCCACATTCATTGAGAAGATGTGTGATCCCTGGTACTAGAGGTTATTAAACTCTAGTGCCACGGATGGCAAACTTAATTTTTTTTTTTTATTATTAATAAATAATAAATTTTAAATTTGACGTTGATCGGCGAATTTACACCGGCCCATTCTCTCTTAAAATTTGGTAAGTGAGAACGGCCGAATTCGCTGCGAGATCGAGTTTTAAAAACTTGCTTGCTCATCCCTACTTATATCTATATTGGGCTCAAAGTCCCAGGGTGTCCTGTTACCTTAACAGGTTACCAATACTGATGAATATGTAGTGTCCGTGGGTACATCTTTTAATATTGAATTCTGGGCTCAGATTATTCACAAAATCTGATGGCCAAATTGGCATTAAAAACCCCACTCCTTTCTGGCACCAAGCCCTGTTTCTATCCTTCAGCTGTGACATGCCAGCGCCTGCCCTATAATGGAGTTAATAATCAAATGGCTTGTGTGGCAACTTTGGCTATTAAATCTTTATCAAATGCACATTAGTATGTTCTAGGTTGTACACCAATGTGCAGTAAGGCAACTCATTTTTCATTTCGATTGGGGCCACTATTAGGGTGCCATTACTATGTAATATGAATTTCATCATGTGTTGCTGGGAATCTGGCTTTAAACAGCCGTTTAGTGCGTTTGTTGTTTATTTGATACTATTAGACATACTGCTTGAGTCTGAATCGCAGCTGAACGACTCGCCAGTCTTTGCAGACCTTTTTTTCTATTTTAAACCTCCATAAGAAAAACTCCTGACTGGTTGTATAAGACTGCAATCAAAATTCCAATAAAGGCAAATTACATTTACAGAATCGGGTGCAGAATATATACAACTTATAAACTTTTATCACCAACATGTTTTTGCAGCAGTAGTGGCTGTAGTGGTCTTTGATAATTTGTTTGTGGTCTCTAGTAACATAGTGGTAACATTATAACTGATGCTTTGAACCATTCATTTTGATGTAGCTAGTTGAAAGTGAATGTTCAAATGGGTTGTAAACAGTGATAATCTGTGTCAAAATATGCCAATTAATTTTTACATTTCAAGAAAGGCAATATTCACTTTTATAGGGTCTGCATGGTAAAAATAGATGATTATTATTAACTTGTATTTAAATAGCGCCAACATATTACGCAGCACTTTACAAAGTCCATAGTCCTATCACTAACCGTCTCTCAAAGGAGCTCACAATCTAATGTCCCTACCTTACCCATGTGTCATTAATAAAGTCTACGGGCAGTTTTGAGGGGAAGCCAATTAATCTAACTGCATGTTTTTGGGAGAGTGCTCAGAGGAAACCCATGCAAACACGGGGGGAACATACAAACTCATTGGAGTGTCCTGGGCAAGATTCAAACCTGTGACCTAGTGCTGCAAATGCCAAAATGTGAACCACTGGGCCAACCAAGCTGCTGCTGATCCATTAACTTAAACTGTAAAAAGTAGAAAATGGCACAAGGAATCAAGATATGTCAATGTATACAAAATAATTGCAGATATTGTAAATTATGGACTGGATCCTCTATTCATAAACAATATGGTGGTCTATGCTGTGTGAATGTGAAATAACATGCAAAGTCTGCTTTCGACATCGCATTTCACAGAGTGAAGTTCTCATTCCAAATCAGGGAGAAGATTGTGAAAACACGATGTGATGCAATTCCTATTAGCAATTTAAAAGCTGTGCTTATTTCACAAGCTTTGTGTGAATTACTTGGAGGAAAGGTAATGAAAGTTTATAATCCACACTGAAGGTAGACGTTTCCCGTAGCCGATGAAGTGGATAAGATCAGAAAAGAACGTCCGTGTTCCATTGGCATGACAACTGGTACGGTTAAGTTGGTCTAGCTTTGGAAGCGTGACCTTTAAATGGTGTCTTTGGAAAAGGTGAAATACATAAAAATAGAGGGCTAGCATTTGTATCCAGCTGAATTATTAATTTGTCAGCTGCGTCAATCTGAAGTAAACCTATAATGTGTGGAATTTTATTTAAGAATTCATTTTAGTTTCTTGTTTGTTGTATATAACGTTCAGTGTTTTTGATGGCCAAATCTGTACTGGTTACATCTTTTATAGGAGAATTTATTTCTATTGCTGGGCTCAAAGCTCATCTTAACCCAAGAACAAAAATGTAAGTTGCATTAGTTTTTTTCATTCTCAGACTAAGGACATTTTCTGCAAGTACAGAAATAATCTTGTTCCTGTCCAATGTCCTTCCTGTGGGTTAAATTGAAATCTCAAACAACGTTGTCACCTTTCCCAACAAACTGGGAACTATAAAACCTCTTTTGTTTATTGTAATGAGATGAGGGAGGTGTTTGTAATCCAAATTAGGAGAATTGCCCAGGGAGGTGACAATGCTGCCCCCTTCAATAATACATTGCAGCATTGTTGTCAAATTCAAGACAGGAGATGGAAAATGAGGAAGATTACTAGGTGAAAATTAGGCATAAGAAAGGAAATGTAAAATGTATTTATTTTATACAGAGTGGAGAAAACTTGTATTTCACCCTTTCATTGCTGTCTGTGCAATAGTGACTAACTGCGGTTTCGAGGAGGAAAGAGTTAAGGAGACCTCCATGTTATTATTCACTGTTAGTGTAGCACTTCTGCAGTACATTCATGTTACCATTCCATGTTATTGCTGTTTTCTTGTTAATGTATATATTGCCCCTGATTCATCAAGCAGAATCGGATGATTAACATTGCACTCCTCGCTTCTCGTTTGCTGAATTACACAATTCAGAGGTGACTGATTCACAGTTAATGAACTATGTTTTAATGTAACAATGTTTTTTATAAAGCTGTGTATTATGTGATTATTTGCTCGTATATCTTTTAACAAGTTCTGAATTGTATTAATATATTATGCTTTACAGTTGTATAAATGATCTCTGCACATCGCCTTGAAAAGCCTATCGGCGAATTGTGTCAGGTTACAGTACTTTTTTTAGTTACCGTTAGGGATCCAAGTCTAGTCCAGGGGTCAGCTAACTTTTTGTTTGGCTACTAGGCTTTTTTAGGAGGTCAAGAAGGCACACTAGGCCACTCTCTCTTGAGTCCCGCATTGAAGGCTCCGCCCCCCAACAGTAACACCCCTGATGGGAAATGCCATTCCTCCGCAATGCATACGGAGGAGAGGGAATGTCCCCTTACCCCTGTGGCGGAAGGGAGGCATAACAAGGAGGCTCAAGAGCCGACCCCCTGCCAGCCAGTATTGGGCCGATCGACCAGGGGGGTGTTAGGCCGGAACGGCTACTGGCTAGGCTATATCTGACCTAAAGGCCAGAGTTTGCCCACCTCTGGTTCAGTCTATTGGTCCAACATCCTATAATGGGAAAGACCATAAAAAGTACTGTATCCAGTTCGCTTATGAAAGTTGTGCTTGCATCTAACTTATTGCTCACAATATAAGTGTTTTGTCGCACAAAAACCTAGCTTTCTCTTTGCTTTTCTCTTTTTTCAATCACAGAATTCCACAGAATGTATTGTTCTGCAATTGGCAAGGAGAGGAGAAGGGGGTTTGCAAACTACAACCACTGGTGTCATATCTGGAGCCAGAAAATCATGAGTGGCATTGTGCTGCTGGGACTGTAATTTTGAAATAAATTGAAGCAACTGGGAATTATCCGTTATGTCATATTAGTCGTAGACGTTCTAATCTGAAAATCCCAAAAAATAACTTGGGAGTGTTTTTTTAGAGTGATACATGCAACAAAAAAAAAAAACCTGAAGGAGGTTCTAAACCTTCCACACCCAGAAGAAAAAAGTGGCTTGAGTTGGCCTAAATAGGTATTTTTTAAAAAAGATTGACTTTGTTCTATTTTTCACCCCTGAATGGGACTGGCATGGTGTTTCCATCCCTACAGGGTTAGGGTTGGGGTAAGGAAAGTGCCATTAAACCAACCATCCATCTTCCTCATTAGCAAGCTGCCATACTATACAGTAGACAACTAAAATCGTTTGTGTAACCATTTCAGTCTTAGTTACCCGATGCGTTTCGGCTAATTTGGCTTCCTCAGGGGTATAGTGGGGACTGTTCAGTTTGGGTATAGTGGATTGTCAAAGTATGGAAAACAGTTTAATAGATGATCTCTATATAGAGTTTGGCTGGTATTGAACATTGCTTTAGATGTTTAATTGAGTACTTTATAGTATGGATACTTCAATCCCATGACGAATCAATGAGCTTGATAATGTATAAAGTGATTGTTATTATGTAGGAATACATCATTTTTCTTCAAAAAACAGCCTCCAATCCCCGTCTGTCCTTCCTTTTTGCCTTTTCCACTGCTGGAAAGACCAATGGTGTAGGCAGAAGGAGAGGCAAGTTTTCCATTTCTGCTTTGCATGGGGTTCTTCTCCTGTTTCTTCAATGTTTTTATCCACACAGTCAGTTTTTAAAAAGTCCCTTTATAGGAGTCCCTAAAAAGTCCCTGTATAGGAAGTTGAAATATTGTTGCTGATATGTTTTGGAAGGTGCAAATTCCAGAGGCACCAGCTTTACTTTTACTAATGGAAGTCTTGGAATATGCATGCAATGCATTAGCTGTGGTAATGGTACCTCGCCTCCATACATCAACAGCATTGACTTGTTTGAGCATTGCTGGCCTACCTGGAATGCAGGTGTTGCAGCATTCTAAGCCCTTATAATCTCCGTGACCTTTTCTTCAGGCTACCGCTACCTGCTCCACAGTGTTTGTTCCATAACCAGCTCCAAATTGTGACGTACACAACTTCAGATCATTCCAACTATGCAGGATTCTGTATTTGTCACTGTATTTTGTGCTGCAGTGAAATGGTTAAATGACACCTTCATCAAATCATTAAAATTAGATGTTGATTAGGACTGGAAGCTCCATGGAGCTCATGAATATCCGTAGATGAGTAATCATGAGCCAACTATGCTCATTAATGAAACTGCTGTTTTTATTAAATGGCAGCACAATTGCCACTTTGGCCCTGAGTATATCATAATAACTGTTTCATTCCTCTGAAATGATGTTGCTATTCAGTGGACAGATGTATGCTGATGGAAAAATTTGACATGACAAAGATGATTTTACTTTTGTTTGAACAAATTTGTCTACCTTTTCTAGTTTTAAACCACTAATGGACATCCATGCTGTATGCAATGCCTGGTCTAAGGGTATTAGTGGTGTACCCCAGGGTTCAGTGTTGGGACCATTACTGTTTAACGTCTTTAAAAATTATATAGAGTTTGGGATTTCTGTGTTTGCAGATGACACCAAACTATGTAATGGAATTAAGTCCATACAGGATGTCTATGATCTACAAGCAGACCTGTATGTACTGTTTGATTGGGCAGCCAAGTGGCAAATGACATTTAATATAGATAAATGTAAAGTTATGCACTTGGAGCTAACAACATGCATGATTTAGAAAAAGCTGGATGATTTCCAGAAGCACAGAATATAACTGGGGATTAAAGTTTTAGAGTAAAAAACATTTCAAAGAATTTTATTTAAAAAAAAAAAGTAGAAATAATTGTTCGGAATAAGGTTTTCTATAAACTTTTTATCTATCATTGCCATTTCCCGATCTGTTCTTTTTTTTTTTTTTTTTTTTTTTTTTTTTTTTT
>NC_092865.1:18467753-18477374 GCF_032062135.1 Pyxicephalus adspersus | reverse complement strand
GTTGTTGTTGTTTTTTGTGGCCCATGATTGAAGATGACTACTAGAAGACATATACATGAAAGCACTAGTTTCAAATGTTGCAATAACAATGATATTTTTAGAGTTTTAGAAATACTCTGTATTCAGTTCCCACGGTAGAATAATAGAAGTTGTTACACCGTCTTTGTCTGTAGTTGGGTTATGTAGAGCATTCCTAACACTCATATGTGGAGATCTGCACCCTATGTGAGGAATGTCTTGGCATGCTCCAGTTACTTTCTTTAGCCCTTCCTTCTTAACCTCACCTCTCATCACAACTTTTTCTGTATTGTTGCTTTTTGTGTTTCACCAAGCTTGTTATTTTTGACTTTGTGTGTTGCAGATGGCTTCAGCCACAGACGCAAGATATGGACACAAAGATGTGTCAGACCAAAACTTTGACTACATGTTCAAACTTCTGATCATCGGAAACAGCAGTGTGGGGAAGACCTCCTTTCTCTTCCGGTATGCCGATGACACGTTCACCTCTGCCTTTGTTAGCACGGTGGGAATTGATTTCAAGGTGAAGACAGTTTACCGAAATGACAAGAGGGTGAAGCTGCAGATTTGGGTAAGGGGTTTCTTTATTTTAAGTAACATCCTAGGCTTTGCCTGGATCACTGAACAACTTTTTATAAAAAGATTGGCAATGGAAGTGGCTGGAACTTTTTAATGGAATAATTTACCACTGGAGACACTCAAGCCTTGTCTAGAGAAGGGAAGGTAAGGGCATTCTTAGAGGGCTCCCAGGAGTTGGCACCTTGTCAGCTGCTCAGGTTTTTATGGAAAGTGGTATTGAATCTTTTATCATCCCATTTATGTCCTATGGGCGGCAGCAGGTGATATGGTACATGTAGCAGCTAACCCATTGATGAAAGGAAGTGGTAACTGCACTGCAACCTCATTGCCGGTCTGAGCTGGCCCTAAGCCTTGCCACATATTGTTATTGTCATATTTATGAACAGTGGTGCAAATTTCCATAGGCCATTTTCAAAGCTTTCCCCCACCATTTAGCAGCTTTGGTGACCCCGTTTAGACCTTTCATTTGTTAGTAGCTCTGACAAATTTGTGTACCTAAGTAAATGTGCAGATAAAAAAACTAGTGAAAGTCTTTAGCTAACCGAGCATTAGTCACCCAGTATCCCAATCAATTGGTCTGGATGCCAAAGCTTTTAGTGTACAAAAGTTGTACTACATCTAAAAGAACGGAGAAGAAAGATAAGCTTTTACAAAGGCACCATAAGTTTACAATAATCATGTATAAAAACAATATGATTTTATTATTCCAATTACAAAAGACTTTAAAACAGCGATAAGCTTATGTTACAAATTGACATAATAATCGACTCTGATCTGCCGGATGGGTCTGACAACGTTGTCTCTTCTCCGGTGATTTTGTCTTTTCTGCAGTCGGCAACATGGCGATGCAAGCAGCGAAACGTGTTAATATCTGATTACCACCTGAAGTGAACCGGATATTGTACATCAGGAATTTGCCCTATAAAATCACTGGATAAGAAATGTATGATCTCTTCAGGAAATACAGACCCATCCAGCTGATCAGAGTTGATTATTATGTCATTTGTAACATAAGCTTATCATTGTTTTAAAGTCTTTTGTAATTGGAATATTAAAATCATATTGTTTTTATACATGATTATTGTAAACTTATGGTGCCTTTGTAGAAGCCTATCTTTCTTATCCGTTCTTCTTGTGTGTATAAAAAAAATATGCTCTTGCCTTCATGTGATGACAGTTGGGGTCAGCAGGGTGTTTATAAATGTATTCCGAAAACTGGCCACTGTGCCGGGGGAGTTTATATACAAGCTGCAGAAAAAAGGGGATAAAGCAGTTTGAAACCACACAACACAGATGCTATTGGATGCTCTCTGACTGTCGTCTTGAACAAACCACTTGCAATCATTATTAGTGTTGCACTACTAGAACATACTTGAGGCTGCACCTTGTTTAATTTGACAATCCGTGCTTACCATAACTCCTGTATTGAACCCCTGTTTCTGAAACTGAGGTTTGAGGTTAAAGACTGGATATTGTTGGCCGGGGGGATAACTTAACCTTTCACAACACATGAGTTGGGTAAAAGTCTTGTTGAAAGCAGAGTACTGGAAGGATTTTATAGTCAAAATTCATTGACAATTCCAGCATAAAACAATGTGATTCTTATGTCAATATTTCTTTTAATGTAAATTCTTATAAAATGTAAATTACATAAAAAAATTCCAGAACATTGAAACAAACAAAAATAAAGCAGACACATGACCTACGTGTTTCATGGGACTAGCCCACTTCTTCAGGAGGAATCGGTTCTATAATTAAAAGGGTAAATACATGACAAACAATTCTATCCAGCTTACATCTTCCATAAATCCATATCTTGTATCAACACATAAATAGAGAATTAAAATAATTACCAATTTTTAAAACTCCCCCCACATGTGTAGATGTTATATTTGTCTATATCGGGATGTGGCAAGTATATTTTGTCTAAGGTAGGGTTGTTCCATGTTTTCCTTGATTGAATGCAATTGGGTTAAAGTGTGCTAAAGATTTTTCACATGGGTTCTTTTTCCTGCGAATTCACAATGTTTAAGGAAGAGAATAATGACCACACAGACTAAGCTCATCTTGACTGATATGTAATGTATGTGTACAGGTTTTGACCTTGCTCCAAGCACTACTCAAAGTCGGTTCAAAGCCTGCTAGCACCTTGTTTAAAGTGACAATCGGTGCTCATAATACCTCCTGTTTTTAAAGCCCACTTTCTGAATCTATAAAGTCTTCAACAAAGCTGCTTAAACTTACCAAAAGCTTTGAAAACACTTTTTCATTTACTAAAACTTTTATACACATAGTCAGACGATGCATCATCAGGGTGAGCTTGGCAGCAATAATACAATACTGAAATATCATATTGACTGGGTTTGCCCTTTAACGATCATATAGTAGAGAAGTATAGTCACTGTGCGGGCTTATGCCCAAAAATGTAAGAAAGATGCCGAATGTATTTCTCTAAAATTTGTTTTTAACCCCTTGTGTAACCAAGAACATATCCCCCCAGGGTTGTATCTTCTGTGTTTACACTTCAGTAATGTCTGTTTAATTTCTACTCATGTTTTGTCAGATCGGATTGGGTTGAAGAATGCGTTTGCCTTATATAGGCTATAAACTTCTGCTTAGATCTGCTGACTTCACTAAAACTGAATTGTATTCCTGTCAGGGGCTGGTTCACAGCAGATGGTTTTCCTAATCATTAGGGATGAACGAGCAAGTTTTTAAAACTCGTTCTCGCTGCCAATTCGGCTGTTCTCGCTTACCGAAATTGCTGTGGTGTAAATTCGCCGATCGAGCTCACATTAAAAAACAAAAAAACAAAAAAAAAAAACACAGGCTGAGTTGATCGATGAATGCAGCGCCGGCTGCATTCAACACGTCTAGGGCTCTCTGATTGGCTGATGAAAACTTTCCTCAGCCAGTCAGGGAAAACTAGAGGTTTTGAATGGGGATACTTGTCCCCATTTAACCTCCAGTGCCGGGGATCACAACAGGATTTCCAGGGCTGCAAGAATGATTGCTCCGAGAATCCACTGCGATCCCCCGGGCACTAGAGGTTAATTGACCTCCAGTGCCTGGGGATCTTCTAAATGAATGCGGCATTTATTGGGAACTGTGTGCGATCCCCGGTACTAGGTTAATTAACCTCTAGTGCCCTGGGGATCGCAAACAGGAGGATGTACCCCCGAAACACATTGTCCGTGTGGAGCCACAGTAAAGGGATTTTTAAAGAAAGAGAATACAGACATCTATCATTTTTATTTATATGATGTCACCGTTGTTGAGCACCAGTGCAGAATAGTATATGGAGGATTTGAGTTCCAGTCACCACTTCCAAATCCATCACAATCCTCTTTGCCCATGCCAAAACCAAAAAGACACCTGGAGCGAGAGTAAGTCTTTTTTTTTTTTTTTTTTTTTTTTTTTTGGGGGGGGGGGTATTTTTTCTGAAATAGATTTCTAAAACAATGGGGTTGATTTAATAATGAAGTTTACATAAGCAATGAACTATTACTCTGCAGGGTGAATTTTCGTTTTCTGTTCAATAAAAGAACTGGCTCCTCGTGTCCTAAAATAAAGTACAGTATTGTCTCATTTCACCTTAATAGCTGTATTTTAATTCTGGCATATAATGAGCATTATGAATAAGCCTGCGGTCATCTAGATCCTCACCTTTGCTGTACAGTGAGGGGGAGACATCTCTGACATTAATGCTTCACGCTGTCTAATCATTTCTTGGCTTGATTAGTGAGTTATTGTATTACGCTCCTTCACATATTGCAGAGACCCATCACAATGGTAAAACAATGCTGTAAAAATTTCACCACTTGTATTCCTATTGTCTCTGAAGCATTGACGGTGATGATCCCATATTCACATTTGTCAGATCTAAACTTTATGTTCATGCTACAAAATAGGAGTTGTTCCTATGATTCCCCATTATGATTCTTACAAAGCAGCATCTCTCTTTCCAAGCGTTCGTTTTGGCACATGCATTGTTTGCATGTCAATGGAAAGCGTCTAATTGGGAAGGTATTATTCTCTTTATGTTGAGATGTTTTCTCTCACTTCTGTTTTGTCTACAGCAAAGGTGGGCAAACTTTTATGGCCACAAGGCTATTTCAGAGGTGGGCAGGAGCACACTAAGCGGGACTCGGAGTCCCACCCTAATGGCTCCGCCCACCACCAGGGAACGTCTCCTGAAGTGAAATCCCACTCCTCCATATGCATTGCGGAAGAGAGGGATTTAGCTTCATGGAGCCTTCTCCATTTACTGCAGCGGTGGAAGTATCAACGCCGGCCGTGATAAATAGGGGAGCCACAGCAAGGAGGCGGCACCGGAGGGAGGCGGAGGGTTGCCGGCCGGGATTAGGCCGGATCGGCCAGGGGGCGTTAGGCCGGAACAAACTACCGGCTAGGCCACATCTGGCCTAAAGGCTGGAGTATGCCGCATGGCACAATAAATTTAGTGTTTAAACTTTAACTTTAGGTTTTGGCAAATGTGTGCACATGTAGGGCTTTTGATCACCTTTACTAAGATCATGATCCTTGCTATAATAGAAACTTGTCTTTTCACAGTGGACTGGTGAATGACGGATTGGTAAAAACTGTTGTTCACTCCTATAGAGAAGAGACCCCAGCAAGGTGCTCCTCGCTCATCTTCCCCTCTCCAAAAAACACAATGGTGCTGTGTGTACAGGTCTCAATAGTTCATCCTGCATTAAAAACAATCATGTCAGTGGAAGATCATTTCCAGAAACAATTCTGACATTCTGTACAGGTTTTAATACTGGCCAAACCATTGCCCTACCTGTAACAACTTGATAGCCGTTCTCACAACTTGCAGTAGTTTAGCTAAATTCTAACCTAAAACTTTGTGAACAATCTTACTGGGATGAATCAATCAAAATAAACTGTCTTAAATATTTACCTTTCTTGGAGAAAATACTGCTTTATGTTCCATCACATATTCCTTTTAGGGACCCCAATGCACCCCCAGAGCACCCTGTCAAAAAAAAAAGTAAACAAATCTGAACTCTGGATCCCTTTTTTACCAGAAGTCAAATGACCAAACACCTAGGATTTTTGACCTGCAGATTATTATTATTATTAATATTATTAATAAAAAAATTAAAAAAGATTTATATAGCAGCAACATATTACGCAGCATTGTACAGTAAATAAGGGTTGCAACTGACAGACAGATATATAGACAGTGACGCAGGAGGAGGAGAGGACCCTGCCCCCAAGGAGCTTACAATCTACAAGATAGGGGAAGTAGCACACAATACGAGGGGAGATATGGAATGGTGGGAAGTAGTATTGGTTTATAAAGACAGAAAAAGATGGGTAGGTGAGATTGAAGTGTTGGGTTTCAAGTGCTCTTTTAAATGAGCAGAAAGTAGGAGGAAGACCATTTCAGAGAGTGGAGGCAGTTCTAGAAAAGTCTTGGAGCCATGCGTGTGATGAGGTTATGAGTGAGCAAGTCCATTGACAGACCCTTAGACATTTGTGACCAGCACTGGAGAATGTAGTAGCATTCTCTCTAGAAAAAAAGTCATTTAGTCTTGATGCAATTTCTCGATCGTCAAATCTAAGTATAGGTGCACTTTAATTTCCCAGCTGCAGTCACCCTCATCTTAAAACCCTAAACCAGCATCTTACTGAATTCCCTTTTTTCCATCCATCTGTTGAGAGCTGATAGGGCTAGATGAAAAAAAAAATCATGTTTTGATTTAAAAGCTGCAAATATATTTTTTCTTTACTTGGCATTTATTATTATTTTGAACACCAAGCTCTTGAAATCTGCAATTTACACCCCTCAGAGTGTATCAAAGTGTAATATTTTTCTCACAAAGATTTTAATTCAAGTTGAATAAATATGGAGACAAGTTAAGGAAACAATGAATCATCAAGGTGCAGGAATAATTACAAAGTGAATTTTATTGGCTTCATAAACGGTGTCTTACATTGCAGTCCTGTGTGTTTTTGATCTAAGGGGTACAAAAAAGATTTGTTCATTCATATCATAGAAATATGGATGTTTGCGTATAGATAAGTATCCCTATTCTTTTCTGTAATGATATTTGTTGTGGAGCTGTCTGTGGTACTGATTGCTATGTATGTGTCTGGCAGTTGTTTTAAGCAATTTTTTCTGGCACCATTTGCTACAAGTGACACTGTACATGTTTTATATATAATATAAAGCTAATGAAACTGTAAAACTAAGCACTTTCTGTACTGCTGGCACTGTTTTACTAGATAGGAGGTATATGAAACATTTTGAAGTTTTGCAATCAACAGACAAAAAAGTAAACAAACCAAATTGCAAATATATGTTACTATTAAATTTTAAATATAAAAATATATATCTAAAGGAAAAAATGCAACCTTTCGGACCCATGCTCTAAAACCTCAGCGTGCCTGGCTACCGTCAGCACACGTAGATGTGTCTTCCCACTCCATCACCGATCAGAAGCAAATCCCTTCAGATGATCTGAACCTGCCGACATACTCCTTTTACCAAATACCAGGAGTTTAAAACCCTGAGGCACTAAGCAACCCTCCTCTCACTCTAGGAAAATACAACCTGGACTTACCTGTTCCTTGGCTATAACTCTTATACCTACCTGGGTAGGCTGTTATGCATCCACCGGCAAAAACCTATTGATTGATCCAGTACCTCGTCCCTGAAAACTAAGGTGACCTGTCCTAGCTATATCTCTGTCTTAAAAGTTACCGTTAAGTTTCCCTAAAAAGTGCACTCCCCTGAAAAAGCCCATTGAGGCGAACGCGTCGGGATAACTTGTGCACATTAACGGCTAAAATATTACTACACAGACAAACTATTGTCTAGATATATTCTAGTCTAGTGCTTATCCAACCAAACTGGATGTATACTCGCATGTATTGGATTGCATGATTATGTATGAGAACGTGTTTGTTTACAACAATACATCATTTATGATTTATCACATATTTGGAGTCAAAACCTCTTCTTTTTTTTTTTTCTCTGCTCTACTCTTTTTATTTAATATTTATACCTAAAAAGGGGACTCCGTGACCACGCACTGGGGATAATCTCAACCACCACCCTTCCTCAAATCTATGCTGTAAAAAACCTTGTGGATTTCTTCTCCCTGGTGCACAGCAAACTGCTGCTGTGTGGATAGTAGAAGCAAACCACATTTGCATGCAGCTGTAGCGTTGCACTTTGTTGACATGTTACTTTTGGGGACTCTGCCACAATCTGATGCTACTTTGTGCAAAATCTGATTCCTAACTGCTCCCCTTCAATTGAATGGGAGAGGTTGGGACAGCAGAAAAGCCGGTGGCTGAATCCTAAGGTTCACATGTCTGAAAGGGTCTTAACTGTGCCTTACCTCACTCAACTGCATGAGAAGTGGTTGTTAAAGGCTCAAATCAAATGAGAACAGTGGCTGGGAGCAGCTAACGGCGCAGTTTTCAGTCTGAAAGGGGCTTAGGCTGCAACCTCTGTCTGCATCCCTGTTGCAGATTTTATTATACCTATCCTCCCCAGTATCAAAAGTTGGGGAACAGCCCTTTAAAAGAGTTTAGATAGAAGCAGAAACATGACCAGGGTTTTCCCTGCTCCAATCAAAACATTGAACTTCAAAACCAGAAAGTTACTTTACCTACATAAAAATCATATATGTATTGGATGTAAAACATATACACACAGGCATTGTTGTGTAAGATCTTTAGGAACCACTAATCCCAGCTTGACCTGGTAGAGCGTGTGGTGACATATTCCCAGGCTTTAAAGGTATGGCTGGTTGTGTAGAGTTCCACCTTCCAGGCTTATGGTTATTATTTTTTCTTTTAATCCACATTAGTGACGTACCACTTTAGGAATGACACAGCGAGGTCCCGCCAGACAGCGATACATAACTAAGTTTATGTGTCTGATGCTCTTTAAAATCTCACAGGACATTCTCTGCTATATAATGGTCACTTTATCATCTTAATGTAACCTATGACTCACTCTCCTGTGTCATTCTTTTTATCCTCCATTAGATTTACTATTATGACTTCTAAAATAGAAGGAAGAAAGAACAGTACATGTTGAAAAGATGACCTTACAAAAGTACCCAACAAAGGGTGTGGGCTCTGCATTTTGTGTTGAATAGATAGGGATTAGTTCCACGTTTTGTTCTTATTTTCCATGAGCCATTGGATGCCTTGGGGGAGCAAGAAGGCACACAAATAATACACTGTGGTTGCTTACTGTTTGACATTTAAGAGGAGCTACAGGACTCTGTAGCTCAAACAGACAACAGACTCCCTTCTTTCTTTTCAACTTTTATCGTATCTCTGTATGTTATCAAAATCAGATTCTTGTCTTAACCTTCTCTGACCTTAAATTAGTAGAATAAGGAATCTGGATGTTCTGGGTTACTGTACTTTGTTCCATCATTGATCTTTAATCTCATGCACATTATTACACTTTTTAAATAAACTCATTCATGCACGTGGGGTTTGTGAGCTTAATTGAACTTGCAAGTCCCAAGTGCAATTGGGTTTCAAATATATCTTTGTTTTGGGTAGAGTTGAAATAGTTAATACTCCTGGGTCCTATTAGGCACACTTCTTTCCCATCCTGTTCTCCAATATGCATGGTGTTTGCTTGTAATAGTTTATTTTTTGTATATAATATTATAAATCAATATCTTGAAAAAGCCTAAGGAGTCAATATATTAGTTTTCAGAGTCTTTCAGATGGTTAGAGTAGGAAATAGTTACGACACCTGTTAGGTCTTTGGCTACCGGTGTTTCACTAGTGATATTTCCTTTCCTGAAGATACAATAAGAAGTAAAGAGAGAATTTTTTTTTTTTTTATAAAGAATGAAAATGTACCGTATTTTTCGGACCATAAGACGCACCGGACCATAAGACACACCAGTTTTTAGAGAAGGGAAATTAAGAAAAAAAAGATTCTGAAACAAATAGTGTCCTAAAATATTTTATGTGCATTAAAAACCAACATCACAGTCATAAACACATGTAATC
>NC_092865.1:18442266-18467359 GCF_032062135.1 Pyxicephalus adspersus | reverse complement strand
CACACAGGAGAGGAATACGGTAAGAAACTTTTTTTTTTAACAGCATATGTGTAGGCTGTATTTGGACCATAAGACGCAGGGACTTTTTTCCCCCACTTCTGGGGGGAAAAAAGTGCGTCTTATGGTCCGAAAAATACGGTAATTCTCTGAAATAGGTGTCACCAGAACAAGTGTCTCCTATGGAAGATTTTCCCTATGGACGTGATCCGCATTGGAAGAGTTCTGCAATGTCAATGGTCAATGAGGTTGAACTACGGGGGAAATGTCAAAACAATGTTTGCAGTTTCTGCACTGTATAGGGATTCTTAATTTTTTTTTTTTTTTTTTTAAGGGAGAAGTTTTAAATAGCACTTTTAGTAACCTCATTGCTTGCTCCCCCAACTCCCATTATCCCCCATTATCCTTTTCCCTCTAACTCCAGATTGTGAGTTGGATCTTAGTGTTCTCGCTTACAATGCAAGACTGCCAATGATGATTGAAAGAAAATAGGAAATAGAGGCAATTTGCACAGGCTGAACTCTGCATAATAAATATTTGTTTTACTTTATATTTGCAAATCTATTAACATACCCAAGCACCGTTCAGTAACAATGAATGATATGTAAAAACTATATACACATTCCTCAGATAATAAAGTTCTCTTGTCTTGCCAGGATCTCTTGAAAAAGCAGCGGGCTGACTCCTGGGATGATAAATGTGTTGATGGGTGGGTGCCTGCAGCAGTGGGCATATACGTTTCCCTGAAATTTAGCTTTAACAGGGACTCGGAAAACAATTTTAATTACTTTACAAAATTTTACTCTGGATACAATTTAATTTATGGTTTAGCAGCAAAATGTAATTTCTTATTTAAGTCAATTAGTCTAATAATCATGATAAGGGTCATATATCAATGCTCAACGTTCCAGAATTTAATGAGTTATTATTAGTTGGCATGACAAAGCTGCTTTCATGTCCTGCATGGTTTTGCTCTTATCTTGTGCGCTTTCCTTTTTTCTAGGAACATTCAATTATCTCAAGCCTTAATTGCTTCAATAGGCTGAAAGCAGAGCCTGCAACGCTCTCATATTAATGAACATTTCAATTCATAAACTGACATGTGCAAAGGGCGTTCTTTGGCTGCCCTAAACCATTTCACACTGCTTTTAGGTGAAATGCCAGCAAACCAAAGAAATAAGTTATTTTTTCTAAAAGCTAAATATGACCTCTGTTGTGCGGCACCATTCAAGGTATATGCCTTGAAAAGTGAGGCACACAGGGTACACAACCTACCTAATCCAGGCTTTTCTGAAGACCAACCTTTTTACATCTTGGGAACCCTCTAAATAATTTTCAGGTCTCAAAAAACCCTTTAAATAAAGTCCTAGGGGGAACTGCCTCTAAAAGTAATTTATTGGGGGGGGTCAATGAGGGTAAAAAAGTCTCTTAAACCAGGGGAAATAATGTCCCCCATATAGCGGTGACTAGAATATCCACTTATAGGCCACTAAAACATAATTGGAGTCATTCAATCCATCATCCAAACCAAATGGTCTTGGTCCCAAAAACTGGGAGGTTGGTCAGCCACAGTTTGAGGATCTTGAGCAATCCCTGGTGTGACCCTGGGGTTCCATGGGACCCTGCTTGAGAATGGTTGCTCTAGAACAGTGTTTCTCAATCCGTTCTCAATCCGGGTTTCTTGGAACTCTGGGGTTCCTCTGGAAATTGCTAGGGGTTCCTTGATCAATTGCCTCTCAGGTCAGTTTAACTGACACCAATCATCTTTTTGGCTATTCTTAAGGATGATATTCTTTGCACTTGCCAACAATGTAAGAGGCATCTGATACTTTGGGCCTGATTTATGAAAGTGCTCAAAGGCTGGAGAGAATACACTTGAATGGATCTCTTAAAAGTAATTTGCTATCTGTTAGCAAATATTTTCAATGCTGGACCAGATCCATTCCAGGTTTACTAGATCCCCCAGGTTCACTGATGAAAGCGTATCCTCTCCAGCCTTGGAGAGCTTTGATAAATCAGGCCCTTTTGTCTCACCATGCCAATTATGTTGTCCCCTCTTTACTTTCCTGTCCACTCCCCTCTTCTTGGTTCTATTCTTTACCTGCATACACTGATCTTAATACCCTCCTGCTTCCTTCCTGATCTTTGTGGCGTGCTGTTAGCCTGTGTCAGAGTAGTTCTGCTCATGGGTTTTCCCTAAGTCCCAATATAGGAAACCTGTCTAGATTAAAACAAGGCACCTTTGTGGCTGACATATTTTATAGGTGTCATTTTCATCATTGCATATGCCTAAAGATTGTAGTGGAACATGTGTTCAGAAATGTCTTACTGTTTGTGATTGATTTCAACTTAATTGGAATCCTAAGATATTTAGACCTGATGGCAGGCTGCAAAGAAGGTTTGCTACAATCTGTGTGGGAGCAGCAGCCTCTCTGCTGTAGTCTTACACCCACTTCCTACTAAGTCACTTCCAATTCTATGCAATCAGCATTGAATATGTGTGTGTTGCTGATTGCAGAGCTCTAACACTGACTCAGTAAGCGGCATGTTTGTTGGAACCACATTTTGTGTATATAGTCAGTTTAGATACAAATTTTGCTTGGCTGCTTCTCCTAAGTGTTGGATATCTTTGCAAAAACAAAGTGTACATGCAATACCCTATTAAATAGACAGCGCCGCATAATATGTTGGCAATATATACATACGGTTTATTACTAATGATACTAATATGGTTACCTACAACAAATACCAAGAAGGAATTTAAATAACAAAAGATACCAGAAAGTAAAACTGCAACATAAGGTGGCTTGGGAAGTATGTACAGCTGCAGACCCTTTTCCCCAAATTATGAAGAGTATAATTGGCACTTTGGAGTTCCTTTAAAAAGTAGCGGTGTGGCTGCACTGCCACCATACTATTTCCATCTGCTTTACACATGTGTTCCAGGCTACAATATCTCCAGGAATATAAAGCTGGTGCAGCACACTAAAAAGGTGCTAAAAGAGATATGTTCTCCAATCACAGAGCTCCCTCTACTCCATTGAAAGAAGTGAATGGAGAAGAATTGGGTTTAGTTCTGCCAGAATTGTTCTGTTGCATTCTTCATAATATGCGGAAAAGAAAAAGGTAGAGCAGGCTTTTTTATCGGCGCAAAGAAGATAAAAATAAAGTAATATATAAAATCAATTACAATTTTTATTAGTATACAACAAAACCTATACGATTGTTTATGCAGATAAAAACAATATTTGTAAGGCAGCAAAAGGTATAGATTTTGGGAACCCCAACCCCTTTCCATAATGACGACAGCAGGGGTGCAGGGAATCTCACCAATTATATACCTAGGAAATGGTTGGGAGGTTTAAATTTTCAGCAAAAAAAAAAATATTTTTGATTATTGGTGTAAATGTGAAATCACTGTAAGTGTGCAATAAATGAATGTGTGACCTAATATCCCTCCTGTATATGTCTGCTTTTGTAAGGCTTTATTTATTTCTGTATTTTCGTGTCCCTACACACAGCCCAATCCCTTATTAAGCATTCCCAAGGCGCTGGTTACTAGGAGACAAATTGCAGATTTGTACCTGCGAGCTATCCTTCACAAACACTATCTGCTTAGACCTGTCTGCCCTCCATCTTAGATGTGCTGTTAACTTTTTTTTTTTTTTCCACTTAAACATTTATTTTGTATTAATTAGGAAATTTTTACAAAAGAACGGAAAAAAAACATTAAGAAGGCTGTCTACGTAGATTGAAACCAAAACTTGACAAGTAAATAATTTACTTGTCACGCACTTTATAATGCAGTAAATAAAACATTGTATTATCTGGTGAAAGTCTGTTTCTTAGTTTGAATAGGAAGGGGACTGAATTGGGAATTTTCTTTTTTACTACAACTCAGTGCTCTGTTGGGGAGATTTGTTATCACCTCCTGTTGGACCTTGAGTGTAGTCATTGATATCACAAAAACTAAGTCTTAACCTAGAGTTGGTAAAAGTGGAATCAGTAATTTTTGGTAAAAATATGTGCACCGAAATCTTCCACTCATTCCCACTCCATAACCCTAAAATTATGCCACTAATAAGAAAAATGATAAGGATGCTATTGGTGATATTCATACATTTTTACTTGCTAGATACAAGAAATGTCATAGAAAAGGCATTATTTGCATACTCTGCCCCAGAGTGGGAGAGACTTTGACAGTGATTTTGGCAGGAGAAAACTATGGGGCTTCCACTTAAATAAAAAGTCTGTTTTTACAGTCTTCCCAAATCACCTATGACTGATAATACACATGGGAAATGGTACATTGGTGCCTACTACCCAACAGAAAAATCTTGATGACACCCTTGTACATTGCAAGTGGGCCTTTTTGTGATATTTAATGTACAGCACTGCATAATATGTTGGCGCTATATAAATCCCGTTTATTAATAATATTTTGGCTGTTCATTGTTTCCTAAAAATCTTCCTGGAAACATAGCAACATCCTAGGTACCTCGCATGTGGGTTGTTTGTAAGGTAAGTATTGCTGCAAGCAGACCTCTAATTTTTAAAAGAAGGTCCGCTTTAGTGAATGTAATGCTACAAACCTTTTTGTAGGAATTTTTTGGAGACTGGGACCTTACAAGGGAGAGAGTCATAGACTGGAGATCATCATAGTTTCTTAAAAAATGTAATGTTTCTATATTTTTGCCCCTTAAAATGAACTGCATCCCACTTGATATACCTCTCCATAAGATCCACTGTCAAGGACTGTGCATTTCCATGGGCTTTAGGTTGGCTACCAGTGATATATGTATATATGTGTGTATGTGTGTGCCTTATGTGTGTTTTTTTTTTTTTCTTTTTCTTTTGGATAATAAGATCAACTTGTGATCATTGTTTTGTAAAACATCCTTTTTTTATTGTTTAATGGAAATATGGGTTTGTAGCAGGAGGCTTTTGTTTGGTAAAGATAAACTCATTCTTGTAAAAATAATCTATTGTAACTCTTATCTCTATTACACATTATTTATAGGTTTACACAAGATATGATTATAAAGCATTAATATCCTGTACCCTGAAATAAAGATCAACAATACTCGATTCATGGTACACAATAATCAGATGGTGATGGAACATGACTTCCTTAACACCGTATTAGGGGAAAGTATCCTCTACAGTGATGTTGGGACAAAGGTAGCAACCACATGTAGACTTGTGATATCTGAGGCCAAGCTGTGACTCTTGTTAAAGAAAAGTTCCGTTTTTTGTTCCCCTGTGGAATCTTTCAAGGGCTGCAAGCGCAAGGAAATTTCCCCAATAAGAATGTGGCAAACAAGTCTGGGAAATTCTAATCCTTCTCTATTCCTTCTACTAAATAGGTAAAGAAAATTATACCGTTCACTAAGCAAAGTGACTTATCCCCTTGCAAGGAATTTCACTTAGCTTAATGAATGCAGGGAAAATTCACTTTTCAAAGAATACCCAATCATGGTAAAAAAAAATGTAAAGGGGTTTTTGCTTCCACAAGATTGGATACCTAAATTATCTCTTACAGTTTGCTTTATGAACAGCCTCCATTCCTTTAGTAATTCAACCCCAATGTATATTGTTGTACGTGTTCATAGTGGAGTAATTTCCTGTCCTTCTGACAAGACGGAAAATGATGGTGAAATCTTTCTGAATGGAACATGGACAACATTACAATTTTACTGTCTTTCTGAAATGCCATGGCAGGTTGTCCTGTTTGATCACATGATCTTCTAAAGATGAGAATTGTCTAACCCCAACTCTGTTCAGATTTCTAAGCAGAGATTACAAAGCCAAATGCCTAGGAATGGGATCACAAGGTCATCCTGGGTTCATATGAGTTGAAGGGAACAGGAGATTTTATTTGGATCAAGGTACAGTATGCTGAATACAATTACAATATGCTTTAGTATTATGCTTTATACTTCTGGATGAAACCCCATATAAATTATTTGGGATCAAGGATCTTGAAGGATCAAGGACAACCTTTAGAGGGTATATATTATTGGAATTCTGGTTTTTGAGGACATCATTCTTCCAAAATCAATTGATAAAATCACAATTTTAAACAAAACGCTCTTATGAACATCTATTTTTTGCTAGAACTCTTTAATGATGTATTTGCTTAGAAGCTGAATTCCTGGAGGTATAACAAGCAAGACTTTATGCTGCTCCAATCAATTGTACAACATTTAAATGTAAATTTATAAATGCAAGCTGTGTAAGTACCTGAATATGACCTGGAATTATTTTCTTGCCTGTGCAGCAGGTAACTGTAAAGGAAAAGCATATGCCATACAGGTGTGTTTTAGTGCAAGAACAGGTAAATGGCTTTTGTTGTTGTTATGGTTAAAGGAGAACTGGCAACCTTACTCATCTTTACCAACCCTATAGAATAAAAACTACATCAGATTGCCAAATAACATACATGACAAATCCGAATCCCAGCATGCAGAATGATGGAGCATGGACAGGGAGGGTTAATGGATACAGCTTCCACTTACAAAGCATTTCATAGTTGGTGACCTGTATCCATATCTCACCTGTCTAGGCTGAGACCACAGCTGACGTGATAACCAGCTCAGCCAAGTGGAACTTTTTCATTTCAGTCTCCCAGAGACGCTGCCTGGAAACCTGAGTGGGATAATGAGCTGGATGCTAGCTATCTGCATTTTCTTTATTCCGGTCTTACTTCTGTGATCAGCTAGTTCCTATCCTCCATGTAGAAGGCATTGTTTTAGGGATGGGGGTCTGTATTGGGTTTGTAAGCCGATGTTGCTGATCTGTATTTCCAGATTGTGGCTTCTTGTGTGTGTGTGTGTGTTTTTTTTTTTTTGTTTGTTTTTTTTTTTATAGCAGTAATTATAAAATAATGTATCCAATGTAAAGTTCAATGCAGTAAAACAAAAGCCAATGTTGCTGGTTTGTTCACACTCGTTAGGACAACCAGGAGGCTGATAAACTGAGACCCTTGCAAGCATAACTTAAGGTGTAGGTATGGCTTCTGTTACTTCAAGCCATTTTAACTTTTTGTTGCTTAATCTGCTCACTAAACCTTCCCATTACTAAAACTTAACCCAATGCCAACCCTTGACATTTATTGTAACCTCCTTTTTTGTATGACCCAAAAACCTTACCTTGCATTTAACATCCTTCATTTTAACACTCCTTGTTGTTGGACTCTACCCTTGCACTTGTTTAACATTGTTAAGGCTGCACTTGCTTTATGGGTGCTGAAACTTGGAACAATCCATAGTGGGTAAAGACAGCAGTAGATCAAACTTTACCTATTCTTTACCTTAAGTTAACATCAATATTGATGTTAACTTTTTAACAATTTTTTAACATCAAACTTTACTTAAGGTTAACATCAATTTTTGATTGATATTTTCTCCAAATATTGATTGATAATATGATATTCAATAGTATTGTTCAAAATTATTTGGTTTTTTCTTCTAACCATCGGACCGAAAATCAATTGCATAATGTATGGCTAGCTTTAGCCCAGGCTTTGTCTGATGTCAGGTATTCAGCATGTTAAACAGTGGAGTTAGACGGGTGAGTGCCTCAGTAAATGGATTTATTTTTAGCCCCGCCAGCTGCTCCCAACACACAGGGACCTGTGCAAATCAGCCAAACGGATTAGCTGCGACTCTAAAGCCCATACATTGTATAAAGTGATAGATGGGTCTCTGATAGTATATTGCTGCAATCATAACTGTCAGGCTGACGTCAGAGCCACTTATCAGCATTGTACTGTGTAATCGGTGGCTGTGCCTGACAGCAGTAACATCCAGGCACTGAGCCATCTGTAGCCATCTGACCTCACAAACATAACACAATGGACCTGATTTATTAAATCTATCTGAGACTGGAAAAGATAGACTAATATTAAGTAAACCTGGGTGGTCCAGCAAACCAGGGATGAATCTGGTCCATGATTGAAAACATGTGCCAACTAGTAACAAATGGTTTTTAAGAAATCAATTGTTGGATCACCCAAGTTCACTCATGGTAGTCTCTATCTTCTCCAGAGCTTTAATAAATCTGGTCCAATGAGTCCATTCATCACAGTGCTAATTAATGGATTTTTTTTGATTGATTGCTAGTTACCCACAAAGAATGTTGAAGAATCAAAACTATGAAAATAAATAAATGGGTAACGACTCAATGCATAAGACGGAAGAACCGCTAGTTATGGGGAAAATGATTTTGATGGCTAACTGAAGATGGATGCAAGCTGAAGGCCCTTTCATACCTGCAGTGAAAAATTGTGCACCTGTTCATGGCAAATTGCACTGCCGGTAACCACTTTTGCGCCTGGCTGCTGCTGCTGCAGCTTTACCAAGAGTGCCTACGTGACCAATGGCAACTTGCTGCATTTCACCACGTGCATAAAAAAGTTCTCATCTCTCAGTCACTTTATTAGGGGCGGTTGGGATTGCCATTAAGCATGTGGTAGAATACTATGGCTCACCTGGGGTCTGAAATGGCTATAAGTCACTTAGATGGAGATGGTTAAAATGGCATTCCACTCTGTTGCTGACTATCTATACCCCACTATAAAAGATTGCATTCCAATACGAAAGCTTCAGGAGCTTCAGTTACAGAAATAAGCCTTTATTAGTATGTTACATGTGTTTACCTATATCTGGTTGGCAAGAAGAAGAAAAGGTAGTTTGTAGAAAGAAATGAGAATATAAAATATTGTTTATGTCTAAGCCACACGTGCAATAATCAGCCAGTCTTACATTTTAGGATACAAGTTCAGATCTACCTCTCCCCGAAAAAAAAAAAAATAGAAAAAACACAAAGATCAGGTGACTTCAGTGACCTTTTCTTTTTATTTGAGAAATGCATACCTTAGGTTTTCCTGATCATGTGACACTAGAACTTTACAATCTCTTTAATCTAATTGGCCAAGTTTATACATTTTTTTTTCATTTCGGTACACACGTTTAGGTGACTCACACTCATGATACACTGACAAATTAAGGAAATCCATTAATGACTTTAATCATCTCTCTATTTTTGGTAGATGATGGGGAATTAAATCACATAACAGATTCTTACATTTACATTAGCATGATCTTCCTGGGTGTGCACAGCTGCTGCTGCCAACATGATGAGGACGCTCGGTTTAATTTGATTTATATTATGGAGAATGTGAAAAAAATCATTAACCACTGGTGGGCCTTGGGTATAGGAGAGACACCATAAAAAATCCTTCAAGCTGAAGTAAATTAAACTTTAGACATTATAAATGCTACCCCTTTATTAAAGTTGGTCTGGAACAGCCTCATTCTTTTTAATTATAATTATTATTACACAGTTTTTATTTTATAGCGCCAATGTATTACGCAGCGCCTTACAAAGTCCATGGTCATGTCACTGGCTGTCCCCCAAAGGAGCTCACCGTATAATGTGCCTATCATAGTCCTATGGTAATGTCTTTATGTGTGGTAATCTTTAATACATTCTAAGCCAGGAGTGTCAAACTCTGGCCATGGAGGCAAAATCGGCCCCCAAAGGAATCCTAAATATGAACTGCAGCTGGCCTGCCTCTGCATTGAAATAGCGCTGCTACTACAATTCCCGGCATCACTCGTGTCTATAGACCAGCTGGCTCTCTGCCTATGCGTGGCTCCGCATTGGACTGTTTTATAGACGCAAGTAATGCTGGGAATTTTAGTAGCGGTGCTATTTCAATGAAGAGGGAGTTCCAGCCTGGCATTGCCCACTTCTGGCATTTCCAGCACTCCCCCTAAGCTGTACTTTTCCTTGCTACTCCAAGGCATGGACTTGAATGGTTGGATTTTCATAAACGAAAATTGTCATATTGTTAGCTTGTGCAAAAAGGTTACCATTGAAATTTAATTCAGAAGGCTACAAATAGAGATGGAAGCATACGATTTTTTTTCGTAAATAAAATTTAAAAAAATTGTTATGCCTCTTTTTCTATTATAAGTTTGTTCCAGATTGAATGAGAAACAAAAACTCTTTGTTTCCATATGAAAAGGTTTTATATCTAATGAGAAGGAAACATTTCCAATTTTTTTTCAATAAATTTTAAGGTTGGCTCTGTGTATTTGAGTTTTACACCCCTGTTCTAAGGCCAGTTTTGGGGGGAAGACAATTAACCTAACTGTTTTTTGGAAAGTATCTGGAGGAAACCCATGCAATCACAGGGAGAACCTTCAAACTCCATGCATTCTTTTTAATGTGGAGAAAACCTTACAAATAACTTTCATGTCTTAGGGAACCTCTTGGTACAGTATATTAGCATGGTGATCATTGGGAGGAATGCCCCCCTTACACATAGCCAAAAAGATCATTGGTGCCACTTAAGACGGATTCCTCTCAAGGATACCCTAACAACCTCTAAAGGAACCCTGGTTGAGAAATACTGCGCTAGAAGTGGTCCCATCCATGCACTTACAGGGATACTATGTTTTGGATATTTATTGTGTATACACACCGACCCTTCTTACTCTCATTTCATATGTATGTAATTAGTATTCTCTACAATCTCTATGCTCAGCTCCCGCTCATCCCTCTCCCAAGGGTTCTGTCATTTAGTGGTTATTTCTGTCTGGAAGTTTAGAGATGATGGGAGGATCTGCATCAATTCTTGATTTTATTTGACAAGATCGGAGCAGACTTGTATTAAGGCGTCATATATCTGATGGTTATTGTCAGAAATGCCTCTGAACTGGTGCGGCTGAACAGATGCTAGGATAAATATTGCGATGATACATTCATGTTGTGTTAACTATTTATATAGTTTCTTAATACGTTGTCATACCTGGAGGTTTCATACCCTTTATATCCCTTGTTTTTTTTTCATTTGGAGCCAAACAAAATGATACTTTGCTTTTAAGAAGTCCAACAGAAAGCTCACTTTTTTTTTGCAGTTAGACATTAGTATGAATCATTTTTTTTATATGTATTCTATGGTGATGCAAATCATTAGAGCAAACAAAAGCTCATTGACTATGGCAATTAAGATGACCTCACATATTGAACCATTCAACAAACAGTATTTCCTGCTGAGAATAATAATTGAAAATACATTGATCAGTCGAAATTGTAAATTGTAAACTATCAATAAAAAGAGTGTTTTCTCAATCCATAATATTGGATGTTCCAGCACACACAAGTGGTTGAGTGAACAGAACTGTTTGACAAACCGTTCAATAGTCACAGGAAAGCCAAAACTGATCAAGGTTGAAGGGTCTCTGGTTTGTGAGTTTTTTTTTATCAGTTTATTTGCATAGAATCATTGATAAAATGAACAATATGGACATGGCCACCTTAACAGAGCTGCAGGTAACAGTAAAAACCTAATAAGTACCCTTAACTTTCCCCCGTTAGGCAAAACAAATAAAAAAAAAAAAAAAGTTTTGGCTGGAAACTTAAAAGTATCAAATCAAAACTTTTTTTCTACTTTAAATTAGTATTATACAGTTTTTATAAAGTGCCAACATTATACAGCACATTAAATAAGGGGGCAAATGACGGATACTAACAATGACACAGGAGGAAAAGGAGAGGATCCTGCCAAATGAGCTTACAATCTATGAGGAAGTAAGAAGATAGAACAATTATGTGAAGGATTTTGAATTTTCACTTAATCAGATACCCAATGGAAGATTGGTGACAACATATAGTTTTGGATATGCCCTCCTGCCCAGTCCTAGTGATAGTGGTCACCAGGATAGAGGGACATTGACAAAATCTGAAATATCAGATGGTATCAACTTTTTTACATTAAAAGTCAATCAGGGTTTGCCAGCCTTCTACCTTCTATCAAAAAAAAAATCTTTTTGGAACCAGAGCTGGGTCAGGGACAGAAAGAAGTTGCTTTAGCAGGAGGGTGCTGCAAAGTGAGCATGACTGATGTACACATAATAAATAATATTAGCCGGATACAAAGAATAGTCGTGCTCATCTCGGACAAAAACCTGACATGTACAGTGGTCACTTGACGTCATTTATCAGTCTGCTGTGAATGGCCAATTGGAAATGACTGCTGTTCACTCTGGTGGAGGAGAGCACAGCCGGGTGCCACTCACTTGTCCTCCCCTTTCCATAGAACATAACAGCACTGTATGTACAGCACTCCTTCATTCATCTGTCACTAGAAAGACTATTTCCAGCAACAAATCCTCAGATGTCCCTCGGACGTCTATGCAGGGTTTTCATTTTTCTTCTGATTGGGGAAGGTGGGGACCTTCTTCCAGGACCATACACTGAGTTCTAACTGTAAGCCATCAAGCTGTTAATTTATGTGTATTTTTGATCACATTTTTGAAATCGCCTTCTCCGTTCTGCCACATTACAAAAATAACATAAACTACAGATAGAACTTTGAAGGAATAGGACCACTCACAACAAAAACTTGCACCTTGGCAGCCAGCTGCCATCTTTAATATAGATTAATTTTTTTCATGCATTTTTGTAAAAAAATCGTTTATCACGAATGTGCTAACACAATGCTGTGTTTAGTATTTAGTC
This sequence comes from Pyxicephalus adspersus, assembly GCF_032062135.1. NCBI lineage: Eukaryota > Metazoa > Chordata > Amphibia > Anura > Pyxicephalidae > Pyxicephalus > Pyxicephalus adspersus. The sequence goes on along the minus strand of NC_092865.1, from coordinate 18,454,831 downwards.
CTTGGGGAACAACAGCAGCTGTCCAAACATCATATCACTTGTCACATTAGCACTATTTTCAGATCACGCGCTCAGGATATCTATACACACAGCTGCTCTGAAACCTGTGACATGTACAGATGTCAGTCCATTAGGACTGCAAATGGGTGCGATCCATCGATGACTAACATCAACACTTTATTTTGTATTTTTCTTTTGTTTTTTTTTAAATCGGCTGCAATATGCTGAATGTAAAGCTGATTTCCAGGCAAACCCTTTAAAGCAATACTGAAATATTTGCAGTGTTGTTCTGTTGGATTTGTGATTTATTCTGCAAATTTAGAGATGTACACAGCTCTGCCAGATTGTTAACTTTTTTTTTTCTCTACCGCAGTTTAGTAATACAACCTGAATATTTGTCTGCCTTCAGCTTGTGGTCGGACAATGAAGGGAAAGCAGCAAACGGATTGTTTTTCCTTCTGTTAGTAAGTCTCTGTAGGAACACAGACTTCCAGCAAAGCCTGATTGGCTGAGAAAGCTGACCCTTCCTTAACTAATCTGAGTTGGGGGACAACAGAAGTTCAAAAAAACAGATTAGGATACTTTATAATTTTACAGAGAAAAGAAAAAAAATCTTGGTTAATACTTGGGTCACCCCAGTAGATGGTGCTGCATCCTCATGTAAAGTGTGTAACAAACCTGCCATCTGAGACATTATTAGAGTTTGATACACACTCCACAGCTCCATCTACTGGTGACCAACACCTGTGAACAGAATTCAAGTGCAAGTGAGCCATATAAACAACTACAAAATACTTTACCCTGTAGAAAGGGAAAACAAAGATACAGTTAGTCCAAATAATTTTATATATATATTTTTTTTCCTTTTTACATGAATGTTTTAAAAATAACACACTCTAGATGTATCTATTTACGTTATTATTTTATATTATATATATATATATATATATATATATATAATATATATTTTATTGGCATTTTCTATGAAATACTGTTATTAATGTCAGCAGTGATTGCTGCATTTATTGCCCTAAGTTTATACTTGAGTTCTTGAGTAAATGTAGTTTTTCTTGTGTGTGTGTGTGTGTGTGTGTGTGTGTGTGTGTGTTTTTTTCTTTCAGGTAAAAGTAGGTTCTTTTCATTTTATGTTCTGATATGTTTGTATTTAGGTGTATACATTACTTTATATTTGGATTTCAGCTTTCATTTGATTCATGTTTTCAAGTTTTGCCAGATAAATGTTTTTATTAGATACCTTTTGTGGAATTCGTTTTCATGATAGCAAAATGATAAATTGCAGATATCTGCCAACAGAAAAACAAATTAAAGGAAACCGCAAACAAGCCATGTTTTAGGTTGGATGATGTCTGCTGAGAATAATTAGGATGCCAAGCCGATTACCTGTCAAGAAATGCTGAAAACTACCAGTGGTGTTACAGGAACGCAAAACTGCAAAAAAAAAAAAGGAACAAGTCTCAACACCAGGCTTTTATTGGATCATTTAGGAAATACAAATTCTGCATAGCTTGCTGGGAATATTCTACTGTGGATTGGCATTTCTTAGACTTCATTACTTGGGGCAGTTTTGTCATGTCAGGTGCCCCTTTTATACCACCAAGCAGCAACTTTATTCAACCTAAACTTGCTATTAATTGGGATAGATTAAACTCTCCAAAATGTGTTCCAAATCAGATTAGTTGCTGGAGAATAAAGATTTTATGATTAATTTGCCAAATCTGCTGATGATCTCCCAGTACAACCAAGGAATTCCAGTAAATAAAGTAGATCCAAACCCAATTACTAAAATCTTATGTAAACTTGAATTTTTTAATAGCATTTCAAAAATGTTGGTAAATCTCCAGCTTTCATTAACATCTGGTAACCTTCCATGAAAAAAACGTAGTTTTGGTAATTCTTGTTAGGAGAGGAAACAGTCTCCCAGTTATGTTATTGTATCATCACTCTTTCCCATGTATAGATTGGTTTAGTCAGAATCGAGCACTGTGCAATGTATCCGCTTTTGGCCCTTTGCATTTTAATAACCTCTCTTTGTAGTTCTCTTCACTGGATTTCATTTCACTTTAGAATAAAATTCAAGCTCCTGTGCTTTGCCTTTAAATCTCTCCACAGTTCTTTTCCCACTTCCCTTTTTGACCTGATTGAAAAATACTCCCCTAGCCGCTCTCTTTGCCCCTCCAATGACCTACTACTGATTTCCTCACTCATAACCTCCTTACACACACCACTCCAAGACTTTTCTAGAGCTGCCCCCACTCTCTGGAATGGTCTTTTTCGTCCTATTCGGCTTGCTCCTGCTTTCTACTCCTTTAAAAGAGAATTCAAAACCCAACTTTTCAAACTTGCCTACCCGTCTTCTGTCTCTTAAACTCTCACTACTTCCCACCACTACATATCTCCCCTCCTATTGTGTGATACTTTCCCCACCTCCTAGATTGTGAACTCTTGGCAACACTGGGCCCCCTGGACATCCTCCAGTCCATAGACTCCTGTTTAGTGGTCAGCTCTGGTCTTATGCACCCCAGGAAAAATTGCAAATGGCAGCAAAAACACACATTACACCAACATGATTCATAATGAACGTACGTTATTTAATGATTTTTAATGCAAACAGTGTAGGAGTGTCAATTTAATGGAATATCATCTCTTCCAGTTCTTCTACACCAAGACTGGAGTGTTAGAAGCAGTACAAGGAACCAATCAATTTATATACTAGAAGAAGCACTGTGCTGATTTTCATTTCCATTGACAGGGTAGCTTGGGTTAAGGGTGACCTGGACTCGCAGGAAGTAGGATAAATAATGTTGATCCTTGGCATAAGAACACTACTGGCAGAAAAAGTTACTGCAGCAGAGATATTTTAAATGAAGAAAAATGTCACAGCAAAACCTTGTTTTGCTTTTTTTAACTGTAAACCGAGTTCTGCTTATTTTTGTTTTTCACCAATGCATGCAGCAGTTTTTAGGTTTTTCTTACACCGAAGTTTCCAATTGGGAAAACTCCAAAAATTACTCTACAGAACACCATATAACCTGGTTATATAGCCTGTAGCTCTAATACTTCTGTGTCATTACCCGAATTGAGGTACTCGGGTTTTGGGAAGTGTGACAAAGAATGAAACACCTAGTTTATTTTTGTTGTGAGAACATATGTACCTGTTGCCTTCATCTGCATCTAACATTATTCTGTGTGTTAAATAATTAATTATAGAGAAACTGCAATTGAAGATTAGGATGAATAAAGCTGCTAAATTGAATAGTATCTAACGAACCAATCCGTATTTATCCTTTACTGATCTCACATCAGTTGACAAAAACCTGGCTGTTACTCTGTATTGAAAATGTGTTAATCTCAACCATCATACTTATAGGAACTTGTTGGACAATTGGGGGGCGCACCCAACGCGCCGCCGTCTTGGGGGCGCACCCAACGCGCCGCCGTCTTTATAGAGCTGGTGTTGTACAAACAAGCATAGCCATGCTGGAATAGCCCAAAGTTGGACAATTTGGATAGTCTAGTCTTGTATTTCCAGTACTTTATTTACTGAAAATCTCTGAAATTTTGTGTCCACAAAGGTTTGACCATATAGTGAACCTGTGAAATTCCACAAAGTTTTATCCACATAGTGTTTGTTAGTGCACTTTGCACATAACCATTTTTGCTATTTTTAAAAAGCAACTCCACTTAACATTTTTCTTTTTAAAATGGAAGTGATGGGGCATTAATTACAATGCCCCCTCTATGCACCTATCTGACCTTGGTTTTTGCTGTTGAGCTACATATACCAGTAACCTAAAATTTCTCCATATAATTTAATGTAAAACTCTTCTAGAAGAACACGATAAATATGTTTTACTAGGAAAGAGAAAGTCTATCTTTTTGTTTTCGGATAATTTTGTCAATCATTTTGCTAACAATTTCACCTTCTGATTGATATCCCCTTTCAAAAAAAGATTTTTTTTTTGTTATCTTTTGCTGAGTCTGCGTAGCTCATCAGTATACGCAGCATGGCAAAGTAAACCGGACCTGCGGTGGTGTGTGTGTGCCTGCGAGATAAGGACCTGATGTTTGCAAGTTATTTTGAGCAGTGCCTGAGAGGTGCTTTACAGAAACAAGTCACACAAGACTCTTTATTTCACAGTTATCTTCAATAGACCAGTCATGTATACCACTGGCATCGGTGTGACGGATATCAAAATTCAATTGTTCTTACTGCTTCGGCTGTCATTTCTGTTTCCTGCAAGAAAAACTGTATTTTGCCCTCAGGCTGCCTTGGGTGTGTGTATAAGATGACGCCATATTTTTTTAAAGCTCATATTCCAACTGGAAAACATTTAAAAACACAATGTACTATTGGAAGCAGTTGGTTGTCTTTTATGCAAAGCTGTACACATTGACTAAACAAGGAAAGGAGGAGTATTTTGTTTTTTAAGCAATAGTCTGATGTCAGCAGTCAATACTTTCATTTTTATTTGGATTTACTCACAAAGGTAGGGCCAGGAGGACAAAAAAAATAAGAAAGAAATAAAAAAAACTATTAGGATATACATATTAGTGTTGCATGCTAATTCATATACAGTGTGTGTTGCATGCTAATTCATATACAGTGTGTGTTTGGTAAAAGAAACAGGGAAGGGGGTCAGGCCAACAAAAGTTGCAGAAGTGAACTCTCAATTAGCTTAAATTGCTATTGCGTAATTTATTATTAATAAACAGGATTTATATAGCGCCAACATATTACGCAGCACTGAACATTAAACAGGGGTTGCAACGGACAGACAGTGACACAGGAGGAGGAGAGGACCCTGCCCTGAAGAGCTTACAATCCAGAAGGTGAATAATTCACATTTCTACACTGCATTGTAGTGATTGATTTGTTGGATCCTTATGAATTCACTTATCACTGGCAATCAAATTTGTATAATTCTTTCCTAGCCTCACAAGTTATTTATAATAATTATAGTAAAAATAGGCCTTCCTGAAAGGCAACTGATTTTTCAGCTTGGTCTAATACATCAAATGGATTCATATGCATGGGAACAGTGCATTACTTTACTGTGAATTGGTAAAATCAGGCATTTTGCCCAGATATCCTTAACTTCTAAGTAATATGTATTATATGTAAATCTCAAATGAGCCTTAGAATGATAGAAAGTAATTTTATTTGTTTTAATAGTTAGTGTAGTGTTTAAAACTACCACTTTCATTAAAATGATTCTGAGTTACCCTGCCATAAAAGTTATTTAAGCATCTCCTGTTTATGGACAACAGTGCCCTACCCATGTCTCCATATCTGCATTGTCATCCATGAAAACTAGTAGCTGTTTAAACTCACATTACTAAGGTGTGGTCCACTGTTACCGTCCATACCCCCAAAAAAGTGCTTGTGGGGGTGCATGTAGCCAAAAGTTTACAGTAAATGGGCTGCATGAGATTACCAGTACCAAAATGCAACACAGTCCCAAAAAAGTACTAAAATATTTTATTAAGTAAAAAAAGTTGCTTTTTTTAATAACTGTTCTCTTTAACTATAAATTGCAACAGAAAGTGTTTTTTTTTTTTTTTTTTAAACCTCTCCTCCATAAGGGCTCTCATGAGGACCAGTCAACAACCATTTTCCTCTCTACGCTCTGCCTGGATACTTAGCTATTTCACAATCATAGCTGAAGTGTTCCCAATTCACCTTTCATCCCATAGGCACAATTTGATGCTGTAGAGGAGTTTGAAAGAGTCTGTAACCTTCTGATGGAAAGTGCTCATTTTACTGATGCCGCTAATTGCTGTGCATAATCACTGGATATGTAGGAATTGCTCTGCTCAGCTGCAGGCAGATGGATTAGGTCATTAGCAAAATGACTTGTCATCAAAGATCGACTTGACCTGCACAGAAATATAGATGGACCTTTTAGAACGTTTGAAAGGACAGATCTGCGGTGGTGAAATGGCAGCTTTTAACCTGCTAAGCTGAGAAATTTAGACACCAATAATGATATCTTTATTTAAATACATCTTACATATTTGGCTCGTACCCTTTTTTGGTTTGTTAGATGAGGATGGAGGATTAGATTAGAATGGCTCATTAAAGGAGCAATTACTCCAAACTTCTTTTCAAAATGCCATCTTTAAAGCACTACGAAATGCACTGTATTCTGATAACCGGATGTGGTTAATATGTGTAATTATACTAAGTGCATAAAATCTTTTTACATGGCTTTATTTCTGTTTTCTCTACATGTAAATACACACCAAGCAATTTATCAGAAGTGACAGTCACATGAGTTTGACCAAACTAGAACACTTCCAGGGGGGCATTAGCAGTTAGATAAAAAACATAACCATCCCAAGGTGACCTTTTGTAAGTAACCCTGGCGGTGCTGTGTGTCCAATCCCCGGCATCTTAGTTTGCCTATAACTGTATAATTACATTTAAAATTATAATAATATATACTGAACAAAATCTTTTATCTGTATTCTCTACTTAATTATCAGAATAAGATATGTTTTATAAAAGTGGCCCTTAAAGGGGGTGTTCGGGAATATTTAGGCTGCAGCTGCAATGCAAGTGTGGTTACCTGCTGGTGCAATTTGCCACTCAGGAGCACATCGCAAAAGTTTACTGCGCGCCTGGGAGTGAGCCATAAAGAATCTTGTTGAAGTTGCTATAACAATAATGATGTATATCCAAAAACCAGGACACCATCTGCATGGAGTTTGTAGGTTCTCCCCGTGTTTGCATGGGTTTCCCTTCCACATTTCAAAAAAAATGGTTAGGTTAAATGGCTTCCCCCCAATATTGTCCTTAGACTGTGTTAAAGACATATGACTATGGTAGGGACATTGGATTGTGAGCCCCTTTAATAGTCAGCTAGTGACATGACTATGGACTTTGTACAGCGCTGCATCATATGTCAGCGCTATATAAATACTGTATAATAATATAATAAAAAGAAAAGTTGCTTCTAATGCTTTGTACTGTGAAGCAGCATTTAGATTCTGGATATCAGAAAGATTTACCTTTCTTTTTCTTCTAATGGCTGGTGGAGTTTTCAGAATTCTCTATGAAGGTGGCACATTTAATTTACCATTAAAAAACATTTATTGGTTTTGGGTACCCCGGTTTATCCTTATTTTGCAACTGCATTAAACCTTGACTAGGAGTTGGTATTTAAATACTTGAATAAGCCATATCTTTTTTCAATGTACAGAAAATATAGGATTTATTATTTTTTATTTGTGCACTAAAATAAATTGACTATTTTTCTAAAAAGACATCTGTCCTTAATATTGGTGTTATAAAATTGCATCTACAATGATTTTATTTTATGGGTTCTCTGCTTTTAGAACATAAATATTTTGCGGTTTTAGGTGCATTTTTTGGTAAAAATATGCAAGTTATAGTCTATAATTACATATAATATATACAAACAAAAACTTGCTATTATACATTTTTTTTTTTTTTTCTATTTTTAGGATACAGCTGGTCAGGAGAGATACAGAACCATCACAACTGCCTATTACAGAGGTGCAATGGGATTCATACTGATGTATGATATCACGAATGAGGAATCCTATAATGCCGTCCAGGATTGGTGAGTATATTTCACTGCAGAGCTGCAAGAGTAATCCTTTAGGAATCTCATACACATGGTTTAATTATTCTACAGTAATGAGAAAAAGAAAGTACACTTGCTTTAATACTAAGGTTTTGTTTATCAGGATATAGTAAAGATAAAATAAGGTGAGTACGAACTCAGATGATCAACAACACAACATAGCCTCTATTTAATAACAACAGTGTAATAAGTCAAAATGCAGAAGCAGTGTGTGAGAAATAAGCGCTTCTGTATGTATTAAGAGGGTAAGCAGCAGCCAGGTGCTCTTGAATAATTGATCACCAGCAAGTGTGACCACCTCTAATAAAGCGGAAGTATTGGCAGTTTGCTGGACAAGAGCATTCTGGTGTGTGTTAACACAGTGCCAAGGAAGAAAGACTTTAGCAATGATGTTAGGCATCTGTTGCTGCTTATTAATCCAGAAAACAAATTGAATTCCATCATTACACAGTGAGAAAGATTATTTACAAGTGGAAAACATTTAAGACCGTTGCCAATCTTCCCAGTAGTGGATATCCTAGCAAATGAATCCCAAGATCAGACCATTCAATGTTAAAAGAAATTGCAAAAAACTCAAAGAGCCTCATCTCTGATTCTACAGACCTCAGTTATCATTGTAAAAGTTAAAGTTCATGACCACACAGTTAGAAAAATACTTGTAAGGCCGTGGTCAGCACCAGTCCCCGAATCTAACACCACACTCTTTACCTTTAGTAAGCCCCCGTTCAGCCTCGTGAGACTGGTTGCATCTCCCAGCATGCGGTTGCCCCCAGGACTTACTGTGCAAGGGATAGTGTCTGGGGATGGGTTGGCAGCAAGCCAGGAGCCCACGGATAAAGATTCCAACAGAGCCAAGTCCAGAATACATAGCAGAGGTCATATACCGAATATCCGTCCACCAAACGAAGTACACAAGGGCAAAACACAAACGGAGTGGGGGTCACAGGCAAAGGTCCGCCCAGGCAGTATAAACTGGCAAAGTCAGAAACCGACAAGGTCAGCAACAGTAAGTCAGACGATAAATCCCCAGCACAGATTAGCCCAGCTAGACCCTACATCAGGCATAGAAGACTGGAAGCAGAGAGGCTATAAACTCCCAGCAGCCAATAGCAGTGCAGGCGGAGTCAGAAGCTGATCAGCGTCTAGAACCCCCCTGCAGCTGTGCACAGCCTAACAAGGGATGCTGGGGATACCATTAATCCATCAGGCTGCACAGCTAAAGGGAAGCAGGGGATGCAGCTATCTTAGTTCTCCTGGCTGCTGCAAATGACATCTCTGTAGAGAATAGACAGTGTTTATTACCATGATGGTGCACAGGACAGAGATGCTGAACAGATGAACATTTCCTAACAATACTGAGCAAGTATGGCTTGCTCGGAAGGATTGCCTCTTCTCTCTAAAAACACTTGGCAGCACGACTTCGGTTTGCAAATCTGCTTTTGCACAAACAGCAAGCCTTTTGGAACAAGGTCCTTTGGAGATGTTTGGCCATGATACACAGCACCAAGTTTGACAAAAATAAACATAACGCACAAATAGTGCAGTGTGGTGGAGAGTGGATGAAAAACCTTTCTATTGCTGGGCCATATTTGCTCAAACAAACAAAAATTTATCCTAAAAACCCCAGTCTGTAATTCAGAAGGTATGAAAGGTAAGGAATCAGAATATCAATCTGGCAAGTTGTATGAACCAGGTTAGAAATGGCAGCTTTTATAATTTCTCAGTATTGATCAACTTTAAACACTTTTTTGTCCTTGCAAAGATAAAGTATTGCAGCACACCGAGTTGAATATAGTGTATTGGAAATAATAAATTGCTTTATAACTTAGAATTCTTTTTATAAATGTATTTTTATTAAGTTTTACATATAAAATAGATACAAACATAAGTGGGAGAAAATAACACAAAAAGACAACAAAGGCAAAAAAAAAACATCATGAGAACCAATTTTTCAACAAACAATTCTAACAAAAAAATGTGTGCTCAAATCAGTAGTTATACAATGGTGAATGTCATTCTTGTAAAGCAGTTACGTACAGAAAAAAAGATATAGAGAAAACCAAAACCAAGAGCTTTACATACTGTGTATGACAAAATTATCCTTGTGATACTAAGCCCTCATTATTATTGGTTATCGGTTAAAAGCTGCTTAACTCAAACCAAAAGACTTACTTTTTTTAATTTACCTTGCTTGAGATGCAAATGCAATAACTTATGATCCTATAACTTAATGTGCCGCTTTATTGTAAGATTGTGTATATTGTCCTGTGCTGGAACACACTGAAGTACCTGTATTGCTCATGTCATTACAATAGAATCTTTTTGTACAAGAACCATAGGAAAGGAAAATAATTCCTTGCATATTTCTTGCTTTGAATGCTGATCAGATTCTGTGATGTCCAAATTGCTAAAGGCTTTTAAATATACAATGTCCTGGGAAGAGTCACATTTTATAAATGTCACCAAAGCAGCTCCCGGTATGGCCGGCAATCTTCCCATACTTCAAGCTCTTTCTTACTGGGAACTTTCCCAAATCTTCTTTGCATTTCCCTCCATAAATCAGAACACAGCTGCACTCGGAGACTAGCCGTATCCATAATCTGTATTATTCTAGTGGGAAGTAATGTAATATTGCAGCTCTAAGGCTCACATGACATTCTTGATGGGGTGAACAAGATAGGAGTAAGCCAGTAGACCATTTTTTCTCCTGTACGGTCTGTTCTGATAGAGCTATGCAGGCCAGCTCCGTGTAAGACAGACTATGGCTCAGTTGTTAATATTATTATTAGCCAGTATTTATATATCGCCAACATATTACACAGTGCTTTACAAAATCCATTGTCGTATTGTGAGATTGAGAAGATAGCATTCACTGTTTAATGGTTGTAATTAAATATAAGACTACTGACGTTTTGCATTTCAACCACAAGATGTCGCTATTTCTTAACACAGCTGAATAGGTTGCCAGTTTTCATATTGATAGGAAGTGTGGTTGTTCTGGAGAGGAAACAGGAAGGAGGAGAGCAGACATCTTGCAAGGACTGTGTGTGTAAAAGAGAATCCATTCGCATCCAAGGGTCAGCGTGTTCCTAGAGACTCAGAAGCTGTGGCTGAGTGAAGTTGACAACCATCCAAGGTAGATCCTGTCCAGAGGAAAGAGGATTGTTGTCCGGAAAGGCTGAGAGAAGCTGAGGAACCGAGAGCTGTCTGTCCTGCAGGACCTCATGTTTGCTGAAGAGACTTGTTGCTGTTTTTCAGTTTAAAGACATTGATGGATCCAGAACAAGACCCGGGTCAGTAAAATCGTGCACGCACCGCATTATAGGATTGGCGCCTGAAATACCAGAGACTGAGATTATACCTGCAATAGTTAGTAAGTTAGGGTCTATGTATGTGGCAGGTCATAATAACCAATCTAGAAAAAGGACGCTGTGCTGACCTCTGGGGTGAATGTATTTAATGTGTTTTCTTTGGGTTATTGTTTGGAATTTTGTTTATTGTGATAGTATGCAGTAAAGTACTTCCTGTTTTATATAAATTGGTGTCAGTGGGCTGCTTTTCCCTGTTTGTGACTTCGCTGTATCCTAGAAAGCCCCCGGTACACGGCTTACAGTATCACGAACTGTTCCTTTAAAGGGGCTTACAATCTAATGGTGGCTTGGAGCAATGCCAGGGAAAAAAGAAAAGTCTTACAGTGCTCAACCCAGAAATTTCTTTAAGCCGGGTGGGAAGAAATTGTAGGCGGGTGGCAGCCCCTATATATTGTGACCAAACTCTTTAGTAGCCACCCAAAAACAGCCGGGTGGGTGCTGAAAAGTGCCAGGTGGTGCGCCCAGCTAAAAGGGCCTGGGGAGAACCTTGTCTTATTTCCTAGTGATGGATTGTTATTTCAAAATGCCTCATAGTACCGTGACCTTTATTTTGATGAAATAAATACAAGCTAAAGGATTTTTTTTAAGGGCAGCACGGTTAGCACTCTGGCCTTTGCAGCGCTAGATCCTAGGTTTGCATCTCGTATAGAAAAGTTCAAAACTATCTGCATGGAGTTTGCAGATTCTCCCCTTGTTTGCGTAGAATTCCTCCAGGTACTCTGGTTTCCTCCCACATTCCAAAAGCTTGCGATTAGGTTAACTGGCTTCCCCTCAAAATGGCCTTAGTGTTAATGACCTATGATATTGATAGGGACATTAGATTGTGAGCTCCTTTGAGGAACAGCTAGTGGCATGACTATAGACTTTGTACAGCAATGCATGATATGCTGGCTCTATATAAACGCTGGATGATAATTAAAGTATATATTAGTACTACTTCTCCATCTTCTTAGATTGTAAGCTCTTCTGTGCAGGGTCCTCTCCTCCTCCTGTGTCACTGTCTGTATCTATCATTTGCAACCCCTATTTAATGTACAGCGCTGTGTAATATGTTGGCGTTATATAAACTCTGGATGGTAATAAAAATATATATTAGTACTACTTCTCCATCTTCTTATATTGTAAGCTCTTTGGGGCAGGGTCCTCTCCTCCTCCTGTGTCACTATCTGTATATGTCTATTATTTGCAACCCCTATTTAATGTACAGCACTGCTTAATATGTTGGCGCTTTATAAATACCGTTTTTATAATATCTGAGTGCCAGCTGATTGTGAGTTGATGTCTGCCACCTAAATCCCATCCTCTAATCAGCTAATCTTCCTACATGGCCTAGACTTTTGAAAGATTTGGCATACATAGACAGCTCCTAGGCTATGTATGCAAAAAAAAAAGACATTAAACTAGTAAAATGAAATTTATATATAATAATTAAAATATATAAAAATAATTATATATAATATATAATTTATAACGACAAAATAGTCTAACATCTCTATCAGCTAGTTGTTTATTCTCCAGTCTCTGCCAAATATACATTTTTTTTTCTTGTATATAAAATGATGA
>NC_092865.1:18294937-18440751 GCF_032062135.1 Pyxicephalus adspersus | reverse complement strand
ATGTGTTATGTTGATCAATAAATGTTTTACTCCATGGGGAAATTGTTTTTTAGCCTCAAAGTCCCTATTTTTTGATTATTAAAAAAAACATGTTTAGATCCAACTTAGATACTAAATAGGACATTTGCCCGATATGCATTGCACAATGAATATGCATTATGCTTACAAAGCAATCTTCTTCCTAATGGAAGAATTGTCCGTTCTGTTATCTGGTCAATTTTAAACCAAAAGGTGCAAGCCTGCATACTGCAGGGATGGGCTAGACCAGCTCACATGGTGGCTATACATGCCCTGCTGTGATTTATCATTCTTGTATGCCCTACACATGTCCCCGTTTTTTACTATCACCCTGCGGCTCCGATCAGCACTAGAGGACAATGGTAGCTAAATGGATTTGTAAAGAAGTTACAAGTACAGCATCAGCTGAAATTCAAGCTTCTCTTTGTTATACTTCCAGCTGATTGTGTGCATTGTAGTGTTGCTCTATAGAACATCCCTAGTCATCAGTCTACATTGTACACCTACTGTATAGCAAGCAGAGCCATCCCAGCTTCTGAACCAGACTGGATAGGGGAACATAACTACCCTCCATCCATCCCTGCTCGAACTTTACATGGTGCAGCCAAAATGATTTTAATAAGATTTTTATTTTTTAATCAGCATGTCACATTTAAGAATTCCATTTACAGTCAAACATGCAGATAACATCTTTGCCGTTTACTTAAGAAGAATCTGTCATAATTGGGCTTTTTTTTTAATCTGATTATTTATTCTTGTTAAAATTGAATGCTTATATTAGAATATTTATTAATAGATTAGTAATTTTTCTTTTGTGCTTGTACAGCACCAACATATTGCATAGTGTGTTACATGGCACTTGGAACCATTTACATAACTGTGTGCACCAAAGGAGCTTACACTCTGATGTCACTATTACATTAATGGAAGGCAGGTAATATATCAGTAAGTTGTTGGTTTGTGGGTGGAACTATCCAAGCTTGGGGATAACCCACACAAGCTTTAAAAGTATATACAACGCTATGGGTTCTATTTATAAAACAGGGAATCGGACATTCCCTCGTAAAAATTAATTACTGCCATTGAAACACATGGAACATTCCCATAAGGGGATGTTTGAGGGCAAGTTTGATTCCCTGGTGTATAAAAAGAGCCCTATGCAGACTGTTTGACTTGAAAGGATTTATTTATATTAGGTTTGACCCAAGAGTCACACATTTTCTAATTGGATGCAATTTAAAAAAATGTGGATCTTGGATGAAAATGTTTATAAATAAACCCCAACTTTACCTATGTGGTGGGAGGGAGTTTCACTTCCAGTAATAGAGTGAAAATGTAGTGAACATACAGTTTTAGGGTCCATTTACACCAGTCAGGTTCATTGTGATATATTGTGTTAAGGTAGCTCAATATTTAAATTCATCACATGGATAGTAAATCTGACCTGTTATGTGTCTACTAGTGTGGTGCCTTACTATGCCATGAAATATGAAAAGTCATTTAGGTGCCATTTATAAGTGCAGTGTACTAATGTATAACTGACACAGCTCAGTGGTGTAAATAGCTACTGAAAGATAAAGTCCAAAACCAGAAGTTATAGCAACTTTTAAATTTTTTTAAAAGTAATAGCAACTTAAAAAAATTTTTAACGAGTTGCATAACACTTGGCCACTGTAAGCAATCACACACACACAAATTAAAATTATCCTGTAATATTATTACTCTTTAATTGTACACTTTTATGCACGCAGGTTTTGAATTCTTTGAAGCCAGTGCCAAGGAGAACATTCAAGTGAAACAGGTTTTTGAACGACTCGTCGATATCATCTGCGACAAGATGTCCGAGAGTCTGGACAATGAGCATTCGGCAGCCAGCGGAGGCAAAAACATGCGTTTTACTGACTCCACACCTCCTATACAGCAGAAGTGTTCGTGTTAATTGAATTTCAACCACGTCTTGGACCAACCAAAACCCCTAAACCCCAATCCATGTTAACAATTCCTGGTAATATGTGGCACAGTGATCTACCACACCAATACTTAGAGAAGTATCCCCAGATACAAGGGCTGGGATCTGATTCTAAAGCCGCAGCAGAATATCAATCCATAGAAATTAGTTACAGACCCATGTGTGCAGGACAAAGATAATCCCAATAGGTCAATTTTTTTGGATTAAAATAAGCAAGGGCAACCTGAAATATACATCCCATCGATCCCAATACATGATGGTTTACCAAAGGTGGGCATGGTCCCTCCACATATCTGGGGTATAACTTTCGGTGGTTTAATGCATCCAATTTATTCCCCAAGAAGTATGCATCAGCTGTTCATCTGTCGGTGATCTATCAGCCAGCTGTACATGCTGAATCTTGAAGGTAGCAACATGCCCTTACCCATTTACAGTGACAAAAGTCTTACCTGTGTGTGAATTGTGATAGTCTTTGTTCTTAAACTTGCATTTTTATTACTGTTGTTTAAATCTTTGTGTCTTCAAATGTGTTTGCAGGTATTTTTTAATGTTCTAGAAATGTACATATATAAATAATATTTTGATGTTAATTCTACAGATATGGCCATTAAAGTCATTCTTTGTTAGGAATGAATTTCAGTTTGTATTTTTTAATTTCTGAATGCCATTGCAACATATGTTTAAAGTAACCAGCTCAAAAATACAAAAAAAAAAATCTGTGTAAATCATTGCAGGAAAAAATGTATGCCGGAGACCAATCCCACTACAGTTGTGCACTGCATTATCCAAAATGCACAGGAATTGCATAAGGCAGCACAATACACCAAAAGTCTCAGAAATTAAGTGCATGTTGCTGGTAAGACATGTTTGGTGTGCTATTAGGAATAAATAGCAACCCAAGTGAGGTCCTAAAAACGTATGTATTGATGCGATGTACTAGTGCAGGGGTCAGCAACCTTTACTCTCAAAAGAGCCTCCTCTTCCACTAAAGAAAAATAGTCTGGAGCCGCAAAACATAACACAGTTTATAAACTTTTTAAAAGTTTTAATATTTTTTTAATTTTACCTGTTACAACAAGTGTGCATGTGTAGGCCTACTTTGAAATAAATTAAACACTGAACTATGCCCCTAGAAGCCTCCAGCTTCTAACCTATCATCCTGTTACATTAGAAGCTGGAGGCTTCTAACGTAACAGGGTAGATTTTTTTGATGGGCAGAGTTCTTTATGTTCTGACGATGCCTTAGCGATTCAATTGTAGGTGGTGTTAGCCACAGGTAGCCCTCATTTGCAGCTTTAATTTTGTTCACCTGTACTCCCCAATCTTGAGTAATTGGGGTTCAGGTGCTAAAAGCCTCCAGCAATGTGTAACAGGGTAGAATATTTTGATGGGCAGAGTTCTTTATTTTCTGACGATGCCTTAGCGATTCAATTGTAGGTGGTGTTAGCCATAAGTGTCCCCCACTTGCACCTCTATTTTGGTCACCTGTACCGCCTCCCCCCCGTTCCAGAGAAATTGGGGTTCAGATGCTAGATGCTTCCAGCAATGTGTAACAGGGTAAATTTTTTTGATAGGCAGAGTTTTTATGAATTTTTAGGAGGTGTTAGCCACAGGTATCCCGTACTTGCACCTCAAATTTTTTTCACCTGTACCCCCGTTTCCAGATAAATTGGGGTTTAGGTGCTAGAAGCCTCCAACAATGTGTAACAGGGTAGGGTTTTTTTTGATGGGTGGAGTTTTTAGGAGGTGTTAGCCACAGGTGTCCCCCACTTGCACCTCTAATTTTGTTCACCTGTACCCCCTTCCTGTTCCAGAGAAATTGGGGTTCAGGTGCCTCCAGCAATGTGTAACCATAGATTTTTTTGATGGGCAGAGTTCTTTATGTTCTGATGATAGCCTAACAATTAAATTTTAGGGGGTGTTAGTCACAGGTGTCCCCCACTTGCACCTACATTTTTGGTTTTGTACATCTCCCCATTCCAGAGGAATTGGGGTTCAAAGGAGGGGGATGTCATTGTACACACCCATTTGTACACGCCCCGTGGTAGATTTATTTCACTGGTAGATTTTTTTCATTAGAACACCGGATAGGGAATCCCCCCTCCTCCGCAGTGTCTTGGGAGGAAGGGGATCCCCCATCAGAGATCTCCCCGCGGCAGCCGAAGGGAGCCACAACAAGGAGGCTGAAGAGCCGCATGCGGCTCCGGAGCCGCAGGTTGCAGACCCCTGTACTAGTGGGAATGCACCCTCTCCTAAACAACCAGCTGTCTGTATTGTGTAGACAAATTAGGGGAGGGGTGGAGGAGCTAGACCAACACATACTTCAATTATACACTTCCTAGAAAAGTGGGTAGTCATGACATGCAATGAAGGAAAGAGCTATGTTAGGGAACTGGCCTGTCTTGGAGAAGTCAAGGCACATTGCAAGGTAAAAAAAATAATTTTAAAGTAAAACAATGCAAGCAAACACTTAAAATTGCAAGCAGTTTCTTTTTTATCCCAGAAGGGACAGACTGTCACTTCTTTATAAAACCTATATATATATATATATATATATATACCCGTTCACAATCTTTTTCTTAAAGTGCTTGGTTGCAATTTTTTCACTCCGATGAAGGCACCTCCATCTTCACCCAGTCTTTCCTGAGTGTTTGATCCCCTGGGCTGCACATGCACAGCTCAGTGTAGGTTGCTGGGATGAATAAACTCTCACATGTATGCACAGAAGTTTCATCATTCTGGCCTGGCCAGTTAAATGGCAGAAGACACCTAGAAGAAGACTAGGTAAAGATGATGGTGCCCACAATGGAGTGAGGACAGGTGAATGTAATTGAAAAAATCAGGCAGGTAAATTTCAGTAAGGACATGTGTGGTCACATTTTTTTTTTTACTTAAAAGGTTTGGTTCATGATTAAATTACTTGGTATTTCTGCAGTTTGACCTGCATTTTAGAGACAAGGGAGCAAGCTCATAAGTTGTTAGTTTGTTGTGCATATAGAATACATGGGTCACGCGCTGATAATGTTCACGTAGAAGGAAGTTCAAACAGCAATAAAAACATTATCAGAAGATTTTACCCTTCTCTTCTGCTAAAATATTTGCAGGTGGAAATTACACATTGTACTATAAAAGAAACAAATGGGACAAGATAATATACATTATTAATATTACACAGTATCTATATACCGCCAACATATTACGCAGCGCTGTCCATGTCATGTCACTAGCTGTCTCTCAAAGGGGCTCACAATCTAATGTCCTTACCATAGTCATATGTCATCAACACAATCTAAGGCCAATGTTGGGCGAAGCCAATTGCCTAACTGCATGTTTTTGGAATGTGGGAGGAAACCCACGCGGACACGAGGAGAATCTGCAAACTCCATGCAGATAGTGCCCTGGCCGATATTTAAACCTGGGACCTAGCGCTGCAAAGGCCAGAGTGCTAACCACTGGGCCACTGTGATCCGGGGGACTTGATCAGCTGAAATACATCTTTATTGGGCATATGTCTTCTACAGATCTATTAACCTAGAATCAGCAATTTGTTACTTCCTGCTGTGTTACTGTCTCTTGAGTTCAGCTTAATCTCATCTGATTAAAGTAATCCCTTCCTTATCCCCACAGAACAGCTAATCTGTTCTACGGTTATCTGTGTGATCACATTTCTCATAAAACATGGCATCTACAGGGGAACTACAATTTCCAGCATGCTCTGCCATCCACTTGTGATACAGAACCTTAAAGTACAAATATGGGGGAAGCCTTTGTTGTTTGCACAGTGCAGTTGGTCATTCTGGTCCTGGCATCTCTACTTTCTGCAAGATCAGTCGGTGACCTCTGTGTAGTAAAGTCAGGACCAGAAGCACTTGAGAAATAAAAGATCTAGTTTTGTATATTTCTTTAGATTCACTTAAAAATTGTTACTGGGAAATCAATCTTGGACATTTAGCAGTATACAGATTAGATAAAATGTTTCTGCCAAGACTGAATTGAAACATCTAAAACTGAACAAGACAAAATCCCAAAGCAATCATGATGATTAGTGTAAATTAAAAGTATTACGTTTGGAACAGAATTTTGCCTATTCTGTAGCTGTTCAGCTGTCTGACATCTTTTTATTTTTTTGTTAACGAATTGTGGTCCTGACAATTGCTCCACAGGAAATTCATGTAAATCAGTCCCATTATTAAGTACCGCTTCATCATATAGACACATGGCTTGCACTGTTATATTGGGGATGCTGAAAACTGTAATCTAAGATTCTTCTCCTTTTGGGTATCACATTGTCACACATGATTGACCCTACAATGGATCACAATCTGAGATGAGGGAAAATGATGGAATGCAGCATACAGGGCAATGAAATGGCTCCTGACTACCACTTTGTTTGAATACCTTACACCTGCCAGTGCTTTTGGTAAGCGTGGCAATGCAAGACTTAATTGGTTCCCCAAAAATTGTTATGGTTATGTCATCTACGGTTTGCAATACCATACTTTATAGAGTTCTTCTTGAATTAATATTTTTTGGACATGTGCCACATCTTTCCTTATTAAATTATGGTAGTTAGATAAAATTCTGAAGCAAACTGAAAACATAAACACATATTAAGAATACGACCAACTGATCCAAGGACAAATCTTTCATTTCCCTGGAAATCTTTGTCCTGTGACAAGGCCAGTTTATGTCCTAGATATTTAGAACATAAATACCAAGAATAATAAAGACAACCATGGGATATTTTTAAATGTGATTTGTACAGCAACAATAACGTTTACCAGGTCTTTAAAGGACCCCAACCGTATTTACATACACTCACCTAGGACAAATTTGGACTGTACATCAAGTACTTTAAACAGAAAGTCAAAAATGCTGGACCAAGTATGCTGGCCAGGGATAGAAGAGTACTACTACAAAATAGAATGCTGCACAAAGTCTAGTACTTATTTTTGTTGCATGACAATATTGCAGGGTTTTATGTCCAGAGGACTGCACAACATATACAAAGTATTCCATCACATGGCATAACTGGAGGAATTCAGGGTAAATTGTTTATTCCTGGCTCTAATTTGATGAGCTGTTAAGATTTGGGGTTTTTAAAACACCTTAACATTTGGGGTAGCATTCTATAGGTCCTTTGCTATAGTCCCTCTTTTTTAAACAATTATTAAACAGTATTTATAAAGCACCAACATCTTACCCAGTGCTGTATATTAAATAGGGGTTGCAAATGAGAGACAAGTACAGACAGTGACAAAAGAGGGGGAGAGGATCCTGCCCCGAAGAGCTTACAATCTAGGAGGTGGAGGAAGTAACACACAATAGGAGGGGAGATATGGAGTGGTGGGAAGTAGTGAGTGTTTTCAAAGATAGAAGAAGTTGGATAGACAAGTTTGAAAAGGGGTTTTGAGTCCTTTAAAATGAGCAGAAAGTAGAAGCAAGCCGAATAGGACGAGGAAGACCATTCCAGAGAGTTGGGGCAGCTCTAGAAAAGTCTTGTATCCGATTGTGTGATGAGGTTATGAGTGAGGAAGTCATTAGTAGGTCATTGGAGGAGCGGAGAGAGCTTGGGGAGTATTTTTTTATCAGGTCAGAAATGTAAGTGGGACAAGAACTGTGGAGGGATTTGAAGGCAAAGGATTTGATTCTAAGGTGAAATGGAAGCCAATGAAGAGAACTGCAACGAGATGCAGCAGAAGAGGAGCGGTGGGAAGGATGGATGAGTCTGGCTGCAGCATTCATAATAGATTGTAGAGGAGAGAGTCGGGTTAGTGGAATACCAGAGAAGAGGAGGGTACAGTAGTCCAGACGAGAGATGATAAGAGCGTGTACAAGGAGTTTGGTGGTCTCTGGGGACAGGCAGGGGTGGATTTTGGAGATGTTGCATAGGTGAAAGTGACAGGACCTGGAAATGTTCTGAATATGGGGGTAAATGAGAGGGCAGAATCGAAGGTGAAGGCAAGACAATGTGCCTGAGAGGAGAGTTAAATAACAGTGTTATAATCAGAAATATGTCGTGGAGATTTGAACTGGGAAAGATGATGGGTTCTGTCACGTGTAAATAATCCTTTCCTGTCCTGAAAGTGATTAATCTAATTTCCCTACACACTGTGACTTCCACACAACAAGAATTAGAAGCTGCGGTAGGTCCCTGGAGCTCAACTTATTTTCTTCTGATGGACTACAAGGATCATCCAGCCCACCACTCCTCATCTGTTTTATCTTTGCCCTCTCCTCCAGCTATTTCTTTTCTGTCATTTTATCATTTGGCATATGTGCTGATACAGTGTGAGAAAGGCAGTGCTGAGAGCAGAGAAATACCGTTTACTATTATACCGACATGGTGTATACTTCACAGAGACTTCTGCTAAACTTATACTCAATGCAGTCACAAAACAGATCCGTGTGTTATGGTACTACAGGGGTGTACCTCATAACCAAAATATAAAAAAGTTGTGGTTTGTGAATTATTGTGCTGTTGACGGAGGAGAACCGATAAGGAAGGTTGGTGCAAAATTGTTTGGGAACAGAGAGCGGTATCAGCCCAGGGGTTTGCCTGGAGTTCAGCAATAACATAAGCGAGAGTTGTATTGATTTCAGAAAACATACGAAATAAAGTGTTACTTGTACACTATAATGCACAGCATGCTTGCAGAGTATGAGAATCAAGTATTGAACTAAAGATACTCAGGGGATGCTGACATATGTAGGAGACTAAGCTGGAAGGGCAGTAGAGAAATCCAGTCCTCTATTGCAGTATTTCTCAATCAGGATTCTTCCAGAGGTTGCTGGGGGTTCCTTGGGAAATTTGTGCCTCTCAGGTCAGTTTAAATTAAACCAAAGATCTTGTTTGCAATCTGTAATGCTGACATTCTTCCTACTGGCCAGCAAGGTAAGAGGCATTCTTCCCACTGAGCAGCACACTAATGTACTGTAAGCTGTGGAGATAATAATTGTAGCAGGGGTTTCTCAAAGACTTGGAAGTTATTTCAAGGGGTTGCCCCATTTTGAAAGGTTGAGAAAAGCTTTCTCTAATACTGGCACTGACATCACCTCACCTTCCATTGGTCAGAGACTGGCAGAGAGTTTGAACAACTGGTCATAGACCTTTTGCAGCTCCTGTAATGAAATTTTAAGGGCTAAGATGACAAATTAACACGGTACAAGGTCAAGGTAATGAAATAAAAAAGTACAATGGGGCATTACATTGGATGATCGGCAGATTTGAGGAATAAAATGTACCGGCTAAAGTTCACCTTAAGATCCTCTTTATCTGGATTACATTCCTTAGTAGAATTGAAACAAATGGACATGGAAGATTCCCATGAGGGAATGTTTCAGGGGATGTCAGATTGCTTGTTTTATAAATAGACCCTCATGTGTTAAAGTGTACCTAACTCAGAATTTTCACTTTACATAAAAAGGTAGACAACCCTTAAAAGTAAAAAGTCCTTTTGTTTTTAAGTGCAACACCCTTTTTAAAAAAAAGGTTCAGCCAGGCCCCCTAAATTCTTGATCACCTAGTCAATCAAAAATGAATGGGAGCTCAGAGGCTCCTGGGATACCTACGTCACGCATCCCAGAAGGCTTTTGGCCGCTCTTTCTGCGCATGTCCAAGCATCTCAGGCATGTGCAGATGGAGCCCTTTCATCAATAGCGGAAAAAAGTTTATTCCTAATCTACGTCACCCAATCTCGTGCCTGCACAGTGTGAGTTCAGGTGACGTAGGATAAAGAACACGGAAGAAGAGAGGAGAAGACGACGGGCTCAGAACTGATACCAGGAGGACGCGGGACCCGATGGAAGAAACCCCTGGACAGACTGATCTGTAGGATTGAAGGTAAGTGTGACTTTATTGTTTTGGGTTTACTTCCACTTTAAGCATTAAAAAAAAAATAATGGTGCATCTGTTTCCTTATGCAAATGCTTAGAAATGTCCTAAAACTGGCAATTATCAATACAATCTGAGAAATGATCCGATAAACCCAAATACAATATTTATATTATATCTAATTGTATGTATGTATGTTCCACCATCACTAGGAAACGCATGGAGACATCAAGCAAACTTGCCATACATATGACTGAGACTCATGTGAGTGCACTGCTGATCTTTGGTCATTGGTCAGTGCTGTGGTATATGTCAGAGGTATATTTGCATCTATGTATGTATGTATGTATGTATTGCTCAGAACAGTGTGCCTTTTGCTTATATTTTTGCATTCTTTTTTTGGACTATATTATAGGACTGCAAAGAAAAAATACCCAGGAAACTCCGGGTAATCAGCTAGTACACTGATATATTTAATAAAACCCTCTGCAAATCATTATGTTAGGCGGTATCTATAATAGAATAAAGTAGAGGGGAGCTGTGCACTTTCTGTGCAGCCCCTACAAGCTTCATTTTCCCGCTGTCAGAGGAGCCATTCGGGCCAGACCCATCAGATCCACAATGAACGCAGCCAGGGCTCCATACACATTGCAGTCCTACAGAACCACGTGCACGCTACTTCCGCATTCACGTCACGTGATCACACACTGAACCCCGCCCTCGTTCGCTGTTGGCAGAGGCTGATCGAATCACGTGGGCTTTTCCTTTAGTCTCTCATTGGCCGAGACTTTCACTCCCCGGTACTGTGAGGCCTGGGACACCGGTTGGCGGAGAAGTGTGGTCACCGAGTCAACGACACAGAGACATGCCAGCCAGAAACCCTCACAAAGCCGCCTGTCCGTGCCCTGCCACCCACGGCGATAACACCGGGGGCCGAATGGACCTAGAGACAGAAGAGAATGCAGAGGACCTGGATATCATTAAATCTCCCAGCGACCCTAAGAAATACAGGTTAGTGTCTCACGTCACTGTTCCGGCCATTTTCTATGACGTCACTCGTTAATGGCCTCTCATGACGTCACTAATCTATTCCTGTCACTGTCTGACATCATTGACTTATGTCTGCACTGATTGTCTCCTATTTGTGTTCCCTGTGACATCACTGCTTGGTTCATGTTACCTCACATGACTGCGTGAGCTGGGCTTACTCTCTCTGACGTCATTCCTGTTCTTGCTGACGTCAAAGTTTGTATTCAGCAGTCTCAGCCATTGCTATATTTCTCTGGGACACTATAAGCATGCTCCTGATATCATAGTGTCTGCATTCCGCTGCCACACTCCTTCCTCTGCTCTCGCATCACCCCAAACCCTGACCCTGTGTGCCCTGTAGTGAGGGAAATACCAGGGCTGACCTCCTCCTAACAATACCCGGGACTCACATAACAAGTGTGGTGCCAACATGAATTACAATGAGTTCTGGATGTGCTGCAATGCAAGCGTCCAATCAGAAGCCATATAGCGGCGGCGTTGGTTTCAGCAATGTAAATAGAGTGATCGGGCCCTAATATTGGGAGAGCTGTGCGGGGCCACATCTAGGGCTCAGCATCAGAAAGCTTCAACTTCTATGGATCGTCCTAACAGCCGGAAATCTGTAGGAAGTATCACATCTGTGTCCAGTCACTAAAGGTTCCCATCCCATGTCTGCCTGATGATACCCATGGTGTGTGATGTCATCAGATCGTGTTATGATGCCATCTGACTGTGTTATGATGTCAGCACCCTACATTCCCGCACATTCCTTATGTTTGTGTTGTCCCGGCTTTCCACAATAGATTTGATGTCATCTGTTGGTATTCTGCTTACTTTTTTCCCTCTCGCTGTGACCACCCTTCTACTTCTCCCCCTGTCCCCTATCTCCACCTCCTGTCTTATCCCTCATCCCCACTTCACCCAGTCTTTCTCATTCTCTCCAATTTCTCCTCCCCCTGCTTATTCCCCCCCCCTTCTCTTAAGCTGCATACACACTTTCAATAATTATCATTGGAAACGAACGACCGATCGGCCGAAAATCGTTCACAAAAAAGGTGACCAATGACACCGACGAACGAAGTAGGATCCTGGTAGTAAATTCATTTAAAACCATTACAGCCGGTGCCTGACAATTAGAACCTGTTAGTTTAGTGGAAGTTTATTCTCCTTGGCTGCCAGGACTTTATATATATATTTTGCTGTCCATATATTATATATATATATATATATTGTGCTGCTCAATGCTGCATCATTTTACCAACCCTTGTCATCTTCTTTCTGTCCTGAAGTCACCCTTAGTTCTTCCTCAGAGGTTACTCCGCTCTCCTGTACCTGGCTCATGTATCCCTATGTTCCTTACCAAAACAGATATTACAGTTCTTTGTTGCACTTGTTTACAGGTAATCCCAGGGTTACATACGAGATAGAGATTGAATTTGTATGTAAGTCGGAACAGGTACATTATTTGAATAAATGCAATTAGGACAGATGTTTGTCTCAACATAATATTAGGCAGCGTGGTGTCAGATACTGTATAAAATGCTCACTGTGAGCTAATCACAAACAAAGCAAGAAAAAATGGAGCCTAGATATTCATTAACTTCTGGAGCAAGCTGTGTTTTGATACGTAAAAATAAACAACTGCAGAGTTTGTCTTGGTCATTAAGGAGTTACAGGAGCTTGCAGAAGAGCTCAGTCTCAGATGTGTTTAGCAAAAGCTTTCTTCTGCAAGTCATGCAAACCACCCCCTCGTCTGTATGGAGTAGTCTGTATGTCGGATGTCCCTAACTCGGGGACTACCTGTATATTTCTTTACCTTTCAGGGCTAGATCAAATAGCAGTGTTCTCCTGAGCTTCTTTTTGCCAGGCGCACCACCCAGCCGGGTGTTTTGGACTATATGCCTGCAGCTTTTTTACACCTAACTGAAAAAGCATTCTGGGGACAACACTGAATAGGATTTCATTTGTTACCTTTTAGGTAATAAAGCTGCAGCTGCTATGCACAGTGCACAGATGTAAACCCACACATTGCGGGCGGTGTGCCTATGCCATGGCACTGTGAGGACACGTGTTACAGGAGCTCTGTCTCCAGCCCACTTCTTCAGCAGACCAGGCATGATAGAATACACTGCAATCTTGTCTGGACAGATGCCAGGAAAGAGGAAGATGCCATCTGGGCTTCTGCTTGATTTTTCAGCCTACAGACCCGTCCTGAGACACCCAGTACATCTAAGATGTCGCCGACTCAAACGGCGTCCGGGAGCGCACAGGAAACATCCTTCCACAACCATAAGGAGCAAGGTGAGAGGAGGCAGACAGGGAGAATCTCTACCTCCCCCCTCCCAAAGCCCCTCTGTGCCTCCCAAAATGGCTCTGACTCCCAGAACTCAATAGAGCCGACTACCTCCCCGTGGTCACCTTTTGTTAGCAGCCAGCTAAATCAGGAAAGCAGGGGCTGCACTGCAACATCGGGCCCAGAGATGCAGCTCTCTCCCCTGCACAGCTCTCCTCCTCCTTCCTGCATAGCTCCAGTAGCTCTTAAAGATACAGCAGCCACTACACCAACATTACAAGGATCACAGATCGAACCAGTTTCTCATACAGTTGCTTTACCTCAGACTCCATCCACAGATCTCAATGCTATATTGTCTACATTATGCACAAAGGCTGATCTTGGGAACTTCGCAGCCAGTTTGAAACAGACTATACATAGGGAATTTGAAAAGATACGCCAACATATTACTGCCTTTGTTACCAGAGTCACGTCTATGGAGACTACTTCCACTACACCGGCGGCACGCATACAATCTATTGAAAACTCCCAAAAGGAATTACAAAGCTCAGTGCCTTCCCTAAAGGTGCAGGTTGAGGACCAAGAAAACCAAAACCGCCGCAATAACGTGTGAATTAAAGGCCTGCCAGAAGCAACCAGTGGGCCAGATCTTAAAGCTACAGTAACAGCTATACTCAAAATGCTTCTAGGGAAACCGCCCACGGCACAAATTGAAATTGACAAAGTGCACAGAGACCTACGTCCGAGAAGGCCTGAACCAGAAATGCCGCGCGATGTCATCTGTAGGATCCACTTTTATGTGGTAAAGGAAGAAGTGCTCAATCGAGCCTGGTCTCAGGGGACTTTAGATTTTGATGGTGCACAGATAACTGTTCTGCCTGACCTATGCAGCTCCACTCTACAAAAGAGAAGGCTCCTACGTCCTCTTCTTGATCAGATCAGACAGAGCAACGCAACCTACAAATAGCGTCACCCCTTTCATTTGCTGATACGCAAAGGTGGAGCGATTTTCACGCTACGCACTCATGACCAACTACCTGAACTTTTCCGCTTCCTGAACGTGACACCAAATGAAGACCCCGACTGGCTGGAGCTTCCACACAGACTGGTAAACTCCAGACCACTCCCCCAGCGTGTAAGAAGACGATGGCAGCAATCACCCTCTCAAACCAGGTACCAGCCAAGTCACCCAGCAGGAAAGGATGAGGACTGATCCGAATGCTTTGTCTTATACGACTCAGGACCTTCATTATGGTTATCCCCACAGAAATGTTTTATATTCCCTTACTCCTGTGGAGTGCACCTATGCACTCACCATCAGCAAAAGGGCTGGGTATTACCCCTGACATTAATTGTTCTATGCTAGTATTTATCTTATTCTTAAAATTACTTATGAGAATATTCTAGATTATCCGGCGTAGCAGGGGATCCATGTCGCATACTTAGTTTACCTGTTGATATATCAACTGATTTTGGTGCTAGAGAATATTAGATCTCAGGTGAAGTTAACATGTTTTGAGGAGATTACTCTCAGTGGGTTCTCCCATCACCTGAGGATCAGGATCAAAGAGCTGAATATCCCAGAGAAGAGAACAGCCATATTGCGGGATTTACACAGGTAGAAAGCACAAGTGGCGTTTCGGCAAGAGACCCACTTCCGATGTGACAGAATCGCTGTGCTAAAAGACCACAATTACCAATGGGTATATCATAGTACTGCCACAGATACCAAAGCTAGGGGAGCGAGCATCCTAATTTCTAAGAGGGCTATCTGGCAATTCAAAGAGAGTTGGTGTGACGTGGAGGGCAGGCTTTTATTTATTAAGGGTCATCTTGATACTAAACTTGTGACTCCAGCAGCCATATACACACCAAACATTAATAAATTTAAATTTTTGCAGACCTCGCTCCTTAAGTTGTCAGAGTTTTCTGCAGGTGATCTGATTCTGTAGACTACTCCATGAATACCAGCTATGCAATATCTGGCATATTCATCACCCGTCTACCCAAGATTTTACTTATTATTCTGCAGTACATCAGGTGTACTCATGAATACATATGCTCTTAATCCGCCATGCTGATCCACCTCTATGTGAGGATTCTGGTATAAACAACAGTACATTCGCGGAACATGCCCCTATTCACTTACTCGAGTACGCCAAGTGGAGACAAATTTTGATGTCTATTGTTGGACCCGGTGGTTATCGCTGACCTAACCTCACAACTATCACTGTATTTCAATATCAGTAGAGCCCTAGAATCTCGCCCAGTGACGATATGGGCAGCGTAGAAGCCGTTTATCTGCAGTACTCTAATTTAACATGGAGCTCACATTAAACATTAGAAAAAAGCCCAAAAAAAATTATTGCAGGAAATACACAAACTAGAATAGACTCCTAAGCGGACTACACCCAGAGAACTCGAGCTAGAACTGCAACAAACTAGGGAACAGCTTAAAACCCTATGCTACGCCAATGCCAAAGCTAAACTAAATAAATACCGCTACTCTTTTTAATTCGGCAATAAATGTAGCAGAAGTCTAGCCAATGCTCTCCACACTCAAAGGGCCAGAATGTATGCCCCAAATAACATTATATTACGGGAGGTATACATCATACCCCAAGAAAATATCTAATGTTTTTGGGGAATTCTATGACCGCCCTTACAATTTGAAACCACAGACTGAGTCACCTGTAGACCGTCCCCATGTAGACGCAATACGTTCATATCTGGCCTCTTCGGATATGCCATTCATACCCGCCCCTAATATGGTAAGAAACCTAAAAAGCCTATTTCAGCAGGGCTTTCCTGGGCAGTGAAAGCATCATTCAAAGGAATACTACCTTTATTTGAGCACCCACTTTGTGGAGGTCTTCAATGAATTGACTCCCCAGTGCTCAAAGATATGGGTGGAATAGGTAGATCTTTGCTTTTATGTCTCCCCCTTAAAAATCATTTATTAATATAAGCAGAATGCAGTATCTCCCGGGAACTACTCAACAATGACAACCAACAGCATTGTGTACATAAACTGACCCGATTGTGATCTCTTCCAGGTTTATACAGCTCGAGAGTGGCCTTAGGGTTCTGCTAATCTCTGATATGGCAGCCGCCGGTCAAACTGGTTCCGATTCTTCTGATGATGAAGAAGAAGAAGAAGATGATGATGATGATGACGATGAAGATGACGAAGAAGATGACTCTGAGGAAGACAGTGAGGAAGAAGAAGAATCTGATGAAGAGGAGGAAGAAGAAGAGGATGAACATGAAGAATCAGACAGCATGCATTCGAGAGAAAAGAAAGGCTGTACAGAAAAGCTGGTAAGGTTCTTTTATATGTCACTGGTGCAGTGCTCAACCCAGGAATTTTTTTAAGCCGGGTGGGAAGAAATTGTAGGTGGGTGGCATCCCCTTTATTGTGACCCAACTCTTCAGTAGCCACATAAAAACAGCCGGGTGGTTACTGAGAAGTGCCGGGTGGTGCGCCCAGCTAAAAGGGGCTGGGAAGAACACTGTGGTGATTTGTTTATATATGGAAAGGTCTGAGAGGAAATCGGGGGCTCCATTGAAAGACAAGTTATCGGCAATATATTACATTTTCAGGTTTAGATATACTTAAATCAAGTCAACATGGAAAGTGTTGAAACAAATGTGGACTTTCAAAAACCTGTAGTTACTAGTTTCCAGCTGAATGTTACTAGCTATCACTAGTTGTATGTGATTATACTATTCTTACAAAGCACTATGGGATATTGAACTGATAGTGTGTCCATCTGTATGATATTCTGCAGTTGTCCTCCAATTGGCTGACATACCTGGCTAAGCTAGCCTTTCTCTACGTTTTTAACATGGGGGGAACCCCTTGAAATAACTTTTTCAGTTCTTGTGGAAACCATTGCTATAATTACTATGTCCACAACTCATAGTATCTTAGTGTGGTGGTCAGTGGGAAGAATGCATTTCGCATTGCTGACCAGGGGAAAGACTCTACACCTACAGATAGCCAAAAAGATGATTGGTGTCACTTAAACTGATCCTGGAGGAAGTAAAATATATGGAGTCCATTGAATGAAAGACCAGCCTGTGTATTATGACTTTACCTTTGTACAAGTTGGCACTAAACTTCCGTAGTGATAATCCTCTACCCTATCTAGGTTCCAGAGTTTCACACTTGAATGGTAAGTGGTGGCATTAGGTGCCTAATTGATTAGCTGAAAAAAAAGTTCTATAGCGTGATAACATACAAGTGATTAAAATGTGTATATCAATTAAATAATTTTAAATGTGTTTATATCTGTAAATGTCTTGAATATGCGTTTGATAAAGCATTACAAAACGCCCAGCATTCAAACCTACTAATTTTTTATTACACACTCGCGTAAATTAAACCATCCTATTTAAATTTTCAGCGCCATACCACATAATAGTCCCAAAACGTCCGCTGCCAGCCGAGGTCTGAGTGACATGATGGGCAGCGCAAAGAATGCTGAGCTGATTCTGTCCATATTCTCTCTGTGCAGGAACACATATACAGGGATGACAATGCTACCGCTTTATTCAGGAATTACTTAGGCATTTAGGTTAAAAGTTCTGTTGAGGGTTTAATTGTACTTAAAAAATTTTAAGGTTTTTGTTGTCTTTGTCTTCATTGGGTAGATTTCTTGTGTGGTTGCCGAGACAAGGAGTGAGGGGAATCTTTGAGGACTGAGAAGAAATAAAAAAAACATGCTGGTTTTCCCCTCGCTGATCAGTCTCCGCTCACTGGTAATCCAGACTGCAATGAAAATATGACATTGGTTGTACGTTTTGGCTTTACATTCCCACTAAAGAATCACTTTGCCCCTTCAGGACATAAACCATGGTAAAACTCCAACACATCTTAAAGGCTTACACAGGCTTTGACTCCTAGATGAACAGAGGGTTGGATAGTTGAGGACCAGAAATAATAAGTCGCAAAGCATTCAGTTTTATATGTCTGCCCTAAGTCCTTCAGAGAAAAACTACCTTCCCTACCAAATCTACATTTTTTCCCAGACTGCAAAATTACTTAGAGTTTCAAAGGTGCAAAAATACTTAGAGTTTCAATCAATTGCTATTTTAAACAAAGTAAAAAAAAGAAAAGAAAGATAGGCTTTGAAATGGTATTGCTGGGCTCTTGGATTCAGATTTTGGTAGGGACACATCTTATAAGCATTGGTGAAACCTCTTGCTTTATTCTTCCTTTCATTTTAGTCTGCAGCTGCACTTTGCATTGGAGTAGGAAGTTTCAGTGATCCAGAGGACCTTCCAGGATTAGCGCACTTCTTGGAACATAGTGAGTATTGCGTGTTTCTTTACAGATTTCATGTTTTACATTAACGTTTAGCAGTGATTGATTGAATTAAATCAAACCAACCGGTGACCAATCTTGTTTTCTTGACATCATTTAATATATCAGTTAACAATAGCAAAACCAAACCCATCAATACTTCCCTGACCCTTCTCTGTCATGGGCGCAGCCATCTTCTCTCCTTTCCTTCTGTAACCCAATCTTTGGTCATCTTTATTGACTGGACCGGGTTGAAGTAACTGCTGCACAGGCATGCAGTAATTCATTGAGTCTTGGCATATGCTAGGGAAGCTGGGACTGACCTGACATGCGCAGCTCAGTGAAATTTGACAGCCAGGGTGGCAATCGGGCAAGATCGCATAGCCTGTACCTTTCTGCAATAACCACCTGCCTGAATCGCAAATTTTCAAAGTGTGACTTTAGTTCCACTTTAATTTACTAATAAGGTAATTATTATTATTATCCAGTATTTATATAATGCCGACATATTTTGCAGCGTTTTACAAAGTCCATGTCATGTCACTAGCTGTCCCTCAAAGAGGCCCACAATCTAATGTCCCTACCAGTCATATGTCATTAATACAGTTCAGTGTCAATTACCTTAACTGCATGTTTTTGGAATGTGGGAAGTAATGGGTGTACCCAGAGGAAACCCTGGGTCCTAGTGCTGCAAAGGTCAGAGACTTCTGAGCAACCATGCCATAATCGGGCATTTTACCTTTTGGAAGTGCATTGTACAAAAAAACAATTATTTTAAAGTTTGATACATGTATTTAAAGTTGTGACTGTTACTGTTTTTTGTATCTTTTTGGGAGTGAAAGCAACCATATCACTGGCCTAAAACTACAAGATGCCTAATACTTAACTTATCAGTAGTTAGTGAGTCCACTACCTCAGCACTCTGGTCACCACTGCTATCAGACTTCTGGGAGTGTCTGATACCTGGTGCTATGCTGTGGTTTCCCTCACCAGCATCTACATCACCACAGTGCACATCAGTGACATTACAGGTAAAATAAACTGCATTGCACAACAGGAGACCAGGTATCTGACAAACCTAGAAATTAAAAACTCATCTCACTGGTTGCTGGACAAGTAAGTGATAATCATCCTATTTTGGAGGATGTATTTGTTTAAATATTATAAATCTAGTGACAGGGTCACTTTAGAAGCTTTTTGTGCTTTGTCTTGCAGTCTTTCACTATCTCTGTCCCTTTGTCCTTTTGCAGTGGTGTTTATGGGCAGTGAGAAATACCCAGATGAGAATGGTTTTGATGCTTTCCTTAAAAAACATGGCGGCAGTGACAACGCCTCCACTGACTGTGAACGCACCATCTTCCAGTTTGATGTACAACGGAAACATTTCAAAGAGGCTTTGGATCGGTATGTTTTAGCACAGTTCTGTTGAAATACTAGTTTTTTGAGCCCACTGCCACTTTGCTCTCACTGTGCCTTATATCTGCCTGCTTCATAAAAATAAACAATTGAAACAGTACTTTCCTAACACTGTGAATATCCCAACATTTTTTGTAATACACCCATTAAAAATCTCCATTAAGCAGTAGGGTGCTCTCCTCCTGTGTCACTGTCTGTCATTTGCAACCCCTATTTAATGTACAGCGCTGCATAACATGTTGGTGTTATATAAACCCTATAAAACAATATTAATATTAAAAATAATAATAGATTGTATCTTCACTGCCCTCATTTTAGTGACATTTCAAAAGCAACAACTCTTTTCTGTGGGTAGGGAATTCTTTAAGTAAACCTGACTTGACCTGACATAAAATGTCAAAATTCCCTATGTAGGCAGTACCATTGCTAGTCTTGCACTATCTTGAGTCCTTGCTGCCTTTAGTGTAATCAGCATGATGTATTGGTAAAGATCATATAATGTATATCTGGCTACATATTACATTGATTATATAGCCAGTGTTACCAGTAAAAACCCTTCTATACCCATGTGTCTCCTCAGATGGGCACAGTTCTTCATTGCACCACTGATGGTTAGAGATGCCATTGACCGAGAAGTGCAGGCTGTGGATAGCGGTAAGATTAGTCTAGTTTTTTGCTATTGTAATTTTTTTGCCATTAAGTCCGCTTACTTTGTATTTTTCTTTTTTAATTACTTCAGAATATGAGCTTGCTCGACCTTCAGACTCTAATCGGAAAGAGATGCTTTTCGGAAGTTTGGCAAAGCCTGGTCATCCAATGGGCAAATTCTTCTGGGGTGAGTGAATTCAGCTACCACCACTCAGTCTCATGGTGCACTTTTTATTGACATACATACTGTATTTTCTGATATTATATGATGGCACTACTGTTGCTTAAAAATAAAAAAACAAAACTAAAAATGCATAAGTGAAAAGCACTGGTCTATGTTTAGTGCTTTATTTCCTTCACATATACACATACATAATGGATGGATCTGTGCTGACTTACAGTTGTTCCACATAATCTAAAGATTAGTATGTTTTATTCTTTTGTGTTGTTTGCAGGTAATGCACAGACTTTGAAATATAAACCTCAAGAAAAGAATATAGACACACATGCTCGCCTCAAAGAATTCTACAGAACCTACTACTCTGCTCATTTTATGACCCTGGCTGTACAGTCTAATGGTATGTGCTGATAAAAGTATAACTATTAAGTGTTACTTCTGACTATAAGAGATATTGTAATGTTTTATGTTTTGCTCTTTGTAGAGACCTTGGATACTCTAGAAGAATGGGTACGAGAGATCTTCAGCAAGATTCCTTCCAAGTATGTACTGTTATGAAAGGGGGATGATGTAATATGGTGTAAATGTCCTCTATTGAGTGCAGGCTCACTTTAGTATTAGTGGTTAAATAACTATTATATACAGATCCATGCTAAAGCAGAAACTGGACGTTTTGGATTTAGTGCAAAATGGTTACAATTTCTGTGGATGTGGATCACTTTTTGTAGTAACAATGTTGTCAGGTGTGAAAAGACAATGTGACAAGTTGAATCTCTTAGCAACAAATACATACAAAAATAAAATAGGTTATGCAGCAGAACGGCAATCCTTCAGATTTCTTTTGGCCTTCTGTTTTTGTTTCATCAGTCATCTTAGCTGTAATGGTTGTACCAGTTACCTTTCAGTCGTCATATAACCCCAGATATAAACAAGCTTGTTTTATTTTGATAACTGATGTCTTTTCTTTATTTTAAAGCGTACCTAAAGTCTTAAAAAACCTAAAGTCAAAAACTCATAGTTATATTTTTCCAGTAGATAGAGAGGGTGTTTTTTATCATTTGTAAGGATTTAATTAATATGACTAGCACTACCGATGAACACTGTCTGATTTGATTTAGGCATTTCTTCAATGACATTGGTTCACATTTACATATAATTTATAGTTGGCTATTTTTCTTGTCTTGCTATGTTGGCTTTGTTCTACATTTGTAACATCTTTTTCTTTTCTTTTTCTTATTTTAGCGGTCTACAAAAGCCAGATTTTAGCCACCTGACTGAACCATTTGACACCCCAGGCTTTAATTCCCTTTATAGAGGTAGGCATTGTCTATTGATGTTTTTTAAGCAAATTCAAGTTTTAGAATGCCATAATAAAGACGCTCCCTGGTCTTTGGGATTCCACTATTGAAATCCTTTTGAAAATGCTAATTTCCCAGATATCTCTAATTTTATACTTTATAGTAACCCAGAACTAGCATTCAGGATGTGAATGTAATAATGGCAAGTAGTATATTCAGTAGGAAAAGTCAGCAATGGTAGGCAGCTTTTATATTATGTATCCATTTGCTTGCCTATTGATATATATATACATATATAATACATTTTGTAACAAAATGAATTATTGATCTACTTTGATTCTACCCCCCCTTCACACCTATGATTTTTTTTTTATAGACCATGATTAGTGCTTTAACTCACAAAACAGATTTCTTATATTTAAACCTTCTTGACCAAAGCAAGTACCCCTTTGTGTTTCTTTTTGCAGTTGTCCCAATTAAAAAGGTTCACGCTTTGACTATAACATGGGCCCTGCCTCCTCAGGAAAAATATTACAAGTAAGTAGTGTCTTGTGTGTCCAGTTGGACTGTCCAGACTTTAACCATTGACAGCAGTTCAATGCATATTAAGTTGTATCTGTTCATAAGTTCCCATTGATTTCTTGTTTCTGATAAAGATTTAAATAACGTTCATTTAATTACAGGGTCAAACCTCTTCACTACATTTCATGGCTTATTGGACATGAGGGTAAAGGCAGTGTTCTCTCTTTGTTGCGTAAAAAGTAAGTGAAACTTTTTAAATTACTGGTTTATGTGCTGCAGGATCTTTGTGAAAGAATAGAGAAATAAGTAGTAGACTGGCTGTAATTGGATCAAAATGTTGGGTGCAGAGGATTATGTGTGAGGTTTATTGGAAGGAAAGGATTTAAATATTTCGAACAAAGAAGTGGCAGTGGATCATAGTGGCTAAAAAGTTCTGTCTGTATTTAATACCAGACAGGACATGGTATGAAGTGAGTATTTTGCACAATTTAAATGCATTTACCCTTGGTAATCCAGTTTCCTTCCATGACTCAAAAACATAGAGGAGGACATGTCATAGTAAATGACAATTGGCATAGTTTCCATTGTGCAAAAGCTAGGGGTCCCAATGAGTTTTCATTGACTCTACAGAACTAGATAAATTAATGCATTTAAAGCAAATGTGTAAAATTAAATGTGTGGGTGAAAGTTTTAAAAGAATTAGAATTCCCAGTTGTTATTGTTAGAATTCTACTTTTTTGTGGATGCAGGTGGGCTGAAAAAGGGAAATAGCTTGGTCTACATAATAACTTACTGCTAGTTGTGGAAGAACCTGATGATTATAGCAGTATGAATGTTTAATGTATGTAGCTATTGGATTGCTGGTTAGATTATGCACATGAATGTATTCTGACCTGGCAGTGTCTTCTGTCTGATTTCCTCTCCTAGGTGTTGGGCTCTGGCTCTGTTTGGGGGTAACAGTGAAACTGGATTTGAGCAGAACACAACATATTCAGTCTTTAGCATTTCCATAACACTGACAGATGCTGGATATGAACACTTCTATGAGGTATGACATAAAACTAGAATCATCATCTACATTTTTCAATGTCTATGCTTCTCCTACATTTTCCTCCTCCTTTCTTCTGTTTGATGACATCTGTTTTGTTATGTATGTACCTGCTTGATCTCTAGACCTTTTTGTGGTTTACGACCAGACTTGAACTACTAGATAGTAGTTTAATCTGAACTCTTTGTTGGCTCGGCATATACAGGCTAGTAGATATAATATGGCTGTGGGTAAATACATTATTAATATGGATCTGTTTTTGTTTTTTTATTTTTTATTTCTTAGGTCAGTCACATTGTGTTCCAGTATATCAAAATGCTTCAGCAGCTGGGTCCACAAGAAAGGTAAGTACTTGTACAAAAAAAATAGTAAAATGTAAATGGAGCAAGGGTGGGCAAACTTTTATAACAATCTGATCTAAAATTTGACAGAGGGGCCGGGTCAATGGGATAGTGGACCGGGTTATGCCATCATGACGCCACTGAATGTGACGTCATGATGACATAACTCTGTCCACTCTCCCATCGCAGATCTGAGCCTGCAATGGGAGAGAGGGCGGGTTGTGTGCTGGGACACAGCCTGCCCACCTCCAGCAGGGTCCTTCTCCTGACCCTGCTCGTGGTGGCACCGGCCAGAGCCGAGGACCACCCGAAGGGCCGGAGAAACAACCTTATTGGGCCCCAGTTTGCCCATGCCTGATCTAGAGGAAATACGAAAAGTAAAACTCTGTGGTTTACATTTTTAGGATTTTCCAGGAAATTCAGAAGATTGAGGCCAATGAGTTTCGCTATCAAGAACAGGTACACTCGATAATGCTATGCATTCTTTACAGAATGATATTGACCTGTGTTGAAAAAGTTATTAGTTTGCTAAAAAGAAATTATGTGATATATGTAAGGATTTTTTCTTAATCATCTGTTTAGACTGATCCTATTGAATTTGTGGAGAATATTTGTGAAAACATGCAACTATTTCCAAAAGAAGATTTCCTGACTGGTGACCAGCTGCTCTTTGAATACCACCCTGATGTAAGTATTTGCAAAATAATTCACTGATGCTGTACCACATGCAGCCCCTTTACATGAAATTGTACTTACATCATTTTATGCATATTACTTTGTTTTATTGATCTGTTTTTTCAGCTTCCAGTGAACTCATAAAAAGGGAAGATTTACAATTTAGAAAAGCAACATTTTTTTCATTCATTTTTTATGAAGTATATGTAAACTCTGACTTAGTCGTTTAGTTTGGTAAAGCACTGTGCAGTATTAACTCACATGTGTATTATATTATCACATGTAATAAAATACTTTTTCTTTTTTTCCAGTCATTTTAATTTCAGTAATACTTGGTGATTCTGTTATGAAGGTCCCTGTGCATGCCCTTCCTGTTAACATTTGACAGCGCTTTGTTTTGTTTGTTTTTTAGCAACTCAAATGGTATTTATTTAAGTTTTTTATATGCATACAAAAACTTTAGCCTGTCAGCAGTGTAGGTATTTACTTGTGACTGCTCACTGTTCTTTTCAATGGAAATGGGAGGCGGAAGGATGAGCGAGCCGCACCTTCTGCACTCTCCTCTATAGACTTGAACAGTAGTTATTCCTGATAGGTTGTTCATTAATCCATTGTACAAGAGGACCCTGTACACATGTCAGATTTTCCCTGAGACAATCATGACCAATCTTGGGTGATTATTATCTGACGTGTGTATGTATTGTAACGGTACGAGTCCAGAAAATGGATGTATTCTCTTTAATGGATTTTATCTGATAATGGTGGGCCTATGCAGTGGGGAAACAAGTGACTTCTAATTGACTCCTCTTCTTTGTGCATTCAGGTAGTTGCAGAAGCTCTTCGATGCCTTACTCCTGAGAAAGCAAATCTTCTGCTTCTTTCTCCTGCCAATGAGGGCAAGTGCGATCTGAAGGAGAAATGGTTTGGCACTCAGTATAGTGTTGAAGGTAATGCGCTTGAAAGTCAAGTAAAAAAAAAAAAAAAACATTGCAGCATCTTTTCTGTATTCTACATAAACCTGAGCATTGACTTGTATTGTGACTTCCATTATTTTTTTTTACAGACATAAGTGCACAATGGAAAGATCTGTGGGCCACCGATTTCCCATTAAATCCAGATCTCCACCATCCAGCAGAAAACAAGTTCATAGGTCAGTGTTGAAGTGAATGAACTCATGTTGACCTGTGGATTACAAAAAGTAGTACAGCATCTCTAGTGTTTTCAGTACATCCCAAAAAACATCAAATTTAAACAAACAATAGTTTTATGTTTCATTTGGTTTTTTAAATCATATTCTAAAGCTTCATACAGACATTTAATTTTCTTTGTCTAAGGGGATCTTTGTAATCTTCTTGGGTGAAAATCTAAAATCAGTTCAGGTGTCTTATGACCTTGTATAGCAATTCTTTATGCCAGATCACTATACCACCAACAAGAATGACAGCTAGTGTTTTCCTAATTAGTAGGATGAAGCAAAATTCCTACCTCTCATCCTCCCTTTCTCCATAGAACAGTCAAATGTCAATGTCAAAGAACAGCCTGTCTGTGTGTGCATTGATCATTTGTAAAACTGCCACCTGAAATGATTGCTAAAGATGGTTTTGATGACAATAATTGAACAGCTGTTCTTGGTTTTAGTCTGCTTTGTCATTTACAAGTTAAAGCCCCCTTCCATAGCTTTTCTTACTCTAAACTAACCTTGTTGGTCTTTATTTACCGGCTTTGATGACTGCAGCCTCCCAGGCTCTGCACAGTATTGTCACATAGACTTAAATAGGATCTTTCTTATGTAGTATGTACCATGCAAGTTTATTAAAACCTAGTGCACAGGAGTGGGCAGCCCAGGTTTTAGATTTATAGTTTACTAGTAGAAGCTGGGAGAATTTATCAACAGTTTGGTACCTTAACTGTAAGGGGCCTGTTTCTTGCAGTAGTAACATTTATGTGCAAATAGGATATTATAAGGCTCCTCTACCTGGACCAGAGCCATACATTATATAGAACATATTTTTTTGGAGAGTGTAGATCATTCATTGAGGTGATCTCAAACAGACCAGCAATCATTCAGTAAATTGTTTTCATGATTGTGTATCATAAATATTACAGTAGTGTGATTATCTTTTTATTGTTCGATCTGCTCTTTGTCTTGGTGCTCTGACATTTCCTGTGATATAATTCTCACCCAGCCACTGATTTCACTCTGAAGACTTCTGACTGCCCAGACACAGAGTATCCGGAGAAGATTGTGAGCAATGAACAGGGCTGTCTGTGGTATAAGAAGGACAACAAGTTTAAGATACCCAAAGGTAAGAAGATCCATGCAAGAATAGTTCATACTTCTGCCACTTGCTTTTTACAAAATTATACTGCAGTGGGAATATAATAACTATTTTTTTTTATTTTTTCCAGCGTATATGCGCTTCCATCTCATCTCTCCATTAATCCAGCAGTCACCTGAAAAGTAAGATATCTGTTGTACTCATGGTTTTGTTTTATCTGCTTTGCTACTTTCTGTGCAATAAATCACTGTGCTCTGAAAAGAGAAAATATTCTCTTTACTTACTGGAAAAATGATGCTAGCTAATGGAACTTTTAGTTTAATCTTATATTTTAAAGAGGTGACTGATTTTTCTCCAGAAACATTATTTTTCTCAGTTAAATGTTTCAGGTTTCTACATTTACCATTGGGCTCCCCTAGGTGCTCCTGTCATAATGTTCAAGTTGCAAAAATAGCATGTTTGCAAGTATAGTAGACTTGCCTCTCTGCTTAGCTGTGCAGTATATGTCCCCCTTGTCATTCTAATGTTGCTGATGTACTCGTCTCATGGTCAGATTCTTTTATTTTGCTGGTCAGGGATCATGTAATTACTACTAAAATCTGTAAAATGCTGGGATTGTACACTGAGCTGCACATGCAATATCTGTAAGGTAAATGATCAGATTTTTAGTGACCTATGATTCTGTCAGTACTGGCTGCTTCCTGAGACAATCCATTCAACTATAAAGGGCAGATATGAATGTAAAAATATTGTTTCAAATACATTTTTACTTATTTGTAGAGCAGATACATTACTGCTATAGTTTTTTGCTCCTCAAAGGTTGGGGGCATGGTTAGGCTGTATCATCCGGCCAGTTCTACCTAGCTTTTGGGTGCTTAAAAGAAATACCTCCTTGACAGCAAAATACAATTACTAAATTGGGTAGAAGAGTGATGTCACAGGTGGTTGATAAGATTACAGACACAGCATACTGTTGTTTCCAGTCCAGGGGAAACCATGTCAAGCCCCTGGTGAAATAAGCGTGAACTATTCAGGCAGAGCTGCATGGGGAAATTAAATTGGAGAACCACTAGGTATTTACTACTTACTAGCAAAGTATTAATTTTCTGTATAAAGTATTTTTTTGAATTGTAAAAGGCAAATATAAACGATTTATAATGTTTAGGTTTAGGCTTTAAATGCAAACTGTCCATGTTAGATTAAAGTGTATTAAAATTATAGAAATAACATAAATATCTAAAGCTGCCCATCTTTTTACTTTTGTTTATCCCTTAGTATTCCAATGGTCCTCTTGTATTCCACGGAATATAAAGCTAAAAAATTAAAGTATTGTGCTTATGCTGTACATAGTATTGATTATCACCTGGTATCATGTGTTTTTCCCTGACATTATATACTTCTTTACCATTATTGCAGACCTATGTAAAAAGTTTTACCTTTTAATGTCTTCAAAAGCATTGATTCACCGACAGCCTTTTCTTGCTGTTTTGCTGTTTCAGCTTGGTTCTGTTTGACATTTTTGTCAATATTCTGGCTCACACACTGGCGGAACCTGCCTATGAAGCAGATGTCGCCCAGCTTGAATATAAACTAGTGGCGGGAGAACATGGCCTGGTCATCAAAGTGAAGGGGTTCAACCACAAACTTCCTGTAAGTATGAATGTCTTGTACTCTCTAATAAGATAATGATGTGAAATTCTGGTATAATTTCTTTGGGATATTTAAAAGCCAAACTAATAAATGTATTTTTAATGCAAG
Source organism: Pyxicephalus adspersus (assembly GCF_032062135.1). Taxonomy (NCBI): domain Eukaryota; kingdom Metazoa; phylum Chordata; class Amphibia; order Anura; family Pyxicephalidae; genus Pyxicephalus; species Pyxicephalus adspersus. Next base: position 18,412,137 of record NC_092865.1, on the reverse strand, counting down.
TATCTGAATTTGATGATTTTAGCCTCTGTCAGTTTTCTGTACTTCAGAACCCAGACCAAGTAAGAGATCTAAACCAGTCATCGTTTCTGTAGTGCATTTGTTAATAAGGGATTTGACTAGTAGAAAGACAGAGCAATAAGTTCATCAGCTTGTTGCTTTTCTTTACACTAGAGGATGGAGAAGGAACAAAACCTTTGAGTGTTACCTAACTGCAGCACCAAAAATATCCTTTTCTGCATATTGGCAAATCTTTGTAAATCATAAACAGAGTTACAAATCCCTTGACATTTAAAACAGCTCCTTTTGTATGCATTTGTATGTGTTGCTAAGTCAATTTGCCCTTGATACAATACTTACCCTCATCTATAGTACTGTTTGTTGGATTAATTCGTGGTTGAAAACATGTGAGGCCAGGACATCAATGATCTGCCACTTTGGGTGCAGGTCCAGACTGTAACCCATTCTGATCATGCAGCCATTGTGCTGGTGAGGAAAGCTTAACATTGTTCAGTCTTGCACCCTATTTAATGTACAGCGCTGCGTAATATGTTGGCGCTATATAAATCCTGTTTAATAATAATAATAATAATTTTGTGTGTGTTCATGGCCTGAGCCATTTCAAGGGTCTGTAAGGAGTTCTTTCCATGTGAGTGTCCTAGTGATGTAAAATTACTCTAAATAATTATTCATGTCCAACATAAAACATTAACAGGTTTGACAAAGATCCCTATATGACCTAATTTGTATCACACTAGTTGGAGACCCCTATTTTTAGAACTTGTATTAAAATAGAGACAAATCACTACTGTTCAACAATAATGTTTCATTATTATTATTATTCTGTTCCTTGGAGCATGTAAATTAGGAAATAACATCAATTATGTCCTTTGTTTCCTTTTGGTTAGCTTCTCTTTGAATTGATCATTGACCACCTGGCAGACTTCAGAGCTTCTCCTGATGTTTTTGAAATGATCACACAGCAGCTGAAAAAGACCTACTTCAATCTCCTTATAAAACCAGAGAAACTGGGCAAGTGAGTATTCCCTGAGTGTGATTGTTATTTGTTTATCATCTTTCTTTTCTTTTTTTCCTTTCTTCTACAATGACATAATATCATGTTGATTTTGACTGTATATAGTTTACAGTTTAGACCACCAGTGACATGGACAGTTTTAATTCAATTTCCTTGGCATGCAGCTGTCAATTAAATTGAAGGCTTCTATGATATCCTTTAGTTGGTTAGAGGGAAGTGTTGTGAGTAAAAACACCAACCAGAGCTTTGGAGGGTGAGTTGTCAAGATGTTGGTGGGTAATATTTTATTAATGATCCAGTGTGCAGCTCTTGGAAATTCCAGCATTTCAGGCAGGTATGTAAAATACTGGACTGGTTTAGGTTTCAGAAAGTGGTCAGAATAGTGCTAGCAGCAGGCTAGATGGTTTGAGAAGACACAGACAGGGTGCTACAGACATACAGATGCAAAAACAGTGTTCAGAAACAGGATAGTGGACAGTTTAGAATTTAACAGAAACTGTTGATCCGGCACTGGCTTGAATCTCTGACTCCTCTTAAAAGATTATAGATGAAGCCAGGTATGAGAACCTGCAGCTTGGTCTTGCTGCAATACAGGAGAAGGACCAGTAAGTGGCAGTGAATGAAAACATTTGGCAAATGTAGGTTTTAAATTTGCATAAGGAAAGAAAGAGAGAACCATTGGTCTAAAATCTGTGAATCAGATATGGCTGCAGATGGATTGTTACAGATATTTGCCTGTCTGTCATACTGATCTGTTGTCTTCAGTACTTAACTAAGTTGTTAATTTAAAACAATTATGGAGGGAAGGAGATCTTTCTTTACTGCAGGCTTGCTAGGTTAGTGGGTCAAAAGTTAGAAGTGCAAAACAAACAAACAATTAAAATATCAAGTAGTCATGTTAGGGTGTGTATGTGTGAGTGTGTATATATAAATATATATATATAATTATTCAGGTTATCTTTAACATACTCCATGTTGAGCATTACTATTGTTTCTATGAAAAAAATTCCATACTAGATCAGTAGCAGTTGGTCTGCCAGCTTTGTGGTGAATTCTGTCAGGTCTTTTCTGTTTTGTGCCAGCGGTTAAGCTCATTTTGTGTTCTGTATCTCCAGAGACGTTCGCCTCCTCATCCTGGAACATAATCGTTGGTCAATGATTGAGAAATACAGGACCATTCTAAACGATGTGAGCTTGGAGCAGCTGAATTCCTTTGTAGACCAGTTCAAGTCCCGTCTTTATGTGGAGGGATTGGTACAAGGTAACTTTACTAGTAAGGTAGGTGGACATAATTTGTTGTATGAAAACCTCAAAGTTTTTTGAGGTTTTTATTCTTGATTTTTATTCTTTAATGAAAGTTGTGTCAGTGGTGTATTAACCTTATTTGCAATAATATATATTTTTTTTTATACTTTTTAATTTTGCTTAAATTTGTTGTTTTATTTTTTTCCCTTTTCAGGAGTCTGCAGAATTCTTGAATTATGTTAAAAGGTGAGGCTAGAAAAAATACATTTATGTATGAATATAACATTTTCTTATGCAAGCTCTGTGTTTGTGTCTGTACAGGTTTTGTAATATTTCCTTATATTTCCATTCAAGAATATTGGAGGAAACTCCTTTCTCTTAAAGTGAACAAAATATTTCTGTTCCTTTTGGCTTTTTCTTTTGAAGCTGTGGGCTACCACACCTGGGGTGGTGGATTGAATGCAACAAAAACCTTGGTTCTGAGACTTGTTTGGCACCAGGAAGCCTTTTCTGGAAAATCCTCTTAGTTGGGTCCAACTTTTTCTTAAGAAAACAGGTTAACATTCAAAAATCCGGCCATCAATAGGCTCCCTCAGATTTCCAGCATGGATTTCAGAGCGCATTTTCAAATTTACACTGTTCTGAGATTCTCTTTATGTTTTGATGGCACTGTACTCCAGAATCAGCTGTTGGGTCTTGCTTGCACGTGCTTTTCTGCTCATTCCTTCTCATTTATATGCTGCTGTATAGCCCCATTATGGATTCAGCATCCATTTTTAAGGACTGTACAGGTAGTCATTTTCTGTTAAATATATACAGCATATATAACCGTAAAAAATCCGGAATTTTCAAAAATACGGCACTCCTCAGGTCTGGAGGTTGTCTGATTTGTGAAGGTCATCCTGTACCTCTGCATAAGTTCTTTTATTTCGTTTTATCTGCTTTCCAAGGATTTTTCCAGAATGTAACTTTTGTAAATGTAAAAAAAAATCGCTTCACTTCCTGGCCTATTCTTTGTAACAATAACCTAAACATGTTGGTTTGCTTTGATGGGTTGTTCTGGCTTTCCTTCAGCCTGCATGTTTGAGCATTCATGCTTGATAACTTTTTTTTTTTTTTTTTAGTAGCCTATATTCTCATAGATGCTGGTTCATCCATCAAAAAATGCATGCAGTGTGCAATTAACTTTATGGGGTGTTCTTCTTGGAGCAAGAGTATATGAAATAGGCATAGTTAAGCTGTCCTGATCATGTCCCAAAAGTCATTTTAGAAAAGAAATTCTTCGATTAGAACAATCTGAAATACATTTTTTTGCTATATAATTCCTGTTATGCACCTAACATAAACTAACACCATACCTCTTTCCCTTTATCAAGTAAACTGCAGTATCAGCCTTTGGAACAGAATACTCCTGTACAGTTCCAGGTTGTAGAGCTTCCAACAGCGCATCACTTATGTAAAATCAAGTCTCTGAATAAAGGAGATACAAACTCGGAGGTCACTGTGTACTACCAGGTGAGTTCATGACTTTCTGTGAATCTACTGCATGTCTTTCCATGTCTCTCACTGTGAGTTAATTGTCTTACTGCCAAATCCTAATGATCTGTCCTTATTGCAGTCTGGTGCTAAGAATTTATGGGAATACACACTGATGGAACTTTTGGTGGTAAGTACTTTTTATATTGTAGATAATTTAGTAATGCTTTTGAGAAACCAATGAAACTTGTCCATGCTGCAGATGATTACGACTCCCTTAATTTTAGTTCTTTGCAGTTAGCCCAAGTGACTTTTCATCACAAAAAGTCATCAGACTGCTTCCCTTATCTGCATTGTGGAAAAGATTTTCAAGAAATTGCTTGCTTCTGTTACAAAAAACCTGGAAGTAAAGTGTAGTATAATTTGTTGAATCTGTCTTTTCAGATGCATATGGAAGAACCATGCTTTGATTTCCTGAGGACAAAGCAGACTTTGGGGTAAGATGCTTCAGCAGCAGAAATAAAAGTAGTTAAGTCAATATTAAAGTGGAAATAAAGTTCCACTTTCACAAATGTTTGCTCAGGCAGGTCACTATTACAGAAAGAGAGAGGTAATGTCCCCTCTGCATTAATATCTTACCAGCCTGATTGCTCTGGGTTTCTGGCCATAGAGCTGAACTATGCATGTGCAGCATCACTTTGGCAGGGGAGCCCAGCAATCTCAGATTCCGTTACATTTGCCATTGATAACTGAATGTCAACCTGGCTCAGCCAATTAAGATTGCAGATGCAAGATGCAGATAGGTCGTGCAGCTTTAGTTCCTCTTTAACCTTTAAAAATGCACAAAACTGTTTATTAAAATGTAGTAAAAATCAAGCCTCACCCTTTATACCTTAAAATACTAATCCTTAGCTGCCAACTATCCTCTTCCTTTTACATTTCAACAACAGATTACATTTTTCACAATGGACAGTTGTTCCAAACACTTCCACTACTGAGACTTCATATTATTATTCAGTCACAATGATGCAGCTTCTTCCATAACATTTTTTTAGGTACCATGTGTATCCAACCTGCAGAAACACATCTGGAATTTTGGGATTTTCAGTCACAGTGGAATCACAAGCAAACAAATACAAGTAAGTGAGATAGAAACTGACTGTTAATGGGTTTTTTTTTTAGAATGAATTACCTCACTGTACCTACAGCTAGAGAGGTTTGTTATGGCTTCTTTTAAAACATTTCATTTGGTGCTAAAAAATATTTAAGTACTTTTAATATTTAATAATTTAAGTCTGGTAACAGGTGCACTTTAAATTACATAAGCATGTTCTTCATTGTTTATGTGGAGTGTGGTTTTGCAGTTACAGACATACAAGAAAGTGGCTTCAGACACACCATCAGGCTGTTAAACGCAGAGTTCTTGTAAGGCCATATACAAAGACGGCGATGGCTTATTTCAGCTGACTAATGAAGTGTCCAGACAGATTTCTCTGTACACAATATTTTCATCTAGGAATAACAGAATGTTCCTTCTAGATGCTCTAAAATCCATTAATGGTATTGATCTGCCCGTAAATTAAAGGCTGCATTGTAAAGAGGCATTAGGTCCTGAGAAGACCTGCAATGACCACAGATGGGTGGGTGTATGGCAGACTGGAGTCTACTACAGGAAAAACCTCACATTATTTGTGTAATATACTGGAGCCATTTTTTTAAAAAGGTAACTGTTTTGTGTATTTTAATTTTGTGGTGTTAACATAACATTTACAGTTCAAGCTTGAGAGTTTTCCAAAATGAACTTCCCCATTTTCATTAGCGCTCCTATTTGTGGCTGTTCTTATATACAGAATATATATATATATATATATATATATATATATATATATATATATATATATATATATTCTTTATATTCTGTGTACAAGCACAGCCACAAATAGGAGCTTTAATGAAAATGGGGAAGTTCATTTTGGAAAACCCTCAAGCTTAAATTATAAAGGAATATACACCAGGGCAGTGGGAGGAGGGAGGGAAGGTTGTTTCACCTTGACATGTCTGAAAGTTAGTAATACAGACTTGTCATAGCTACTGAAAGGTCCATTGTAAAGCAATTATATACATAAAAAGAACTAAACACAGGGTGCTGCTTCCAAATCTATCAGATGAAATAGAGAGCTGAAAGTTTCACTATTATAGGTGCTTCTAATAGTAGGGCAATGAAGCTGCCTCCAAGCATGATATCAGGTCATGAGTTCTCACACCTAACATGTTTGTTTTGGGTCAACCACAGAAATATTGGAAGCAACGACAGATAAGCAGCTGATGTTTACATGACCTGTAAATGAGCAATCTTTCTTCTAAATCTGGACCATTTTTTCTGACTTTTCTGATCAAGTTTAAGGCAAAACTAAAAAAAATAACATTTTTTTTCTTCACAGCTCTGAAGTGGTAGACAAGAAAATAGAAGAATTTCTTGTTTGTTTTGGAGAAAAAATCAACAATTTGGCTGATGAAGCTTTTAAAACACAGGTAAGCTGGATAATAATGAGTGGGTCACCTAATAGATTTAAGAATAGATTTAAAATTCACATTGCTTGTTTGATCCGCTAATGGCATATGTATTTGCTTTAATGTTAACAATGGTCTCTGCTTTTTCATTTTGAACTCATGAATGCTGCAGAGGTCTATCCACAATATAGGACAGAATTGACCAAAGCTACTTGGTTGTTTTGGCTTTGATATGTTAGCTTCCAGCTACTGCATTCATCAGACAGCTGCTGAATATTTAGCCACTGGTCATGCTGGCACGCTCTTATGACTCCTAGGATCCATCCTACCTAACTGCACTGATGTATTTCAGCAATATTAAGGAGTCCAAACATTTTTAATTGCATGAAAAACACCTTAGGGACAAATTGGGACTGACTTACTTATCCAGCGTATACAAAATAAAAATGGAACTGGTTTACTAACCCAGAATATAAGCAATGTGTGATGCTCTAAAAACCCTCCAGATATGGATTTCATATTTGTTAATGTGTACACCTTCTTCTCTGCTATCACCCCATGGACCAGGAATTAACAATGATACAAGAAGTGTCAATGCCAAATAGGTGCAGTACAATTGAAGCAGGCCTACTTCCAGGCCATAAAATAATATACACCGACTTATAGTCGCTCTTGGATCCGCTATGGTGGCTTAAAATGTATCCAAACCTATGAACAAATATGGCAGAAACATACTTCCTGGCTAAGGGTGAAAATGTTCTTTCACCGGACTTTACCGATGGAAGATTAGCATTGCTACCCTATACTTCTGACTAAAGAACACCCCATTCTAATATGGGGTGAAGATGTTCCATAGTCCAGTGTTAGCGATTTTAGTCCCCTTATTAAACTCACAGTGATCTCCATGTAGTTAAAACCCTCAATAATAACTGAAATGTGATTGACATAGGCTTGTATTTTTCTTGGCAGGTAAAGGCTTTGATAAAACTGAAGGAGTGCGAGGACACCCACCTCGGAGAGGAAGTGGACAGGAACTGGGGGGAAGTGCTCACTCAGCAGTATCTTTTTGACCGCTTGGAACATGAGGTATGGAATAATAATTTTGGTACAACAATGTACATTGTGTATTTGTCTTTACTGTGCTGGTGGCTGGTTTCATATGCCCAAAATACTACAGTGAACAGTTCTGGAATTGTTTCGACCAGAAATTAAAGGTGTCCACGGGTTGTCAATCTGAAGCAAAACTTTCATAATCTGTTTTAATTTATGCTACACATAGGTCTGACCAGAGACAGAATGACTACTGTGCACAGCAATGAAGCATTTAGGGGTCATAGTGCTGGTCTTCCATCTGTCTGAGCCAGTAAATGCAAGGGACTATGGGAACTAAAGGCAACTTCCACATAACTGTTGTATCTGTCTCTATCTATTCCATCTATTTTTGGTGACACATAGCTGGATTGATGATCAGCTCATAGCCGCTATACATAAAAAGCCTGTTTCCAGATATAATGCAGCAGAGAAAGACCCCTGCTCTCTGGGAGAAAACAGTGGCCTCTGCAGAGGTGCATCATGCTCACCATGGAGTGGGTGCAGGGGGAGTAATATGGGGATTGGAGAATGAAACAGAGCACAATGGGGGCACAGGCATACAGCATGTCTGGAAATGTTGAATGCTGAACACACTAGTGCAGGCTGCAGCACTCGGACAGGACTTGTTAGAGCTCTTTTCACCCGGGTCACCTAATGTTAGGGTTTTTTCTACCCTGACAGGGTTGTTTTTATTTAGTGGGCCTAATACATTTTGATTACTAGCTATTAGTGCATGGAAAACAGGGATGCAAAGTAGGCAGGTGCAGGGCAGCAACAAATCTGAAAATTTATTTTGCAACCATTTATCGTTATTATTTATCTTCAGTAAAACAGAAAAGCTTTAACCAGTTTCTGGACACTTTAGGTAACCATTTTATTGCATTTCAGATCAACGCCTTGAAGACCTTTAAAAAGACAGACATGACGAAGTGGTTCCAGGATCATCGGGGGTGTGACAGGAGGGTGCTAAGTGTACATGTGAGTGATTGTTCTGGGTTTTAAACATACAAATAATTCTGTCCATCTCTTATTATTGAGGATTGAATTGACGTGATCATTAGGGCCTGTTCTGACAAACATTTGACAATTGCATCAGTCTGCAGTGGTTCTGAAATTTTTAAGAATAATTCAAGGAATGGGCACACTTGGCTCAGTGACTTGCATTTTTGCCCTTGAAGGGCTAGGTCCCAGGTTCGAATCTCAGCCAGGACACTATCAGCAAGTAGTTTGTATGTTCTCCCCTTGCTTGCATGGGTGCACCTAAAAGTCAAAAACATTGTTTAAAACTTTGGTAGGTTAATTGATTTCCCTCAATTCCCTCCCTTAGACCAGTGGTCGCCAACCTTTTTGGACCCACGGACCACTACATTTACCGGCTTTGGTCCGCGCATGCTGGGTGTCACGCAAAGGGGAAGAAACTTTCCCCATAGTGACGTCAGAACCCACCTACTCTTCCAAAATCTATGATGGGAGAGTGGGCAGGTTGTGTTCAAAAATACAACCCGCCCACCGCCCTGAGGCTGCGATTTGTATGGGGAACATGGTCTGCGGCTCTGGCTGGTGCGCCCCCTCCAAGCGGGATTCTTCTCCTTACCCCACTCCGGGCACCGGCCAGAGCCACAGACCACCAGTTGGCGACCACTGTATTAGACTATATTAATAACATGTGCCTATAGTAAGGACATTAGATTGTGAGTCACTTTGAGGGACAGTTAATAAAATAAAATGTATTCACTATGACTTGCAACTGAGCTCCTTTGTCCTGATTTAGATTTGTATGGGGATGTAAAACCAATTTGATGCAAACCATAGCCTGTCCTTAGCACTTTAAAGCAGACCCAACAAGCTTGGCTGCCTCAATTTGCTGTTGTACAAATACTTGGATCACTGCGATGACATGTCATTCCAGTCACAGTACTCAAGCAGCATTGGTAATAGGCTGAGTCTCATTACATTGTTGTAACAATGGTGACCTCTTTTTTGACAGGTGGTTGGATTTGGTGAGAAGGAGCCAGATTCCGTGCCTTCTCAAACACCCGCTGGAGAACCTGAATCTTCTTATGGCGACATTACCAGCCTGACCTTCCTTCCCCCTTCTCCACTCATGGCAGACGCTGTGCCCATCACAGACATCCGCAGCTTTATTTCCAACTTAAAACTGCTGCCATACCACAAGATCATCAAGTGAGATATCAGACTGAATGGTCGCTTCTGGGTGACAAGCTGTGTGCTTCCGCTATCAGCAAAGGGTTTTCTATAAAGGGGCCGTGTTATAATGTGTGTTTGTGGTGCTCACTGTAGCATGGCCACAATTTGGAAAAAAAATGGAAATATAAAATTGAGACTTTCTGTAGATATACAGATTTTTAAACCTAGACATTTAATGCTGCTCTTATTCTAAGTGAACTTTTGGAGTACTAAATGATTTTACAAATCTCAGTATTCACTACCAGGAAAACAATCACATCGAGGAAGGTCAGCTTCTTTGACGACTCTGATTTGAAGGTATCTGAATGAAGAGTTATGGTCTCTGTAATAAAAGGCATTTTTATATTTTAATGACAGATTCGAAAATGAAATTGGCAGCTCCTGGCATTGTGGCCATTCTTATTTCAGATACCTTCCTGAATCTCAGTATGGGTTTTGTCTTAGAATATTGCAATTGTTTTCATTTACAATTCCCCATCATATTTGTGATCTTCACTATGATGCACAGCGGGAGATTTTTCTTCTAAAAAGATAGAAGTAGATGAAAGTTTTCATTCCTATTATTCACTGAACTCCAGCAATTATTTTTTTTTTCATTTTAAATTTGCACAGAAAAGGATTAGAATGTTTGTCTTGTGCTGTCTGTCCCCCATGTAGAGATTTCTTCTTGCTTCCTGTATCAGAGATAACAGCTGTAAAGATGATATTCCTCCTTTTCCCCCAAAGAAAGAAGGAATATCATCTCTGACAATAGTCAAGTTCCCAAGAGGGCGATGGGTGCCCGGCCACAGTAATATTTTGCATTGCCTCCTTTCTGGGTGACAACTATTAACAGGACAGAAATTAAGTAAATCACCCCACTGGGATACACACAGCAAAGAAAACCCCAACAACTAATCGAAGGGCTGGTGCACATGCCCATTTTTTTAAAATCAGCAATGAAATAAAATGATTGAAGTAAAAAGATTGACCTCTGACCAGTAATACCGAACTGCTGTTGGGGAGTCTCAAAAAAACCATATTGTGTTGTGTGCGCAATGATTGATTACATCAGAGTTTCTGGTCACATTCTTTTAAGAAAGGCACAGAATATTTTACTATGTGTGCAGTGTTTCCGGACTGCTGTTTTGGATAATTGATCATTTTCAGTTTTTTAATTTGGCAGCAGATCTGCTTGGGTGCACCAGGACCTAACCTCCCCTTAATGCTTATCTAGGAAAAAAATGACTGGAGTTCTCAAAGTGCTTTGTCTGTGCAGGGAAAACAACTGGTTCTCTTTTATCCCCTCTTCCCACCAGCACATGCTTTTCTTTTCTTGGTTCTCTCCCTGCTTTATTCTGCTGCCCTGTGTATAACATAGATGCAAAGGACTCTAGACGTGACAACGCTGGCCAAGTGCTGTCACATGGAACAACTCCTTACTTTAATTTGTTCAGCAGCTAAATGGAGCAGGAAATGTGTGTATATTCTGCATGGGCAAAGCACAAGTTTGCATTAATATTGGCAGCCTTTGTGTGAGCCAGCAAATGTAAGAGGTATCCTCCTCAATAATGGCTTTTGCTTACACAATGGCTGCCAGCAAGGTCTGCAGCAGGATAGAGACTTATTTATTGCTTTCCAACTGCCTAGTGTAATGATATACACAACCATATGCATTTTTATTAAAATGGAGTGCTGTGTAATAGAGTGTGATCTGTTTTCTATGAATTGTACATAGCATGGGTTCCTTACACTTCGATCTAGGAATGTGAAGCTACATGTAAAGGATGACAAAATTTGGATCAAATAATAATCTGTATTTTACTAAGGTTTTATTCTTCCTTATGGATACAATGACTGAGTCAGGGCTGCTTTGAATTATTTTGGTGCCAAGTATTTTTTACCTGTGCACTGTAATGACAGATTGGGCTTTACATGCACGATTTTCATGCTGCCCTGATAAACAGAAGTGTGGTTTCTTTTATATGGAGATTGTATGGGTGGTTTGTGTGCATTGAAAACAAATGTTAACGCTGTGTATCCCAGCTGCGTTAGAAACCTTACCACATGAAATGTAGAGCGCTTTTTGTTTGGATGTTTGACAAAAATGATTAGAAAATTACAGTGGCCTTTTTAAAATGTAATAAACTGCTGGTAAACCCTCACAGACTCTAGACTGAACCATATCTGATTTAGGTAAAAGCTGGAATCCAAACTTGGTGGCCACAAAAACAATGCACAGAGCTTCTAGTATTTCCATGGATTCAGGAGACACCAATTAGGTATATATATATATATATATATATATATATATATATATATATATATAGAAGTCAAATGTATCCAATAGCAGCCAATCAGTTGGAGTCTGTGGCAGCAATTTCCATTACTTATTTTATTTTTTTTAACAATGGAGCTTTTGCAGATTTGTTTTAGAATAAAACTGATGCTAGACATGTTTATTTTAGAATTTGGGTGAAAAGGTGTGTTTATTGATTGGCCTTTTTGCATATATAACTTGGTTGCTTTGTAGTTTGTGGCTAGGATGAGGGATGATGTGCATTCCTTACTCATTCTAAGTTTTGTAGGTGGAAAGATCAATGTTTGTGATTTGGTTTTAGCATACTGGTGCACAAATATTAGAATTGTGGGCCCTTTGACGCTACATGAAAGCTTTTTTCGGGGAAGCCCATGAGTTAAAGCAAATCTACATATGTACCCAATCTACTACCTATTTAGCCATAATGGAAATAATTACCCCTGCTGCACAGGTAAAGCAGAATGCGACTCGCCTCTCCTCATTCGTCTTGAATGATGTGTGTGTGTGCAAGGGGGTCATTTATTCCCAGCAGCCAACTTTGTCAGGATTATACTGAAGTGTGCAACTCAGTGTACATTCAGCAGAAGATTGCAAGCTAGACAGGTGAGTTTGTTTTCTTGCAGAAGAGAGAGCAATGGCCCTTCTGCAACAGAGTTGTCTGCTTGAAAGTTTTTGCTTTTTAGTTTAGTTCTGCTTTTAGAAGAAAAAAAAGTCCAATATAGTTTTTTTGTTTATTTCATACCCTACTACATTCCTGTGTGTTTGCTTACTGATATGTGTGGCACCCTTTTCAGATAGATATATAGATGTTCTGGAAATAAACTGCAAAGTTCACACGTTGCCATATTAGGTAAGCAAGTTTTTATTGATTGGTCTGATATGTTTCTGACGGTTTCTGACTAAGACCGGGCCTGTATTTGTATCTATGATAGGAAGTGTTGATGACTCTTGTAAATTTTCATGTGATGAAGGAAAGTTCTATGGAAATGCTTGATTGCTGGAAGTTCACATTTAAGTAAGACAGTTTCTGCCTGATGAAACTCTATTTAAGAAATATGTATTTTCCCACCATGAAATGCTTTTAGTTGAGCAGTTGGGTGCAGATTGTAGTGCAGTTCCCTAAAGTGGCAAGCTGTTGCTGAAGATTTGTACCACCACTGCAGTTGTCTGGTTTGTTGTGGTGCAGTTTGCAGCAACCGTGCGCACAGCAAAATGCTAACGTCTGCATGGTTACACACCACCGGTGTAAAAAGACCCTGAACTTCTCCAGAGCAGGCTGCCGGTAAGTACATACGAGGAAACCCAGAGGATTGTGCAGAAAGTATTGGGGAAGAGAACATAAAAAGAAAAATATACTCATCAGTGCCCCAATAGACAGTTTTTGACCACACAGCATGATTCAAGTTTCTGCCTATTCTGGCTGTGGGTGGTCTCAGTGACCAGTAATACAAGAGGAGACAGAATAGCTCTCTAGCTGTGTGCTTAATAACACAAAAGCATGTTTTCTGAGGAGAACATCACCCCCAGGTGCCTGTTCTATAGAGCTGAAGCCATCATACACAGATTTCCTTTAGTTGTAAAAGAAAGGACACAAAAGGTAACATTTTTCTGAAGATTAGATTTTAATTGCAAATCATAAATGCAAATCTAATAAAATAATTTGCTCTAACCATTTTATTAGGAAATAAATAAATACAAAGAGGCAAGACCAGTTTCTGGGATGAAAGAAAAAAATAACTATATATAGGAAGAGAAGAGGGGCAGTTTATACATTTTGAGAATTTTAGGTAGGTATGGATAGTGCCGAAAAGTAAAGTTGTAGTTTAATTTTTCAGAAGTGTTCTGGTGGTTAATAAATTGCCAGATTTGTACTGTATATACAAGAGGAACAGAGAGGATATTTGATAAAGAATAGCAATGACGTCCTGCGATCTTCAGAGGAAGAACAATGTGGCACTGGGTCATAAGGTCCGATGTACAATGTATGCTATGGACTATATGGGTTTTTTCCCCTAGACCTAAAGTACAGCTCTAACTGAAAATATTGCTTGTTTTGATGTTGTTGGTGGAATGGGGAACTGGTGTTTACGTTTTCAGGCAGAGAGATCCCCTTTAGCAGTATGGCAATGGCATCCCTGCAGCTGGTGGTCTTCACTACAGTAATGCCAAGCAATACTCCAAGCAGCTGACCATTACTGGCTGGCCATACTTATGCCTGGGCAGCAGTAAACATCCAGCCTCATTCCAAAAGACAGCTGTTATTGGTAGAGTTGCTCTTTAAATGTAGCAATAATTTATTGAGCCTACCCTAACCCATTAAGGATGAATTCACAAGGTGGCACCAGTCTCTACTGAAATAATGGGCTGTGTTGGCTCACCAAAAAAAAAAAAAAAAGGCTTGCCAAGAGATAGGGTACCAGCTAAGGGTTGTATGGGAAGTACAGGACCTTTTAAAGCGTTAATTGTGGAACACAGACACAATGTTGTGTTTGAATTGTCACTCTGTATAAGTCCAGTATCCCTGAGTAAGGAACCGCTGCAGTGTAAGGGCACTCAGCACCACAGAGAGTCATCCGGAAATGTCACAATACCTTCCTTGTTTCTGAGCTTCGCATGATTCTTGCTAAGTTCTGCTGATTGTTCGGTAGGTCACTTAGTACTTGACGCGCAGTCTCTTTTGAGTAGTGGTTCATCATACACCCAGCACTCCCCGTCCTCATGGAAGAGCTAAGATAATGCAGAGATAAGCGAGTACAAAATAACTACAAATCTGATGTATCAGACGATCACACACACACACAGCTAAATATTTTGGCACCCCAGTTATTGTATTGGATGTTTGAACTGATCTGATATATTTACTGCTGTCTTTTGACACCCTCCTGGGACTACTTGCTTTCTGTCCGTGACTCCCTCATAGAAAGTAAAGGGGAAAATGCCCAATAGGTACACTGACATCAAAGGCAACCTGACAGGTACTACTGTACAAAATATTCTCATCCATTAAAGAGCCAAGCATTCAAACCCGTAAGCCATCCCAAGATAATCCCCTTCTACTGACTGCATGCCTCTTATTTTTATAGAAGGCTGAATTTCCTGCATGTTCCTCACCTCTGTATTTATAATCATGGTGTCAGTACTTATTTGCTGCATATATGTGGCATGCTGGTTAGTAGCATGTTTTTTGTTTGCCAGTGCCCAATCCTGCTGTATGCAGCATAGTTCAAAGGTTAAAAAAAATGTTCTTAATGGGACTTCAAGAAAAGGTTTTAGAGTAATAAAAAAAAAAAAAAGTTGAACAGATTCCCCAGATATATTTTCTGAACAAAGTTTCACTTCCTTTAGAGATGAGACAATGAAAATGCTGGAATGAGCCATTAGAAAGCCAACATCTAATTAGCTACTCTATGTTCAAGACAAAATAGTAGCCAAACAAATTACACATTCAACTCCTGTACTGTACTAGAAAATCTGGCCAAATTGCTTTAGCACCAGTATTTAGAAAGGAAAACCAAAAGGGTCCAAAACAAAAATGCTGTAAAGAGAAACACCAGCTGTCAATTTAGAGGTGTATAGGCAGACTGTTGGTATAGACAGACTTTTTTTCTTGCCAAAGTGTAAGGAAATACAAAAACTGGAACCTACCCTGGTTTCCCACTGTTGTTCTTTCTCTTTGCGCTCTCTTGCTTCCGCTCGTTGCCTCTCTTCCAGGCGGTGCTTTGCCTCCGTGGCAGCATCAATGTCCCTAACCTTCAAGTTGTATGTGACGTCATTCCATAACCTAATACACGTATGGATATGAGGATTACAGTGCTACAGAAAAGAGAATGCTATGTAATATATCAGAAGCATTAGATCTGCAGTGCTATAGAATGCATACAAGACATACAGACAATGTCACACAGACAAAGTCACCTGAATAGATACTTGTGTGTAGATTGCCTTGCATTGAATTTAAATGGAAAAGCAAGCAGGTCTTTATTATGTCATACAAATGAACTGCTTTGTAGCCATCTCTGAAACGAGGTTCCCCAAAACAACCCAAATTTCTTATGAACTGAAAAAATGGCAGCGTGTATTTACCTTCTGGATTCATATTCTAGTTGGTCTTCCAGCTTGCGGACTTTCTTCTTTACTATAGGCATTTTCTTGGTATCTATAAAAACTACATTCTCCTGTTAAAAAAACAAGTCAATATAAGATTGATATAAGACACCTGACTACTACACATCCCAGTCTGCTGAGCCTTAACTTAATCACCCACTGAGTCGGCTTTAAAGTAGAACTACACTTCTACAAACTTCCTTTTCAACTCCTACTCTACAAACATTCCTGTGACGTTGTATCATCATGGGCTGGCCAACTAAGACAACTGAAGCTGCCAACCCCCCCAAAAAAAAAAAAAAAAAAAAAAGAGGCAAATAAAGTCAGTGACAGAGCAATGTGGGAGGTCAGAGCCATTGCACTGCGGAAGGGATTACTTTGCCAGGTAACGTTTACCATGCATGTATGCACAATAAGGTAAACACTCCCTGCACCCAGGAAGTGGACTTTCCTTTTTAAGGTAGAACTCTGAATAAATGTTTTTCCTCTTTGGAGTGAGTAGGATGGAGATGTAACATCGGGATTTTAACTGCAGTTTTATTTTTTTCCTTTTCTGGATCAGGAGGGTAATCTTAAAGTGAACCGAACACCTAATTTTTATCATTATATAAAAAGGATGGCTAACCCTTTTCTATAATGTAATTTTTTTTCATTAATATTTTAATAATTTGTTATTATGGAGGACCTACACTCACTCATTACTGCCACAGTGGTAAAGACTGATAGAGAAACCCATGGTCCCATGGGATACATGCGTCACGTAAACCTAGGAGGCTGCGGGGCTGCTCCTTTTGCACATGCCAGAGTTTGAGCATGTGCATCATAAGGGACTTTCCTGGAATGTGTATTAAAAAATAAAAATGTGAGATCAAGTGACTTGGCGGAAAAAGATTGCCACACCTGCTGTCCCGTCTGCACCAGAAACGTTTTGGGATGAGAATAGGTGTTAAACTGTATATTCTCCCCCAACCTTCCTCCTTGAACTTCCAAGGAAAGCCTATAGAAGTCCATCAAAATGTCCACATATGACAGAACACCTCGGCACAAATAAGAACACTGCATTATGAAATCTTACCCCATTTGCATTTTTTGAATACATAACACCATTCCACTCGCCTTCCACTGAACAGAAAGATTTTTTTTCATTAGGAGGACTATAAAAAAAATAAAAATAAAAAAGGAGTTACTAACAACTGAAAAACAAAAGAAACCTTTACTTAGAAGTTAAACTGACCCAAGAAGCCTATAGTTACTCACTAGATTTCCGCTGTGACTCTGTGCTTCTTCCCACCGTAGAAAGGTTTGGTGTGGAAGGTGATGGTGGCACTATAGCCAGTTTTGGAACAGTTAATGTTGCACTCTCCACCAAGCTCCACCCAAGGCACAGTCAGGATGGACCTGAGGACACATTTTTTTCCAACAGATTATTTTAAGTAGTTCATAATACACAGAGTATACACTGTATACAAGTGTATATCAATACAAGCAATTTACCTTGCAATATCTTACAAGATTGTATATACAGCCATAGCAGGTGTGAGTCCAAGAAGCTCAGTGTTATTGTGCCAAATTAGGTTGGTTGTAACCAATATAGTTAATGGCTATTGCTACTTCTACATCAATAAAAATGTTTGCAGCCATAAAAATAAAAAAGAAATACCAGCCACATATTAACGTCAACTGTTTCCATACTCTGATTCTAGTAGATAACAGAAATAAGGCAAGGCTGATGTTATCCTAATAAACTAAGGTTAGTATACATGTATGACCTTGTTCGTGTGCAGCGCATGCTGGGATTTGTACTCTGGGGGAAGCTAAAGATAAGAAGGACTGCTTATTGTTGAGCTTCTTGAAGGCCAAACCATTTGCTTGTTTCAATAGCCTACAATTAGCTAAATATCGATGTACTATACAGACTTGCACACAACCATATAACATGGATTTAAAACATGTTTAGTACATGTAATAGTAAAGTAGATGACCCATTTAAAAATTAATTAACAGTTGTGGGAAAAACAGAATCCCCCAAAGCCATTTGCAGCTGTGGTTTTCTGATTATTTTTAACTCACCTCCCATATCCATTGGGGAAAGTTATAATGTAGTGTTCATCATAGTCTAAGCAGGACACACAACCTGTGAAGACAAGGAAAAGGTTTTATGATTAAAAGCAAATAGGTATATTCACATTATTTAAAGATTTTGATTCTTAAGCCGTCTACACGTGCAAAAATAGTAATTGGAAAGGATCTTTCACGATCCTTTCCAAGGACTGGTACTGCACAATGCATGAACGAGTTCTGTACATACACCGCCATTCCGCTCTATTGAGAGGGATGGAGCATTAGGATCGTTAGTCGTCCATTGTCTGTGGATCCGCCAGGACGGTCGTTCAGACAATGGACAACTGGTGCTGAACACACACGATTTTCGCCTGATAACGGCCCTGAGCCGATTATTGGGAGGGAACCGTTGGACGTGTGTACGTAGCTTTAGTAGAATAGTTCAGCCAAATAAGCTTTGCTTTACTATATTCAAAGGAAGAGGGGGAAAGCAAGGGGATCACACTAAAACCAACAACTCTTCATGATCTTTTTGGTTGATGGTTTAGGAAGAATGACTGCTTCCTTGCAAACAGCTTGTTCTGTTTTTTTACAAAGAGGGCAGGGGGAAGAACAAGTGTGAGGACCTCTGATGCACTGTTTTATGACAACGGTGGTTGTTACTGATCCAGCATAGCATCACTAACACATGGGAATGCTTGTACTAACACTAAATAGCTAGTTTGGTCAATGAAAATCTGTGCTGACCTTAACAGCCTGTAGTAAGGGCACAGTCTTACTTCCTTTAGAGTACAAAGAAATAGCTCCTCTAAAGTTAAAATTGGTGCAACAGCCTAGTGCCATAACCAACTTAATTTTAAAATAAAAACACAAGAACACCGAAAGGTTGATATGTCTGCTGCTGAAGTTGAGAGCTTTGCTGGGAATTGCTGTAGTCTGCGAGAATTTTCTGCACATCACTGCCACACTCAGCCATGTTTGGCAAGCTCCCAGACCCACATTTCTCAGATGAAGCGATATGAAGATATTTTTGAAGGTAGCAGTTTAGAAATGTTTAAATTTCAACCTTCATTCCTTACCTTGCCCAATATTGTGGACCCCTATAGACATCCCCAGGAACTTAGACTTTGTCCAGATGTGAGCATTGAACTGTATCCTCTTATTATAACATTCGGCATAGAAGGCTGAAACTAAAAAACAAAAGGATTTATAAAGCAGAACGGATACCACCAAAAGCACAGTACAAAAACTCCTGTAATTTATTCACTTCTGGAACTAATCATTACCATACTACCCTATGTCATACATCAGAGCTGTGACTACGGATAGCTGCAGTTCATAAAAGATTTACAACTTTAGCACAAGAAAACTAGGTTACTGGGCTAAATATATAGTCATTCTGAAACTATGTGGTTACAGATCTATAGGCTTTTGCCATTACATGTGTGGTTCACATACACATGTCCATTGTTGCCTGGCCTTCTGAAACTCCTGGCAAGCATGCCCAAGACAAACCCGACCGTTTGTACAAGATCTGGCAAGAATCATCTCACGTGTACATAAGACATGTGTAGTGGTAAATGAGTGGTAACCTACTTGGTGGATGGTGCGAGACCTGCTCGGACACAAATGTGACATTGTTTTTGGAAGCCCATGGAATTGGTCCTTCAGAAACGGTCTCCTAGAAGAGAAAACATATAATCCTATTAAATGCAGAATAAATACCGTACATATCCTGTTTTCTAACTTTTACAGTAATAGATCAATTAAATTTGTGTTGGTAAATATTGATGTTAAGTACACAAGTTGTGTCGTGTATACGATGGATTCAGACAATTCAATAAAAATAAAATTCAACACGCACACACAAAAAAAAGGAAGCAATTTTTTTTCTAAGATAGGTGGCAGCAGGGTATTATTTTTTAAAACATAGGATTAGAAAAATTTAGTAGCCATATATTTGCAGTGTAACACATTTTTTTTAAAAAAAACTAAGTTTATATAAGTCACTATAGTAAATGTGTTTCTAGAACTTACAGAGTCGTCATTTTCTGAACCTGGTAAAACCCAGTGACACTGGAACACTTCTCCCAGTATGGGGTTATAAGGCTTCTTAGCTACAGAACCTTTGCGACCTGCATGGAATGCAGACAGGTACCATCGGACCACCTGAACCATCCTGTCTTTGGGGTCTTTGTGGTCTCCAATGCTAAAAGAACAGAAGGCAGAGAGACAGATCACGACACACGGAATGGAATCTCAATGTCTTACTATTAGAAACAAACAGAAGAGTATTAAAGTTTACCTCACAAACAGATCTGGGTGTGCAAAGAAATCGGCATACATCTCTAGCAGAGATCGTCTTTCAAGAATAAAGGTGGGGAGAACAACCTAAAGAAATGGAAGCATAGATTAGAAATATAAAACCAACCTGCTGAAATGTATATATTAGAAATTACCTTCCCTCTGTATTCTACTTAAGAGTTTTGCTCAGGGCCAGAGAAACACTCAGACTGCACTTTGCAGTTCAGAAAAAAAAAAAGTAAAGGACAGTGGCAACCCTAAGTGCTTGGTTAATAAGGAAGTAAGCTACATTAGATGAATGACAGAACAAAAATATGTTTCACCTAAAAGTATGTTGTGTACTCGTGTAAAAATGCCTAGCTTGTATTCGAAGAATTTCCCTTCTTTAGGGCCTAGGTGTAGATGAAATACATCTGGCCAGAAACGAATCCATCTGGTGTTATTATATCTTAAGTAATGTTACTACAAGAATCTAGTCATGACTATTAGGTGTCCAAGTGTGACCTATGAAAAATGTTTGCAGCTGTCAATATTCCCAATCAAGACTTCTACTAATACCAAGAGATCCAGTGTTCCACATCCCCAACACTCCATAAATTTGCATGCTTGACTTGTGGGTGAACTGAAGCTTATCATTATGACGGACCAGGAAATCTGTCCTATTCCCCAGTACAAATGACAGAATTAAATTACAGGTGCCACAAAGGACTTAAATACCTATAAAAACCTAGCACATGTCATCATACCTTTGTCAGGTCCATGCCCAGGCGGACTTGGGACAACAGATGCATAATAACGCTCTTGTGTTCCTCAACAGATTCTCCTTCTCCATCGTCATCCCGGTCATCATGAGGGTCATACTGATCTAATGGGAGAAAAAGGATGAAAGGAAAAAGGCCAAGCCTGTCAGTGTCAGAAATAATATTATAACATGATATAAAACTTACTTTAGCTGTGGCCATTCGTAATAATCATTTGTGCTGTCCACAAACGGAGCAGAGATCCTAAACCTGAGCAGTTTTCTGCTATGAAATACTACAAAGTGCCCAAACGTCTTACAGGATACTAATTATTTCACATTATCACTATAACAAAATGTTTTCCCATATACCCTACTGCACAATCTCCCTTCATACAAGTTTTCTTTTAAACTTCATATACAAGTCACTTGTATGTCTGTTGAACTGGCAATTGCACAGCATTGACCCTCACACACTATGGAAATCTAGGATCATCCTTCTAATGGCGACATCATTACTGACAATCTCATCAGATAGTAGGTTGGTTGGAGAATTGGTGCCTTTTAGAGATTATACCTGAGAACCCAAATAAAGCTACGTACACACTTCCAATTATTATCGTTGGAAAACGAACGACGAACGTTCATGCACGATATATACGACCGATCGTATAGCACCGATCCTGCACATAGAGTTAACGACACGATCGTTCGTAGATATTGTACACACAATAGATACGATCGTTTGAGCGATAGAGGAACTATGTGCACGACAGGAAAGTGAACGGACGTTCGTTCATTACGCATGCTCTGACCATGGACGATCAACGAACGACCGTACACACGAACGATGTTCAACGATCGTCGTCCAATCCGATCCATCGGTCGGTCCGGTCGTTCGTTTCCAGCGACTTTCCTCGTTCGTCGGCGTCGTTGGTTACTTTTTTACGAACGATTTTTTTGCCCAATCGATCGTTCGTCGTTCGATTGGAACGATAAAAATTGGAAGTGTGTACGCACCTTAAGACTGAAGAAGGTTATCAAAGCAACAAACTATGTAGTGCCTGCTCCTAAATTAATACTGTCAAGAAAAAACGTAACATTTGCAAGTCTTTTCTATTGTTAGCTGACCGGCAATCATCCCAGCCCTTGTCCTGCACTACTTTGAGTCAATGGGCCTGAATTATTAAAGCTCTCCAAGGATGAGAGGATACACTTTCTTTAGTGAAGCTGGGTGATCCAGCAAACCTGTAGTGGATCTGGTCCAGGATTCAAAACATTTGCTAACAAATAGCAAATGACTTTGAAGAAATCCATTTCAAGTTTGCTGGATCACCCAGCTTCACTGATGAAAGTGTAACTTCTCCAGCCTTGGAGAGCTTTAACAAATCAGGCCCAATGACTCTAGGATTACAGATAAAGACTACTTCTCCGCTAGCTTTCCTGCTTTCAATGCCAGGCTGGTGACAAAAAAAAAATAAAAAATAAACACTAAAGACAAACAATTAATCTTACACTCAGGAAAACGGGAAGGTTAATATTGGCAGACTATATATTTCTCTTTATATAGCAGTAGATAGGTGTATAAAGAGTTTTTGGCCTAATCTTGTGGCTAGGTCACTTCTATAGGATCTGATTATCCACCCACCATACAGCCAGCAGACTTTATAAAGCTGGAGAAATGATTGGACAAGCTTATAATATTAAACTAAAATCCCCATCTCCCTTTGCAGCATCTGCCAACACAATTGTCACCAAAACCAGTTGCCCCATCATTCACCATTATACAAACATTTGACCAAGCCTAATACAATGTTGACCCTATACAATGTTACAGACATTTACCAAATGTTATATAGTGCAGGATAATGGGAAAAGGCACTTTAAGAGACTCTCCCTTTAATATGTTTTATTGAAAACAGAAATAAACACACAACAGGAAAGCAGTATGTAAGACATAAGCTCTCCAGTATAAATGTTAGGACGGCTCCAACAGGAAACTGCCATTGATTTTTTTAAACAATATTGCTTTTATTGCGCTTACTTTACTATTTTCTGTAATGTTCAACCTAAAAGTGATCCTTTTTAAAGACAAAGGCATTTAAACGGGATCCAGCTGTTGGAATAAAGATTGTTATCATAAACATAAATACACACAACAGCTGCACTATTTTTAATACATTTAAGAATTCCTTATAACTCTTTCTACATTATTTGCTATGAAAGCCTAAGGCCAGGGTCACACTAGCACTAAAAACAAGGCATTTCCTGGTGTAGCATGCATATAAGAGTTCACACAGTAGATCTCGGTTATAGTGGTCTGAATATCCTAACCCTGACATTTGGTTGGCTGACAAGTCAGGTGGATGTGGCATGAATGGTTTTTGAACAAGCTGAAAGCTTGCCTAAAGTGGAACTATACCTGCGATACTCACCTGTCCCTTTTTCGACGCAGGGCGCCGCCATCTTTTCTTCTTTCTGGAGTTGATTTTTCGCCATTGTGATTGGCCTAGTGGGTTAGCTATACACAGGAAAGACTAGGATTACTGGGTACCCCGGCCCTTTTTGACAGATACCCCAGGGCAGGTAGGAGGGATTATTGCAGAAGGGAAATCATCTGTTTCTTTCAGAAATAATGACCAGCCTAATTGTGAACTTTAGTTCCGCTTTAAAGAGAAAGACAGCTCCTCGGTTATGACCTGTAAACAATTGAAAACTGGAGCTGATGGTTATTGTAAAAATCTGATGCAATAAAAAGTTGTAACTTCCTAAAACGTGGGGGGGGGGGACGTGACACAAGGATATATGCCTGTGACTCACATGACATCAATGATCTTTATTATTCTTTGCTGAGTTTCGCCCTACCAGGTGCTTAGTCATAGAGCCCAATATGACGTAATTAATTTTGATGTTTTCAAATCCTATTTTGGCGTGAAACCTTGATACCGAATATTAGGGGTCCTACAATTGGAGTTTACAGCTACCTACCTGTTGTGTCCACCACACATCTTGACTGAATTTTAGTGTCCTTCTTTCCATTTTTTCCCTTTACCTGTTCTCCAGTGCTGTCCCCTGCCACAAGCTGAAGGTAACGACCGCTGCTCTTTGGGAGCAATGTTAGATCTGATCTGCCCCCGTGCAGTCACAACAGCTTCTCCTAAATGAGCAGCTTAAAGGGATCAGCAAAGCTGCGTAAATCCAGATAAAAGCTTTTTAACATTTTGCTGTACACACACTGTATGTAAATTGAAGACCAAATTTCAAACAATTTTCTTCTTGGCCGCAAAGCCATTTTAGGAAATGCTCCGAGATGTCATCATTTCTCTTCTGCAATACATATTGCTACATAATGCCCTTGGGGTTAGTGTTAGACCTCAGGTGACAGCAACAGCGGCAGGTGCTTTCAAATCCTGTGGGACCTGCTAATCTCTTGACATGTTATGTGCCATTTATAAAATTCCCGGGAGTTTTTTTTTTTAAAGATTTTTATATGGTATGTAGGTAGCAGTCAGTGGAAAACTCCCATTTGCTGTTGCACAATAAACTTTTGTACATTTTAAATTTCAACTGTATTACCATTTAATCCATGCCATAGTTTTTCCACCCCACTGCAAGGATTTTATGAATAATGAATATGGCGATATACTGGCTTTATTCCCTGCTCATGCCAGCTTCCTGCATGCGACTAGTTGCTTGAAACTTCTTCCTTCCACTGCCTGACTGTCGCAGCTTTCTGAGATCAATTAATTTGATGCAGAAGAGCAGTCCTGCATTATATAAAAAGATGCTGGACATGGGATGGGAGTGAGGAGAGTGTGATAAATAGAGTTGAAGACAACATTTTAACAGTGTCACCAAGCAAAATTATTTCTCCGCTGTCTTTTCCTCTCAAGCTTCCGACCCACACAGCCTATTCTCGACAACTGACTCCCTACAAAACCCCACAATTTACAAATTCAGACATGATGTCTTTGCTCACCAAGCCACTCCAACCATATCCACCTGTAAATCATCACTGGCCACCCTCAGCCCTGGTACAGTGGATGAAGTCTCCTCTCTTCTCTCATCATCTCCATCTACTACCTGTCCGCTTGACCCAATTCCCTCTGATCTACTCCGGGCCCATTCCTCCACCCCGGCCCCTGCCCTAACCGAACTATTCAACCTCTCCCTTTCTACTGGTAAATACCCCTCAGCTTTCAAACATGCCATAATTCCTCCTTATCTTAAAGAAACCCTCACTGGACCCCTCCCTACCCTCCTATCTCCCTTCCCCCATATGTCTCCAAACTTCTTGAACGCCTTGTCTTCAAAAGACTCACCCATTACCTGAGCACCAACTCTCTCCTTGACCCTCTTCGGTCTGGCTTTCAAGCTACCCATTCCACCAAAACAGCCCTTACTAAAGTGGCCAATGACCTCATCAGAGCTAAGTCTCAAGGCAACTTTTCCCTGCTCCTTCTCCTTGATCTTTCCTCTGCTTTTGACACTGTTGATCACCCTCTTCTAATACAAATCATGCACTCCATTGGTATCAGTGACACTGCTCTCTCTTGGTTTGCTTCCTATCTGTCTGACCGCTCCTTTCAAGTTTCTTTCAATGGTAATTCCTCCTCACCCACTCTCCTCCCTGTTGGTGTTCCCCAAGGGTCAGTCCTTGGACCGGTTCTCTTTTCTCTGTACACTTCCTCTCTGGGTAGTCTCATATCCTCCTTTGGCTTACAGTACCATCTGTATGCTGATGACACTCAAATCTATCTGTCCACCCCTGACTTGTCTCCCTCAGTCCTGGATAAGGTCTCGTGCTGCCTGTCGGCCATATCAACTCATCACCACCACCACACCCCCCCCCCTCAAATTCCATATCTCCCACTGACATATTCCTAACTGTTATAACACTGTTATTTGTCCCTCCCCTCAGGCAGTCTGTCTTGGCATCACCTTCAGTTCTGCCCTCTCATTTTCCCCCCATATTCAGAACTTTCCAGGTCCTGTCACTTTCACCTAAGCAACATCTCCAAAATCCACCCCTATCTGTCCCCAGCGACTACCAAACTCCTTGTACACACTCTTATCTCTGGTCTGGACTACTGTACCCTCCTCCTCTCTGGTATTCTACTATCCTGACTTTCTCCTCTACAATCTATTTTAAAAGCTGCAGCCAGACTAAATTCAAGCTCCTCTGCTCTGCTTTCTAAATCCTTAAAATCCCTCCACAGTTCTTGTCTCAGTTACCGTTCTAACCTGATAGAAAAATATTCCCCTAGCCACTCTCTTCTCTCCTCCAATGACCTACTAATGACCTCCTCACTCATAACCTCATCACACACACGACTGCAAGACTTTTTTTTAGAGCTGCCCCAACTCTCTGGAATGGTCTTCCTCGTCAGCTTGCTACTACTTTCTCTATTTAAAAAGAGCACTCAAAACCCATTTATTCAAACTCGCCTACCCGTCTTCTTTTGATTCTTAAAACCCTCACTACTTCCCATCATTCCATATCTCCCCTTCTATTGTGAGAGACCCCCCCCCCCCCTTCTAGATTGTAGGCTCTTCGGGGCAGGGTCCTCTTCTCCTCCTGTGTAACTGTCTCTGTCATTTGCTACCCCTACTTAATGTACAGCGCTGCGTAATATGTTGGTACTATATAAATCCTTCTGTCATTTGCTACCCCTACTTAATGTACAGCGCTGCGTAATATGTTGGTACTATATAAATCCTGTTTATTAATAATAAGAAAAATAAAATAACTGTATAGCTTTCATTATCATATTGGTAAAATGCATGGTCAATACTTTTAGTGGTGAAGAGATGCCCTAATTCAAGAGTAAATATTTTTCATCCCTTTTAGTGAAAGAAACATGAAAGGCTTTAGGGAATATGTTGTGGTGGTGTAACCATAAGGTTTGACGAAACTTAACAAGTTCTCTACAATAGCACAACATAATGAACAGAAGACAATCTGCTTTTCAAAACAGGAAGTAAAAGAAAAAGGTGAGTCGGCATGTAAAACCAATCACAGCGATTTATCTCTTCAATAAAAACTTGTGTAGTTCTATACCTGCATCATTGGTTCCATTGGACATAGAGGAATTGATTGACTCTGTTGTGTCCGGTCTCTTCAGGCTGGTCCCTGTGCTGCTGTGTGTTAGGGCTGCTGCAGACTCTGATGAGCTACAAAAAAAAAAATACCTAATTTAACAAATAATCCAATATAACACATGTAGACCAGAAACTTTGGTAACTTATGACATTCCAGGCCAATATCCAGCACTACATGAATCCTGGCCATCTAAATATTTAAATATTCCATTCAATGACTACTAAATGTCACAAAGAAGACAAATGATATGGTAGAAGAGATTAAAATAATAAAAAACAAAATGAAGCTGCAAGATTTTATGGCTAGAAAAGAAAGCAAAGGCACCCGACACCAAGCTCTGGCACTCAAAGCCACCTAAGGCAAATAAAAATCATACACAAGCAATGTTTTTAATAGATTTAGCGCTAGGGAAAAAACATTGAATTAAAACCTGATAAAGGCCTTACTCAATCGATTCTGACCAGTTTTTATCAATTAGAAAAAGGCTAGAGCGCCAGAAGATCAACATTTGCATAGCTTTATACAGCACAGAACAATACAGAGGATTTCGATTGATATTCCAACAGATTTCAACTAAGATCTGTTAGAATATCAATCAGAATGAAATCTGTTCATTTTACAACCTCGTACAACTTCATATCAATCTATATTCCCAGTTCAGTTTTCAATCAGAGAAATATTGATTGTTTGCCAGATTGTGCATACATCTTACAGTGTATGCCTTGCACAAGTATACGAGTATATTAGCTCTAAGTAAACAGCACACCCAGCCAAGTGCATTTTAAATGTAATATGCTAAGAATGAAAGCTTTTACAATACATAAAAGATTATGCTTAAAGCTGAATTCTAATCAGCTAAATAGAGTGGTATATCATCATATGCACAAAGTGTACACAATTTTACCTACTAAAGGATTTTGTTTTTCTGCGTATTCCTTTGGTTTACACTCCTGTTTTACTGCACAGTCAGGCAGGCAACAATCCCTTTTCTTTTTCCCTTACTGTTGTAAACTTTCTGCCTCTGACCTGCGCGGGAGAACAGTGAGGTTATATTATCTTTGTTTAGTCAGCAGACAGGAGGCCCAGGAATCTGAACTAGAAAATCATGTAGTCATCAGAGCATAACAATATCTCTACATCTTTATTTGCTGTGCAACTGCTGTAGATTTGAGACTTTAAATCTCTGGGGGGAAAAGTTTATTTCAAATACTTTGTTTCAAAATGCATTCTGAATGTACATTGTTTGCAAAACAAAATGTACACTAATGAGTGTGAAAAACTACAGATTACTGAATCAGTCAGGGAAAAGGAGTCTTCACTGCAAGAGGCATAAAAACATCCATCTAGAGCTCTTCAAAAAACGAAAATTAAAAAAAAAAAAAATGACCTGGCTAAAGAGGTGTCCAATTTGCAAGAAATCAAAGAGTAGTAATCCAAA
The DNA here is from genome assembly GCF_032062135.1 of Pyxicephalus adspersus. Lineage (NCBI taxonomy): Eukaryota > Metazoa > Chordata > Amphibia > Anura > Pyxicephalidae > Pyxicephalus > Pyxicephalus adspersus. The sequence continues at coordinate 18,383,524 of NC_092865.1, read as the reverse complement.
AGTAATAATGTTTGCTGAAAAGTTATAAGGGACATTACATTGTTTTTCCTAATCTGATTAATTCCCCATAATGCCTTATAAAAATCACTCAAGAGTTAGGTAACCTACACACGTGCAGTGGTTCTCGTCCGATAATCAGCTCAGGGCCGATATCAAATGAGAATCTGGCATGTGTACAGCGCCCGTCATCCATCATTCGAATGAAGGTCCTGGGGGATCCACAGGTGATGGACTACAAACAATCTTAATGGAAGTGCAGAGAGAGAGAGAGCGCAGCAGGGTGCCGCTCTGTCGTTCTCCCCCTACCCTCTCCATAGAGCAGAACGATGATGTATGTACAGCACTCGTTCATGAATCGTGCAGTCGTTAGAAAGGATTGTGAAAGATCCGTTCCAAGGACAAATATTTGGACGTGTGTATGCAGCCTTACTAGCACCTTGTCCATGCAGGGTTAGGAGATAATGTCCCCATAAAAGTCCCCCAATTCCCCTAATCCTCTGACCAGAGCTCCCTCACCATTGTTTCTCCTTATCTGCAGACTACACTACGTGACCAAGTTTGAAAAAACATGTCTTCTCTCTGTGTTCATGCTGAGGGCTGGCAACCAATTTCCAAGCACTGTCACATAATAATTTCACTATACCCCGGGCTTGTACCAGCACCGACTGCAGAGCAGAAAGAAGTGCAAAGTGAGTGATAGTAAGGTAAGTATGTCGATCAGAGATTGGGGGGAAGCTTTGCAGAGTTTGCAGAGAATTTTTTTTTTCCAGAGAATGACTCCTTTCCGAAATATGTCAAAGAACAAATGATTGCTATATTTATTTCTGCCAGCAGCTAGAAATACTGAGAATAGATAATTTACTTGTATGGATTTCGTGATTAAATAAAAAGTGCTGCAGACCATAAAAACCTTTATGTCAATGCGTCTGCTAGACGGTGTGATTAATAGTGATGACATTTAAAGGTATGAATTGAGCCATGATTAATTAAGAAAGTCATTAGCAAGAGGTCACTGCATCAATATGGCCCCAGATAATATAAATGAATCTGAGAATTACAGAAATCCTTACCAACTAGACAGAAGTCTTGCAGCAGAAGGAGGAAAACACAAGACATAAAACATTAAAACACAGACAAGTGAAATAAATGGTACATATAGGGGGAGGACAGATACAACACATACAGAAACAAATGCATAGCATGGATGGAAACTTTACATGGGTGTCAATAATGAAATGCCAGATGAGGTATGCCGTGGGACTTTGAGTAAAGCAATTATTCACAGACAAATGATTCTGTATATCTGTGTTTAATTACATATTGAGATAGGTGAAAGGAAAATAGAAACCAAATCAATAAGCAAATCAATAAAAAAATGTCCCACTAATCAGTGTGTAAAACAGCAAGGACAATATAAAGGGTATTGATATAAGCATGGAAGCCTAATGGCCTATGTCCACAGGCTTTCATCCAGAGTCAATGACATCAATTTAGAAGGCTTTTCAGATCATTCAGAATTCACAAATGCAAAACTCCATGACAGACTCTAAAATTGGTTTTCCACATTAAAATTTTCTATTGATGAAAGCATCTTTAATTGCAAGTACAAGTGCAACTTGCAATGCTACACAGAAAAGTTTTATATTCCCCTGCATGAGAAAGCAGGAAATTGGTAGTTTACAGGAGATAGTGTTTGCTTTTAGATAAAGCGGGACATTGCATTTCTGCCAAGATCCACAGATCTTTTATTGATCGAAACAAATGCAGCCAACGCATTTCAGAACTAGTAAACTGCAATGTGTTAAAATGCTATTCTTGAGTTCAAATATCCTTGAGGGATTATTTTAAGTTAGAATTAGGAAATTCATAGGAATAATATTATGAAATTGTTTGAGTTTGATAACTGCTCAAACTGTTTACATAGTATTTGCTTACACACTGCACATATTTCTGCTTTTAATCCACTAAAGGTCAATCAACTATGAGGAATTTGCACTTTAAACTCAGTGACTAGAAGAGATTTTTTTTTGGTTTTATTAGCGTGAGCTTGTTTACACTCCACTCACTCACTAACACTGGCCTGTAAATAGAGAAGTTAAAAGTGCTCAAGCACAGCATATCAGGCAGTGGAATTTAGGGAAGATAATATGTAAGGGTTTAAAAACCAACAACCTGCACCTAAGTGAATGTTCCATTATTAGCAACAGGGCCCTCCATAACACATGACAGAGAATTACCATGTGTTGCTTTGCAAAACAGGTTTGTTTGAAAATAATGGTAATGCAACACACCAATATGTATAAGTGCATATCGGCAAATACCTGTACATATAAGTTAGGCAGTATGGTGTCTAAAGCAAAGCAAATAATTACAATTTTAAAGGATGGCATATGTATAGTTAGGGCCTGGAATTACTTTGAAGTGCTGCAAAGGAAGAATAAAAGTGATATTAAGGTTGTAGAGTAGGCTTAAATAAACAGTCAGGCAAACCACAGACTTGTGCTTGTGCCCAATGATGCCATTAAGAAGGTCTAATGGCACATGGTGCACGTCTGCCAATCAGTGTCTAGCACAGCAATTGGAGAAACTGATCAAATACCCAGTAATGTTGATAAATTAAGTTCAAAGCAAAAGCGTTCCCACTCTACAGGTACTATCACACATTTTTCAATGAACATGTTATGGGAATTATTATCTTATTGTCATTGAACATCCATGGCTAGGTTAATACATGCCGTTCAAAGATTTAGGTAAAATGCAGGCATACTGTATCTGTTAGAAGAATAAGTCCAATACTTACTCCATGCAATGCTTTGGAGAGGAGCTGCTCTGGTAAAATTCATCTGCATCATAGAACTCATCCTCGCTGCTGGAGTATGAGAAGTCTGGGACTGTGTTCGGCGAAAGGTTGACGTGGCTAGGTGAGGTCAAGCTACTGCTGGGAACAGACTGGCCACTTCCTATAAGATGAGAACAGGCACAAATAAACATGGCTTTAGGAAACAATCATAACCAAGAAACAATCATAAAATAAGTATTTGTTACTGGGTTGAGGGAAAAAAGTGGGTTCAAATTTTTTATTAGATTTGCAATTGTTCTGCATTAGGAGTAAAGGAAAATGCTAAGCTGCAGCTCATTTCAGGGACAGTAAAAGGTTTTTAATTAAACTGTCTGCTGTACACTAGATACCAGGTAATGTTTATTTCCACTACTTGGTTTTACTGCTGCCTTCCCCAGAAAGGGAGCCAGTAAGCACTGGGTATCTAAAGTCTGCTGCTTCTCTGACAACACTGGATTTGAGCTGCTGCAAGAGGAGGGTCGGCAAGAAGCAGAGGCACTACAACTACTAGCTGTTTGGGCCAATCTCTGTCACCCTGATCTTACCCGTCCCCTCATACACAAAGTACTGGGAAAAGGAAGGATGGAACCCTGAGAAAGTATATTCCACCAACAGGTAAGTCAATGTGTGATTTAAATAAGGTAACAACTTTCTGGATTAACTGTAAAAAGTTCTCGCATTATTGTACCTCTGTGGGTCTCACCTGTGCTATTTGGAGTGGGAGTCTGGTGGCTTCCAAGGCCAGTTACTACTGAACCGACAGCCAATGATGATGGCCGCTGCTCTCCTTTACCAACCTGCTCAGTTTCTGAAAAATAAAATTCTCAAATAAATTAGCAAAGCCTAAAGCCCACCTATTATACAAAACTACTACTTTTTATGCTGTTCATGAACATGAGTAAGTCTGTAATACATGATAATGGAAGCCAGCAGTGAACTATTATGATCCAGCTTACACGGCAACTGTACAAAAATCTTTTTTTAGTTTTTTTTAGTTTATCCTATTCTAATTTTTTTTTTTTTTTTTTTGCAAACAGCCTAACTGCCTATATTTGGGGTGGGTCATTAGATTTACTGAAGACTTTTGATCAGAGCCTGCGATGGGACAGCGGATTGTGTCCAGAGACACAACCCGCCCACCATTCTGAGCCTGCGATCCCTACGGAGACATGGTCCATGGCTCTGGCCAGTGTTCCATGGTGGAGGAAAAGAAAAAGAAAAAAAATGAAAAAAGGGTAAGTGTTTTAGTAATATTTAAATATTGCAACAGGGTCACATTAAGGGGAATGCAGTGGATGATGGGCCCATGAACACCTCTTCAAAGCATATCGTGTAAAACCTTGTATACTTAAGTAAAACCTTGTTTCAAATATGCCGATTGCCCCACTGCGGTGGACAGATGTACAAAATCAAGGACTGAACAAAACAAAAATGGATATACTTAGCTAGAGCTTGCATTTCTTGTATGGCGTCTCAGTGCCTACATTTATTTTTTTATACTGCAGTGCAACTTTAAGCAAGGTTTGCCAATAAAAACAAGGAAACATGCGAAAATATAAGCCATACCTGGCACTGGAACAGTTTGTGTTGGCATGGTTCTAACAACAGCTGGCTCCAAAGGACTGGGCTGGTAAACAGAATCCACAGGATTTATAGTGCTCTGTAAAAGAGAACAGTAAACTCATGTTAGAAAGTCAGTCTGAATAGATATAAGGCAGTATAAGTGATTAAAGCTTCAGTGATGGAAAAAAGTCTGAGAACAGGAAAACAATTGCTGGGTGATAACCGAAAGACCGTTAAATAGTGTTTTATAGACACCCTGGTTAACTGAAGTTGGATGCAGTCTTCAAGCAATCTTTTCAAAAAATATTACCGCTTACACATGCCTTTAAAGAGAATGGTAATTTACCCATCACAAATGTCAATATTAGATACCTGTTCTTAGATCTACTTGTATTCTGTTTTCCCTTAAATGTCACTACTAAGGCTCTTTAAACGCTAACCAAGGCCAACATCTCTGTACTGAAAAAAGACAGGAGGATGTGATATCTATAGGTTGGTGCTGTGGTTTCCCCACGGCCTTGTGGTGCTGTAAATATAACCTGTCAATACAAATATGGGCACTGTCAATTCCATTTTTTAAAAAAAAAAGATGAAAGTGCCCTTATCCTTACCATAATATTTAAAGAATTACTGACCCGAAATAGACCCAAATAATGACTTTCAGTTCAACCCCTGGCTGTATATGTTACATGAAAATTATTATATATTAAAGAAAGAAAAACTTAAAATGGTTTGCCTTTACATATTCTATATTGCTGTCCTTGAAGGTTCAGGTTCTTTTTGAAAGAAATATAAATAATTGGTAGTACAGTACATTCATTTAAAGGCATACAACACAAAAATAGAATTTAGCCAGACTTCCTTTAACTCTTTTAGAGAGGTTTATAATAATTGTATAGTAAACTATTGTAAGTAGAACAATCGGGCTGCAGTCAAAATACCTTACTTATGGCCAATAGTAGAAAAGGTCAGCAATGGCAGCCGCCTTGCCTTAGGGATAGGGTTTTAAAGTATCTATAACCAAAACATTCTTTCTGGGTTAGTAAAGGTTAAAACCTCTCATCTTTTTTGGAAAATCCACCCTCTATTTATTCATGTTTCATTATCAATACAAATTTGCAATATGGTAAAGCTGGAATGGGAACAAGACACGTACATTTTATATTAAAGACATAATCTTATAATAAAGAAGTGTTAAAGGCAGCAATTTTGTTCATGCATCAAGTGCTGCCAACCAACCTGGAAGGCTTATTTATTACAGCACCACTGCACCCCAGTGTGGAAGCATCCATTATTCTCCGTCACTCTAAGTATCATTGCCATTAAGTAATAGGAGAGGTGATTGAATTGTGCAAAGAGGAAGGTTGCAGAAATAAAAATAAGATTGGGTTTTGCCATGTTCTTCTGAAGACAAATTTATATTTTAGTAATCCTGGTTCTTATATTCGTTTGTTGAACACATGCTATTCTATACCCCTTGATATACTTGCTATTAACTGACAGACAAATAACTTGCATAAAAGAGAATAAGGAGCATTTCCTACCACAATGTTAAAATAATGGCCAACTAATGTAAAGTGCAGCCAAAAAAATAGACAGCATAATGAAAGGGCAATTTGCATTTTAAAAAGTATAATTGTATAACACAAGTAATATGTTGTAAACATTTTGAATTAAACGTATATAAGCACGAGTGGAAGGAAAAATGGAAAACAACACCTGTAAAATTGATTGAGGGAAGGGAATATTTATGCTCTAGAATAACACAGCATGAATAAAATATGGCAACAATTCTGCACACACAGGAAAAGATACTAGCAAAATAGATTTCTTTGGTTATGGTCACCTTATTGATAATAAGGAGAAACCGGCTAAAGCCATTAAAAAAATGACATTGCCAGTGTGAAAAAAATGACAGCCTTATGAATAGGTGAATCACGTCTTATGTGGAGTGTTACTATTCATTTTGACATAGCTCTGATTGCTGTCATGCATTGTGGTGTTCTGCAGAACATCTGTACAAAGCATCAAGAAAAATTGCTGCATGTCCATTTTTTATTGGTTTCCATGAGTTGGCAAGCTCACTCAAAATAAATAGGCTGCCTTTACATAATGCATGTTTATGTGTGACAAAATGCACTGGAAGAAATAAAAAAAAAAGTTAGCAAAAATAAACACATCCCAATAGTTAAAGGTACAGTTTACAAAAAAAAAACAAATTAAGAGATAATGATGGTGATGGTTAACTGATGAAGGCGATGATGAAAGATATTATAAAGAATGATGAAAACACAATAAAAATATACATACTTGTTTTGTCACAGAACATTTTATACCCACAAAGACATTTTAGTCCATATTCTTCTACCAAAGTATAATTCATTAATTTATAATAAGCTTTATTATGAACTTTTTTTTACTACAAAAATGCTCCCTTTAAACATGGTCACAAAGACACAATAGTGAATGGTAATGCCACATTTAGAGTTAGCCATGTGGACCATTAAAACATGATTCTTTTCACTAAATAAATCCATGTTTGTAGTTGCCAGAGTTCTTCCCATTCTGCATTCTTGTAGCTTCCCATAAGGTAGTATGAGAATAAATCAAATACTTGCCTTTAGAGGAAACACATGTGCCTCCAGAGTTCCTGCATGGCTGGCTAATATGTATGAAGGACTATGAACTTGGTCACATGAATTCGGTTGAAGGACAAAGCCAACCTTAAGTGTACTTGAACTCAGGTATAATAATAATAGGTTTTCTCTCCACTAAAAGCAAGTTTTACAGCCTTTCTAATGGCTTCTTTCATCTATTCCAGTAATAGCTCTCGAGTAAATAGAACATTTTGACATGGGAGCCATCTATCTGCCCCATCATAAAAGCCTTGAATCCTTTATGTACGCATGTTACCACAGCAATGCTAGTTTAGGTTCTGTTTTGTGAATTTGCAATTTTAAGTACAAATTCTCAGAGGAGCTGAAAAAAAATACAGAAAATGCAAAATAGACTGAGCTCATGGAAATGGCAGAACATAAATTGGACTTTCATCACTGAAAGAATCAAGCGGAGCATCTGCATTCCCTGTGCAGCTGTGACATTTGCAATGAAATAACAAAAGCACTTTAAGCTATCAGAGAACATATTACTAAATCGAAAAAAACAATTACTAAATGCCAGATACAAAATAGAATAAACTGTGGTAAGTCATCATGTAGTCAGATTGGTAAGGAGTCAATTAGGTATGGCGGATATGGGTTACTGTTCTCTACCACACAGAGATTATCTCCTTTCCAAAAAGCAGTGTGAACAGACATTAAATAGACACAGTTTTAGTTTTAAGATGGGAAAATGATTATTCTGAAAAGCAGGTGAGGTGACAAGATCTAGAAGAAGGGTAAGAAGATCAGATCTTTCTGAGATCCAATGAACTTTCTGCAGGAATAAAAGGAAGTGAGACATTACATATAAAACTTACTATAAGTCCATCTGCGTGCTTGTCCTCGTTAGTTTGGTCCTTAAGAAAACAAATGTTAACATTGAGAACATGCAGGAAAAGTTTAGGGCACATAAAACAGCTCCTGACCTGCTAGAACAGTGAATGTAATAATTCTTTTATAAAAACGTGTACAAAAAACAGGCCAAAAGAAAGCCAACATACAACTGGCTGCTATGAGAAAGCACCTAATGTAACTCTATACTTATTTTTATAAAAACCAAAAAACACTGGTAAATGGCTTTGCAAGTGCAAAAAGAAATCTGCACTGAGGGAAATATAAATGTTACATTTCTTATCCTCAGACATTGATAACTTTCTGGGACTCCTATCTAGGACAAGCATGGGGAAAAAAAACAAACATAGAACTGTATACTTTTTCCGGGTCTTTGCTAAAGGTGTTGTTTTAGCATGACAGCTAGGCAACTAGCATTCCCAGAAGGTGTAATCAATGGAAACTGAAATGCTTCTATAGTACGGGATTCCTTTAGGACCTGTGCATATGTACAGCAAGATTTACAATGTGTTTGCAAAGCTTTCATTAATCTTCAGTAAGCCTTATTGATTTATTGAGAGTACTAGGATGCGACATATATAAATTTTAAAAGGAGTGCTGACTTTTACTTTAAACAAGCTGCTTCAGCAAGTTTTCAAGCAAATGTCAAGGTAAACTGCTCCTGACTATAGGCTACTGATAGTTCTAGCGGAGCCTCTCCCAAACCTTTAACATGGGTGAACCATTAAAATAACTTTTAGGTCTTGAGGAAATCTCCTGCTATAATACTACAGCCAAAACTCACAGTACTTTAGCATGATGGTCTTTTGAATGAATGCCTCAGATTGCTGGCCAGTGGGAAAAATGTCACCCTAGCAGACAGCCAAACAGATCATTGGCATCATTTAAACGGAGGAATGAGATGGCTCATTGCTTAAGGAACCCCTAGCAACTTCTGGCAGGTCCCTAGATATTCACAGAACCCTGGTTAGAAAACAACAAATTCTAGCAGCTAGCTTAAAGTAACAGCTATCACACCCATTAGGTTTTACCAAAACTACAACTGAATGGGGCTTTAAAGGCTTCAAAAGACTGAAGCTTGCTGAAGGATTTGAGATTGCTTTATACAAGCTTGCTGAACACTTTGCCTTTATACAAACTAAAGGCCATGTAAGCAAATTCCTAATATGTTACAACTTTAACAAAATCTCAATCTCATCAGGAAAACATACATTTTTAGAGCTCGCTGGAGCCCTGGTTTATCTTGAGAATTAATAGCAACTGCTTGGGAAAACCATCTTAGCCAATTGCATAGTTTTCAGAGATAGCCAGGCTCATTCTGAAGACACTAACCTTGGGCTATAAAAAAAAACTACAAAATGCAGAATTGGGAAAACATTCCCCTATGTAAGCACCTTAAGATTTTTTACTGTGCCTGTCATACATTGTGACCTTGTAACAGATGGTTTGTGGCCTGACGACAGTGAATGGTAATATGCTGATGCTTTATAAAAAAATATGATAATATTAGTAAGGCTCATTCACATCTGTGATATACCTGCTTGCCATGTAAAACACTTTTTGTTAGTGCAAGAAGACAAAGGAACAAATCGAACATACGTGTTGCGTACTTAAGCAGTTCGGATGACAAAGCTGCTTTGCAGTGCATTTTTTTTTTTTAAACATTTCAACAAAGATCAACATTTGTTCTAAAGCCATAAAATTGCAAATATTTAAATGTCCCTTGTCTAGGTACAGGTGCACTTTAAGTAAGATCAGAGCACAAGGTTGGTCTCAGATAAGCAGCAGCTCTCTAACATAATGCAATGTAAGGCATTATGTGCCAACAGAAAAATAGCATGAATACCTGAAGAAACAAATCTTATCACAGAAAGAAATAGACTTCTGTTGTCAAAGGCAGAGGGAAAGATTGTACAGTTTGTACAGTTTCTCTCAGTTTGACATTTTTTCTATCCAGCTGATGCTCACGCAGGTACCAGACTGCTGATAACTATATATCCACGGAATGAACATAAAGAAGAAATAAAATATGTGGCCTTGCCATGAGACACAAGAACATTTCACACACGGACAGTGGCTCAGAGGTTAGCAGCTCTGGCCTTTGCAACACTAGGTCCCAGGTTCGAATCTTGGCCAGGGCACTATCTGCATGGAGTTTGCAGGTTCCCCTCGTGTTTGGTTGGGTTTCCCCTGGGTACTCTGGTTTGCTCCCACATTACAAAAACATGCAGTTGTGTTATTGGCTTCCCCCCAAAATTTACTGTAATAAAGACATAGGACTATGGTAAGGACAAAGGAGCCCCTTTGAGGGGCAGCTAGTGACATAACTATGGACTTTGTACAGCGCTGCATAATATGTCAGCGCTATATAAATACTGTATAATATTAACGTATACCTATAACTGCAAGCCACTTTGTCGAAGACTAATGTAAAAGGATTGCCGTTTTCTAAAAAAAAACATTGTAAAATCATTTTGATGTTAAACTAATTACTAAATTGGTTAACACCTGATACTCTGATTGGTTAATAGTACTTAAATTAAACCAGCAAAAAAGGAATACAGACCTAGTTTAGAATACTAAACTTTATAACTTGGACCATGTCTGCTAGATTCCAATATTCTGCTTCCATGTACCTCGGTAAAAGTCCTGTTTGGTATAGGTCCAAGGATCTGGAACAGAATAAGGACTTAAGGTACCTCTGTATTTGTTTCTTATTAGTGTTTGTCCTGCCAGTTGTCCTCTTGCTTGCCTCATTTACTTTCTTTTTGTTTTTCTGCTGGCCTGCCTGGTTGTAGTTCAGAGGAAGGTTTGAGACTGGTGTCTGGCATAGTGGAATAGTTCTGGACTGCAAGACGTTGGTGATGTCAGCAGCCTGTTGTTGTACCATGATGTCCAACTGGGTACTGACAGGCTGTGAAAAGTTTACAGCAAGAAAAGCACCCTAGGATTGCCACCCCACCAGTATTTCAGCTGTCCTGTCACTGCTTGATGAAATACCTGATAGAAGTGGCATAGGGTTGCCACCTTCGGTTGACCAACTCCCAACAATGGGTGGTAGGCGCCCAGTGCTCACCAACCGCAGGGTGCTCTTGGCTGTCTGCTTATGTGGCTCTTTCTAGATTCCTAGGCAAACTCAGGAAAATCTGCATGCTATATATCAGCTAAACCTTCCACAATCCTAACTTTCCTGCCTAAAATAATTAGGAAAAAATTCAAAACAAGTTACCAAATGTGTGACAATGTATACAATTACACTTCAATGTGTATTTTTTATTTTAATTACAGTATAAATATCCCTAAAAGTTGAATCCTTTTGTCTGCTTCTGTCAAGATGCTTTACGCTCAGTGAAGTACATTAATCTCCGAATCCTCTTTATGCAAGGCCATGAGATCATTTTGACTGGTGGGCATAGGGATCACCTAATCAGGAACCATGCAGACTGGTTCGCAGTATCCTAACTGCCAGACAGGTGTCAGATATAATGGAGTAACAACCTGCAGCTTGCACAGATGCAGACTTCTAGCTCTCCCATTTATGAATTCATTCTCCGCATGGGGCATCCTGCTGAAGGTTAATAAACAGATTGTGGGGGAGATAATGGATACGTGCCTCTTTAGCCGGTTCCTTTTTATTCTCAATACAGTACACAAAAAGGGTTAGGAACAGGTTTTCCAATTGATGTGATTACAGATCTGATCTGCTTGTTCAGGGTCAGTAACACAAAATATTAAACTTTGTGATAGGTAGAAACTAAAAATTTTAGATTGAATGGTAAGCAAAAACAGCCTACATATCATTGTAAGGTTCCTTTAAAGGAAGATGTACCATGTAGGAAGGAATTTTAACTTTAGGGTTGCTGCCAAACATAACCAGGATAAGTGCATCAGAACAGTTAATGTTTTAATCATTTAGACTTCATTTTTAGGGGGATAATCCTTTTAGCAATTAATGAGTGGTAGAGAACATTAGGTCCTTGAAGAACAGAGACATTGCAGAACCCTGGTGGAGGAGTAATGAGCTTAAGTAGTTATATAATCATAAATAAAACACAGCAGAGGGGTGCTGCAGGAGGAGGATGAAGGTATATAACATATTCCACCAGATCACAGGTTAGATTATAATGAAATGTGTGCTTGATAACCCCTAATGCTGCCTAAATATAATTAGAGTGTGTTAGGAATAAACATCTTCACAGACATATTAAGTAGAACACTTTTTTCAGTATCAGCAGGCAGCCAATTTCTCAGCAATGCAGAAGCAACAGGAAAACAAATAATTCCATATTAATTAGTCTGTGGAAGGCTACAATCCGCTCCTAACACGTGGGGGTAGGGCAGGAAATCCTGCGTCTGTCAGATAAAAGTGAACACATGCTAATGCAAAAACTTCCATGCCAATACAAAACTTCCTTAATAAGTAGGATGAAGAAAACCCACAATGCTGTGCAGTAAATGCCATCTCAGATGAACAATTATGCTGGACCACTCTAGCAGAATAAAAATACTGAACCACCTGCACTTTTCTCTTGCAATGTTTAGAATGAAAGTGCTAATGAATCCAAATCTTCAGTCTGCTTCTACTAAGAAAATATGTCATACCACAATAATTCTGCTCTCACTACAGTTACTTCTACAGAAGATCCAATGCTGGTGCTCCATTGCCCAGAACCACAAATAAAATGTGAGGCTTTCACATCAAAAAATATATGCAATGTGAAACTGATATTAGGCTTATAAACTGAGAGCACACATGGAATTTTAAGTCCTCTGATTAAATTTAAAAGGGATTAGTTAGTATCCCCCACTGGAGTATATAAGAGACAATGAAAGTAAGATTGAGCCATTGGATCAATCAAAGGCTATGTGCACTCATCCGAGGATTATGGCCCGATACGAACGGTCGCGCTAGCGTTGGGTGAAAATATGTGGGTATAGCGTTTAACGTTGTTCATGGATACATCAGGGAAAAATGAGTGATCAACATCTGCTGTTGTCTCCTCTCTTGACTTGTATGGTGGTCATTCTCAATCTGTTGTTCACTGATCCATTAGGATGGATCCATAAGGGACAGATTGAGAATGATCACCATACAAGGCAAGCGATTAGATAACAGCAGATGCCGATTGCTCATTCTCTCCTCCCTATAGAACAGCGCTGGTGCTATGTGTACCGTGCTCATTTATTTATGTCACTCTGTCACTAAAACAGTCACAAAAGATTGTTTCCAGAGATGAAAACTGCACATGTGCACACAGCCTTATGATAGTGGCATTGTATCATTTATTTTGCAAGCAGTCAATATTTTTTTGCCAATTGATTTCAATAGGGATACATGATTAATTGCATGTTGTATGATTAATATGTGTGTTTAATAAAACCTTCATCAGAATAGTTTTATATTTTTAGATAATCGTTTTAGATTTGTTATGGGGGAAAAAAAAAAACAAAGCTTTTTCAGTTATTCATACATGAAAGTACAGGATTAAGCTCCCCTATTTATATTAGTTTACTAAGGCTAAATTCAGACTAGCAGCTAAAAATGTCTCCTAGCAATGGTTGGGCAAGCAGGAGCCTTAACTTGTGACAACATAAAAAATAAAGAAATAGGTGTGAACCAGGTGTAAGCTGTCCTCTTATCCTCCTGCGTCGCTGTCTGTATCTGTCATTTGCAAACCCCTATTTAATGTACAGCGCTGTGTAACATGTTTGCACTATATAAATAGTGTTTATTATTAATAATAATAAAAAAATGTGTGTTGGGCGGGGACTTTTGCTGCCCTTGTAGTGGACCTTTGATCTCATGATGATGATATGATGAATTAAGCAACCTGGAATTCACGTTCATGTTTTTTATTAGCGTCTGCTAAGCCAACAGTCAATCCAGGTTCCAGTGGAAAGACATCACCACCAGAATATCATATTTATTACACACCCCTAGGCACCAAAATGAAGACATCAAACTCTTGAGACAGATCTTCAATGATATATACAAAGTATGTTAGGTTGCAAGATTGTGATGCCTTCATTAGGATATTCTAGTAAAAGTTAAATATAATTGTAAGAAGTGGCAAATATAATTATCTTATCTGGTTTATATTTATTAAGCTGGTAGGACAAAACACAAGATGACATCCCATTACCCAGGGTCCACCCCACACTAGCAAAACAGCCAATGATGTCAAATGCAGTAAAGGAAAGTTTTCATGTCCATTGATTTATTTTATTTATTCATTATAATCTTTTGACCTATAAAGTCTTTTATGCCCATCAATTCATCACAAAGAACCTTTCAATTTAGTTCTTGAAGTTGCAAAAGTTGCCCAAAACATAGAATGCAAGTAGAATGTCTAAAGAAATCTGGTAATCACAATTCACACCTGGGACAACCTAATCAAAACTTTTTTTTGCATACTACTGTGCATATTCATACCCTCTAACAATTTTAAGGTGTAGTACTCTACTTTAAAGTTTGTGTAAACAAGAGGTTACAGCCGAATTACTCTTAGCAGTCCTAGTCTATTTTATATTCTTTTCTATTCTATATTATTGCCTATTGGCCACCATATCTTAAACTTATATTTAGGAGAGTCAAAGGTTGCTCCCTGCTGTGCAATTTTCGGATGGTATTCTGCTATGCAAGCCAACATAGACAGATTAAAGGTAGACTAGTTTACTCTGTACATGCCTCCATGAATTCCCAATTCACAAGATAATGTCAGGCAACAACACCAACACCCTTCCTTTCTCCTGAAGGACAGCAGACCTATAAAATCATGAGGAAGTGATGAAGCACATTCTAGCAGTCTGTGGCTCAGATCCCAAAAACATAACAAGTGGTAATTTAGGAAGAAAAAAAGGGGGTATTTAGATTTCAAACTTTCACTTTATTTCAAACATTGTTTTGTGGTTTGTCTATGTATCTAACAGTTACAGGGTTTACATACAAGTGCTAAGTCTGCTTTCCTTCAAAGTTTCTCATCAGTATGTAAGTGACACGTCCCCCCCCCCCAACACATTAGAATCTCATACTTCAACTGAACCAAAGCACACCTACCCACAATGCAAAACTGCACCTGACAAACACAGGTTTCTTCCAAAATGCCGTCTATAGTGACATTTCTCATTCATAGTATAAGTCACTTACTCCCCGTTGTAAAGGTTCCCGGTAAAGTAAAAGTTCCCAAAAGAAGCAAAGTTCAAAAAAAGAATTTATTTTACCAGATTTGTTTTTTAACTTAACCAATGACATGCAAAACAATAGGTGATTTTTTGTTACATAATCTGGTAAAAGGCAAC
Organism: Pyxicephalus adspersus; assembly: GCF_032062135.1. Taxonomy (NCBI): domain Eukaryota; kingdom Metazoa; phylum Chordata; class Amphibia; order Anura; family Pyxicephalidae; genus Pyxicephalus; species Pyxicephalus adspersus. The sequence continues at coordinate 18,368,311 of NC_092865.1, read as the reverse complement.
CAGGGCTTACCTTGGCAATCTGCAGCAAAACAATGCAGTGCTTGATGGATTCTACCATACTCTGTAAATAAAATAAGAGGTAAAAAATGAAAAGATATGTTTTCATGACAATTACCAGCTACACCTATATAACAAATGAGCATGAAGACATGATAGGAGTTTCTGCTTGAGCTACATAAAACTACTACCGTATTTTTCGCCGTATAAGACGCACCCAATTTTAAAGGAGGAAAATCTAGAAAAAAAAGATTCTGAAAGATTATTCCCCTTCTGATCACTCATGTGCCATTCATACCGGTATTCCCCTTCTGATCACTCTGTGTCATTCAAATTCCCCTTCTGATCACTCTGTGCTTTTTTTCCACTGTACGGCAGTTAGGACAGGGAACAGCAGGTGGCGCTGTGCCGGCTTCTTTCGCTCTGCTTTACAGACAGGAGACACGATGCTGGCAGAGGAGAGAAGAAACACACACGCTGCTGCAGCCAGACACACGCAGGATCCGGGTATCGGATGAGTATATTATTTTAATTATTTTATAACACATTTGTTGTATAAGACGCACTAACTTTTCCCCCCCAGTTTTGGGGAAGAAAAAGTGCGTCTTATACGGCAAAAAATACGGTAATTTAAAAACGGTCTCTAAGCTTGGGAATTGCAGCTAAGTGGATGACAAAAAACTCATTGAGCATAACCCGGTCCCTGGGACTTTCTACTCTGATGGTGAGACAACTTTTCACGAATTAGTCAGGAAGGAGTGGGGACCTCTTCGACTTAAGCAGAAAGGTCAAAATATCATTTCTGCTGTCTATATTCCTGACTCTAGTTTCACTAAATGTAAGCTCTGTTAGGTGATTTTTTATTCCAATGCGGTTTGATTTGCCTAGGTTTTGCCCAGAGACTTTGTGAGCTTTAAATGGGTTTTGAATTCCCATGCAAGCCTATCCAATATAAAGCCTGTTTGAAGCAAGTATGGAGGAGATCAAATGCACCGATCAATGAATTCTAAATAATAGAACAGTCTAAAGAAAAACTCAATGTCTATAGACACAGACTATAAATGTAAGTGCTTCTTACTTTTTGTAGGATATAAACTGTGTAGAGGAAGCCAGACATACCATCTGTAATTTAGGTATGATAAGCAGATATCACATTTGTAGTTTCTCTTAAGGTGGGGATTTTTTAAATTGCTTTATGCAGATTGCCAATCACACCTATGTACCAATATTTACTTGTGAAATGCGCACTGTATACTTACAAGTTCCTAAATTTATCCTCAAGCCGCCCAAACAGTGTGTGATTAGCACATTTGGTTACTAATAGAAATGCAGAAATGTAAATGTCTGAGAACCAAAATATCCAGGGCACCTGTGCTTCGAGTTGAGGAAAAGGGAGTATACAAACTTGAGTCTAGATGGGCAGTTAGTATAGTTAACTCAAATAATTCAAGTGGAAAGTTCCACTTTAAAGTTTGGAATCAGGCAGGGCTTTATTTCTAATGGGGCAGAACGTCCTTTCTGCACAAAGTTTTCCTACCTGCCTGATCGCTTCATGGAACTGTCAAAATTACCAAGCTGCCCATGTGTGGGGAAGGAAGAAGATGGCAGTGCCAGAACAGAAATAGGTGAGTATAGTGGGCTTTAGTCATGCTTTAATGATATCCACATATTCTATTCACTCAGAACCAGATTGGTATTTCCAACCTAGTTCAAGCATAAAGAAACTTACACATGTTGTATCCTTGAGATTTTCAATTTTCTGTAGGGAAAAATAAAGTGATACAATTATTCACATAAGGCAATATAGAAAAATGTAACCATTTATCCTGCTCCCTCAAATAAAATGATGTGCAAGATATTTCAAGAAAAAGTATTTCCAAGTACATATACCTCCAAGCATCGACTTGGACAGTTTACTTAGATGAAAGCATTACATATATAGTAAGTATACATATATTTTCTAGAACTGTATACCAGGAATCATCCATCCTCTCATTAAACAATTACAGCAACACAGGCACCTGAGGATACATGCAAAATGACACAAGAACACTGGGGTCACACCATTTGTAAAATTAAATAATGCAGATAAAATTAGCAATGACTCCTGACGTAAGGGTCATGTCTAACTGATACATAACTAGCCTCTAAGGAATCAGCCTGCGTGCAAAGAACAGCTGCAAATTATTAAGCAATGAAATCTCCATGGAATGAATTAACACTTTCTCAGAAGTCATGAATAACATCACAAAAAATATGGAATATATGCAGACAGGTCTAGAAAGCTTTCATTGACTAAGCAAGGTGAAAGCTGGAGAGAACCCAAGCATGTTTCCACATTATGGAAAGTATTGGTATGGAAAGCAAGAACGTCCCTGACAGCCTCATTTTTCATAAGTTCTATGTCTGATAATGTGCACAAAAAAAATCTAATCACAAAACAATCATGCTAACTTTGGGAAAAATGACAAGCCTGCATTTGGCCCGTCTTCAAAGATTAGATTTACATGGACTTTTTATTTTAACCTTTTTTTTTTTTTTTTTTTCAAATGAACAAGAATGCGGAAAATGCAGAAGCAGATGAAGTGGGAGCTCATTCTGTAGCATGTCAACCATAAACATTTTCGGTAATAGCAATTTTAATCTTTAATGTCCACCTCTAACAAACTTTTTTTTTTCCTTTTTGGATAAAGGAGGGAAGTGGTTAAACCCAAGTAAAATAGTGAATAGTGGAAAACTTTTCCAAGAGAGTCACAACAAATTTTTAGTAATGTGTGGAGGTGCTAGACTTTACTAAAATGTTTTTTTTTATTGTGGTTTAAGCCTTCCTGTAGATTCACAGAAAAGAAAGTAGGAAGAAAGTTTTAAGAAAACTTTACAGTGGGATTACAGACAAATGAAAAAAACTTACAAATCTGAACATTTTATTTAAAACTGAATTTTAAGGATCAGTTCAACCAAAATTAATATGTCAGTTATAAAGTTAAGACTAAGTAGACTTGAACTGAACTGCCCCAGCAGGCATCAAATCACCAGTCATCAGTAGAGAGGCTTTAACATGGCACAGTAAGAGCCTGCCTCCATAGGGGGAGGCAGCACATAACAAGGTTATTGTAAGAAATTAGTAGGGAACAGCTTTAGCAGCAGAAAAGACCTACGGGCAATACTGGTAAATAGCTTTTTGCCATCCAGGGAGAAAGCTGCATGACTGCCTCCATAAGGAGATACAGAACAAGGTATAGTTAAAAAAAAAAAAAAAGTAGCAGGGGTAAGCCTACAGGCATAACTGGTAACTAGTCGTTTGTCATCTCCGATTCTATTTTTGCACGTTCTACAGTTTAAATATCCCTTTGGGGGATCTCTCTGTACTAGGGAACCTGCTATTGCTGTTAAATTACTGAGCATGAAGCAGAAGGAGTGGGAGTTATAAAAGAGAAATCCCAAGAGACGCAGGAAGCTTGTTACGCAAATGTAATATAATTTCTAATGGACTGAAACCTTTATTATACTCAAAGATTTTATCTCCTTGTCCCAAGAACACAGATACCTACATACTATATTCGCATATTTCCTTCTTTCAAACATTTAAAGCTTTGCCATCACTATACCCTAGAATCAATTTCTTATTGTATCAATCAAGTAAAAGTTTAAAAAGAATTTTAATTGGAAACAAGGACACCAACCTTTCTCTGTTCATCATCTTTGCAGTTCTGGATCTTCTCATCAAATACCTGCAAGTCAACAAGTTACGGGGTAAAAAAAAAAAAACAAAAAAAAAAACACATTAGTAAGAAGATAAACCAGTATAGCAAGTTAGTTCAAGAAAAACAAAAAAACATTGGGACAACCTTTAAGCAAAACGAGAAGTAAATACGAACAAAACAGCCAAACAACAAGTGTCTGTGTATACCTACGATGTTACATGAGTCTCATTAAAAAATTTACAGGGAATACACATTGCCATATGACAATAATGAGCTTGCAGTGTGAGGGATTATAATTTCTTAGGCAACCAAGGACAAATCATTTGTAGAGCTTATTAAAAGATCTTCCCATCGATTCCTTAAAGAACTATAGCAAATAGCTGGTAATTGCTTAAATAATCAAGGATCTATATATTTTTCAGAAAAACACCCTTTAATTCCTATACACAAACTAGCAGCAAACAAACACAAGGCTTCCTATAAAGGGGTTCTTGTTACAAGATGTTTTAACTCCAGGCAAAAATACTCCTACAGTGGGGCTACTGCTGCATTGAAAACAGGTAAATGCAGCCAGTTCTCTAGGTTGCTGTGGTCCGATATCATGCCCTACAATGCAGAACGAGCAGACTGGTGTTAAAGGAGAGTACACAACAATTCTGCCAACAACCCAAAGCACTGGATCAAAAATGGGCGCACAGGCGACCAGGAGAGCGAAGAGTTAAGTTAAGTAGAAATGCGCACAAAATGTCCCCCACCATATTAATAATATTAGCTCATGTACATAGACTAACTATAAAAGTACCTTATTTGTTTGGATTTGGTCTGTTAAAAATACCACTGACCACTTTATATTCTTGGTTTGATAAGTGCAAAAAATGATCTGCCCTAGCATAGCAAAAATCCACTGAATGAGGGTTAACAAGGCTACAATAAAATTGAATGATGAGAAATTGCCACCGTCATTGACAGGAACATAACAAAAGCCCACCAGATAAATATGGCCTCTTGACTGCCCTTGCAAGGACACTGCAATCATACACTAAAACCTATCGCTGGACGCTACCTTACTCCTCTCAGATTTTGCCTACCCATTTACTGATTCTGCAATATCTTTAGTATTACAAACCGGCCAGCTAAAATGTCATACACAGCAAGTTCTATGTAGCCATCACTGGTAACCAGAAAACTCACAATCTGCCACAGAAACCCAACCAAGTCTTCAGAATCCAATACAAATCACTCGCCTCCAGCTGCACCTTTCAGCTTTAACAACCCCAGTAATGACACTAAGTGCCGCGCCGAGGATATTGCACAAGCGTTTAGTGCTCTGCACTTAATGTTCTGATTTCCAATCAGCCAGCTTCTCCAAATACACCTGGAATCTGACCTTGTGATGTAAACAGGGACTGAACTGCAGTGTTACAAGCGGTCAAAGCCAAGGTCTACATAGTGAGTAAAGCAATTGTGTTGTTTATGCTTTTGAGTGTTTATGCTTTTGTTGGTGTAATATCCTCATAGAACTTAAAAAAAAAAAAAAAAAAAGGGATCAAAGGTGCCAGTGAATAGGACATGGCCTCTGTGGTGCACAGTAGATAGCATCAAAGTGAAGAAGATCATATGAAAGTCAAGACAATGTGCAGGTGTAGCCCAACAGCAAGCTAAAGAATAACTCTGCTTGTCTTTTGGGAAAGTATGATAGTTAACACAAAGTAAATGGGTACAAGGGGTGAATTACAACTCTTTCAGGAGTAACGAGAGCTAATTACTTTATTATCACTCATAGCCCCTTATGGTTTTATTTTCTGTCTTGTGTGACAAACCGTAAAAAGGTCAATGTATTAAAGCTGGGCTTTAAAAAACACATTGTCAGAATATAAAACTGAACTCCAACTAAATTAGTCTTGATCCAAACGTAGATAAAATGGGGAATATACCGCCCCTTTGTACAATTTCCAAAAAGTTTTCGTTTTGCAAAAAAACAAAAATGGTAGTCTGTAAGAAGTTAGGCATGGTTGGGGACATTTATCTTTTTTTTTCCAACCTTGATGACTATGTAACTAAAGCTGCGTACACACACTTAATTATTGTCGTCTATCTTTAACGATCCTTTCCAGCAACAAACGAATATTTGAGTATTGTACATGCAGCGCCATTCTGTTCTATGGGGAGGGGGAGAACGATTGAGCGGTACCCCACAGCACTCTCCTACCTTCATTTCTATTGCAGTCTTTCATAGATATGTCAGGACAGATTCATGAACGACCAATGAACACAGATTCTCGCCAGAGACGAGCCCAATAGCTTGTATCGGTTGAAAATCATCTGACATGTGCACATAGCTGTAATGTGACTGTACACTATGCAGTCCTACACCAACCTAATAACTAGCAGCTAATAGAAATTATTTAACCCTTTTATATAAAACACAAATCTGCCAGCTCCATCCATTATAATAAAGGCTTGGAGCACTTACTGTTGGAGAACACTCCCCAATGATTGACATTAGCTAAATTAATTAAATTTTCTCACATTAGGTATTTGATGTGTGCAGGGTGGGTAAACTGGTATTGTGTACCCATTGACCAATGTATAACCAGGTTTCCTATACATCTCAATGGTTCTGCTTCTGCTACAATGATTATTATAGTTTAAATTCAATTATCATTTTAGATTATCTAATTAATTATTTTTTCATATAAAAAAAATATACACACTGGGAATTACGTTGTCCATGTAAAAGGTGGCGAAGTCTGCCTTATCAAGTTTTACAATCACATCAACATTTCAATCAAGTACAGCATAGGAAAAACAAAACATAGATGAAGTTATCAGTGTGTATTGAACATACCTTTATCTGGTCAATTAAGATCTGGAGGTAAGCATCTGACTCTGCAAGCTTCTTATCAAAATCCTGAATACTTGGAACAAACCCAGCGTCCACACCCTGAAAAATAAAATCACACCATTAAAACTCAACCTGTGAGAGAAGGAACTGCTGGCTCTTGTGAACCTGAATCTCATCTACAGACTGCAAATGACCAGACATGAACTTCACATTTCTCAGAAGACAGAGTCGGTAAGGAGGTGCTAAAAAAACAGAATACTTTAAAGGCACACTAAATGTAGCCATTACCTATGTTTTATACATGCCTAAATGAGACAACAAAAATTCAATAAAATAGATGATTACTGAAATGCCAACCAACAGGTATTTTCTTTACTTGCTAAGGCTATGTACACACATAAGACTTTTGTCGTTAGAAAGAATCTTTCACAATCCTTTCCAATGACAAAAGACTTAAAGATGCATGAACGAGCGTCGTACATACAGAACCGTACTGCTCTATGGAGAGGGGAGAACAAGCGAGCGGTAGCCCGCTGCTCTCTCTCCCTTTGTATTGCAGTTGTTCATGGAACTGCCAGGACGGATTCATGAAAGACGTCGGACGGCTGCTGTACACACGTCAGATTTTTGCCCGATATCAGCCTCAAGTAATAATTGGGCGAGAATAATCTGATGTGTGTACATAGCCTGGAAAGAAAACCCAATGCTATCTGCACATTTAAGAACCTTTCTTAGGCTAAGAAATAGAAGTTGCAATATATTATCCTATATTAATCCTTTTTATCTATGTCACATACTAGATACACAAACAGATGTTAGCAGTATACGTTCAAGTATAGAGCTTACAGCCGTCTGTCTTTATTAACGATTTATGCCAATCTACAGGAACGGTGCTATTTTCCCAGTGTCATTTATTACCTTGGCTGCTTTGACCATGAACACAATGGAGTCCGTTTTTGGCAACTGATAGACAGATCTATCCATCCCAACCCATCCCTCACAACAACTAGATTCTAAAACTGGCTATGGATACACTGAAATGCTTCTAAACCAAAACATTGGCAAAACGGTGGGTGACTTTTACTTGGCGCGCGCACACAGCCAATAGCACCTGTAAAATATAAGTGCATATGAGCTAAACAGATTCAGATAGTGTCAGAATTCTCAGACAACAAGCATACTTGCAAAAAAAAACAAAAAAAAAAACACAGTAATCCTACCCCAAGGTCCGATGCTTTCCCCTTTAGCCCCAAGACCCCAAGATCTGATGCTTTCCCCTTTAGCTCTAAGACCCCAGAGTCCAATGCTTTTCTCTAGTCCAAAAGACATCAGTCATGATTCTGCCAAAATTCCTGGGAAATGATAATTTAATACCTAGAGCCAGCTAGTTCAATTATCAAATTGTTGAGCAGTGACCAATTTTTAGCTTTTTTTGTGGAGTTACAGATGTCGAAGAACGATCACCTTCTGCAGGGACACAGTAGTGATATGGCAGCCGGCCAGTGGTACCACAGCATGCAATGGGGGAGGACGAATAGATTTGACAAACCCCAATGTGTATCAGATGCTTAAGATTCCTTGTCTTGCATAACTCGCAAAGATTACAATCCCCACATGCCGTACCGTTATTTTGTTGCAGGACGCCTTTTCCTTCAATTCTTTAGTTTTTCTGAATGTAAGAACGGCTTTAAACACCGGCAAAAGAAATAATGTCGTCTTACTGACAGACAGGAAGGCAGAAAGTCAGCAGCCCATCCTGAAATCCTTTGCTGTGATGTCAAGACTCATAACAATATCTTCTCTCACTCCAAGGGGTGGATGCTTATTCCCTTTTCTTAACAGGAAAAAAGAACTTGCTGCCTATTCACCTGAGATATACCGTAGACCAATATCACAGAAAGTAAATTTGCTCTTTGCATTGTAGGAAAAGTTTGCACAGCAGCCTCAGACAGGGTGTAACCACATATGCCATGAGGAGAAAAGGACAACCCTTCCCTAGCAGCAATGTTTTATACACACACAAGTTCCAAATCCAGACAAACTAACTGCAGCACAAGAGGATTATTTCTGTTACACCCTTAAGATCTATTGAATACATTTTTACCATGTACCTTATCACAACCTACTTCCTAGTGTCTTTTAATAAAACAAGCCTTTATCTTTATTAAAACCAGCAATTATTTGCCTTACAGCCCTTCAAAAATACAAAACCCAAACCACAAGGGACGGCAATAAATCTGCTTTACCTATTTCCCTTCACTTCACCTCTAAACTTTCACACATCTCTTTTTACATTAATGATGGGGACAGATTGAAACATGTCCTCCGTACAAAGTCCTTAAAAAAAAAACAATACTCAAACCCACTAACAGGAGCCCCTCATTAACTAGACTGCACTAACCCCATTGCTCTTCTGCCAGTTTAGCCTGCTGGGATGTTTACAGCCTCTACATACAAAATTTTCAGCACTGGCAAAGCCTGCACAGTGTGTTCTCACAGTATTGCATAGGAATGTGTATCAATATTTATAGATTTATATTTATGGCAATGTGTGTCTATATTTATGTTTTAGAAGAAACCCTAACCCCTCCATAAAACTCTTTAAAGTCTCACTGCATAGGCTTGCAAAGTATTACAATAGATGAAAAGCTTAAACTTTAGACAGTCCTCTACCAGCTAGCATCTCCATCCAGAGACTGAATCTTGATTTTTGGGTAAATAAAGTCTAAAGATGTTAAATGCGTAATGTGGCTCACAAGCAATTGGCTGGGAAATCTGCACCAAGAGTGATGCTCCAGCCAATGTCTAATGTTGCTATGTGGGATCCAGCAAACTTACACAGTGAGATATACAGAGATATATATATATATACACACACACACACACACACACACACGGGGTGCTGAGAAGTTCCTGGCTTTGCACCTTTCCAGATGATATGACAGCCTAATATCTTAGTATGTAACTGTGCAAATATCAGGTGTTTGCGATTCTTAAAATTGTTTTTTCTTTTAGTGAGAAGCTGTGATGGCAGAGGCACAAGTAAGTTTCACATCAGAGTTACGGGTCGTCATGAAGTTTTTGTTTCTCCAGGGAAAGTCAGCAAAGGACATTCACAATGAGATGTAACGAACACTGGGGAAGAAGTGTCCTTCCTACAGCACTGTCAAAACCTGGATATCTCGTTTCAAGACTGGGCATTTCACCGTTGAAGTGGGCGCCCTACCAACCTCAACTGACCTGGCAACCTGCCATGTGGTCCATGAGCCGATTATTGAGGACCAGCGAATATCCACAAAAAAGATAGCCCAGATACTTGACATCTCACGGGAGCGTGTTGGGTTTATCACCACTATCCTAGACATGCACAAGCTTTCAGCAATGGAACGAGTTGAAGCATCCAAAACCGTTTTGGTCCATTTTGAAGCTGCACAGGACTTTTTGGCTAGGTTAATGACTGAGGATGAAACCTGGCTCCACATCTACAATACTGACACCAAGGAACAGTCAAAGGAATGGTGGACTACCTACTTCAGGGCTCTAGTATCACCGGACAGTATTATGCTAACCTCCTGGACCAGCTGAAGGAGGCAATTAAGACAAAACGCCGTGGAAAGTTGATCAAAGGGATCCTTTTTTTGCAGGACAATGAACCTGCTCATACGTCCAACGTTGTGGCTGCCAAATAGAACACCCTGGGTTTCCAATTGGTTCACCATCCCCCCTAATCGCCTGACCCCTTCAGACTAATATCTAATCCAGAATTTGAAGCAACACCTGAAGGGGCAATGTTTTGAGGACATTTCTGATGTCAAAGATGCTAACCAAAACACTTATTTGGACGGTCTAGAAAAGCTGCAAAATAAATATATACACACACATATCTAAATCACACACACTTTACAATCTGTGATCTATGTACATTCCCTTTACATTTCTGAAAACTTTTCAACATGTGGACAAACCTAACCTGTAACAAGTCCAGCTTACCCTACAACAGTAATATTATATCTAGGTTAAAGAGTTTGATGGTATAGCATGTAGTCCTCTTTAGACTTTATACACAAGTGCTGGAAAAACCAGAATTACATTATTCGGTTAACAGTCTGTATCTATACTTTAAACCTAACAACAGGAAGGCCCTCTGATTTTAAAATGCTGTTTCATTACTGCTAGCTTAGCTCAGAACCCTTGCACAACTATTAAAAAAAAATAAGTTTCAGCCGTTTTCATTTTCTGCTTTCTGCTGACATGCAACCATTACCAGGTTAACTCACTAAACACAATCTCCCTCCTGTAAGTCCCCTCACCAACCTTCTCTCTCTGTATGTCCCCGAAACAGCAGATTCATCCTCGTGTCATCTCTGCAGGGTAGAAGAGGGGCTGTTTATGCCACGTACTTCACAAAGGGCGGGGGAGACTGGGCTGCTGCTGTGCCAGTTCTTGGAAGGAAAAGAGCTGTGTTTTTACAGCCAATTAACCACAGTGCTGACATCACATTATGCCCATACACGCTGAACATATACATGAATGCTGCTATATATTTTTATCATATATATATATATATATATCCCTGTCAAAACAAACTTCTATTTCATGTTCATATTGATTGTGGGCAGCTTGGCGCTATGTTGCCATTGCAGAGATGTAGAATGTGGTCAGAGGTTTGTAGAGCACTGAAATACAAAAACAGACCTTTCCCATTATTAATGCACAAAACCTCAACTAAAATGAGACTTGAAGATTTGTATGCTGTCAAACAAAGGGAAATAGAAAAATAAATATTGGCTAAAGTGCATTTCTGCAATTGTTTTGTTACACAGAATGAAAACTGAAACAATGGGCCTATACGTGCAGGTGTAGGTCACAATTAAGGGGGATTTCAATGTCACATCAAATACAAATGTGGCAACCACTGACTAATTGTGTAATGGTTATTGTTCTAATAAAGTAAACTATAAAAAGATAAGAAAATTAAACACCAATGTGTACTGATTTGAAACTCAAGTTAAGATTATAAACTCTGAGAGCAGGGTCCTCTCCTCCTCCTCTGTCTGTCACTTGCAACCCCTATTTAATGTAAAGCGCTGCGTAATATGTTGGAGCTCTATAAATAGTTTATTAATAATAATTATAATAACCGTGGCCTGTGCTTTACCCAAAAATATCTGCAAACTGAATATTCAGCTCCTATTTCTTCGGTTTGTTCAAATAGATGCAATAAATTGCACATATGAATACTTCATCTGATAGGCTTCTCATATTTATCCACAAAAGTAAGAATGATCAAAACCTCAGAATATTCCTTCCCTAAAAAAAAACAATATACATCTTCTACTGTACAGAAATCATACAGAACTGCAGCATGCAACTGCAACCTGACATTATAATGATTTTATTGGAGATTACAAAAAAATCTCTTGTAATTTGCAACTATCCGATAGCATTACATTACAGACAAATTATTGTAGTTCTGTTTATTACAAAAAATAAATAAATGAATAAAACTGATCTGAGTAGTATTTCTATTAGCAAAATACATTTTGATTTTTAAAAGGATAATGGTAGATTTATCACAACTCTGAGTTCCTTTTCTACCACCCTGATCATAGGGATATGGATATTGAAGAACGGAGGTTATCATTGTAAGGTCTGTCCATTGCCACCATTGTTCTTCTGGGACTCCAGCATCCTCTGTAATCGTGCAAACACCAGGCCTGGCCATGGAGAATAAAGGCCGAGTCTAACTAACCACATCTGGGAAGATTATAGAGGAGGTCAAAGCTTTAGTATTCATTAGGTTTGTACTACGATTTAGGAATAGAAAAGGGAGAATTATGGGCAAACATCCTTTTAACATGGAGCCAACATTTCAGGACCTGCCAAAAGATAACGTCATTTCTTTGAAATGCATGGTTGGTTCTTGCGTTTAGCGAACCATATCACTTAATAAAGCTGGTGTCTTGAAGGAGCAGAATAGGCGTGGGAAGTTTGCATTTTTTATGTCTGTTTGTGCGGCTACAATATTTAGGAGGATAAATAAAGTGTCAGGTTTTCATCACAAAAAAGAAATAAATGGCACTGCTGTACAATCCAATAGACAACCTATTTAATGTTACTATGGTTTTCTAAAATAATACACTGGCTTCTTCTGTCAAATACTAATGGCAAATACAATATAACGAGCTGAGAGAAGAATCAAGGTTTTGTCTAATCACAAAAGTAGAAGCACTCACCATTGAATATCTATGCCAGGAACTTAAACTTTAGCCTTTAAAAGCTTTACAATTGGGCCTCTGGTCTGCCCGCATATTGCTGAAATGCTCGGAGAACAGGTTGTACCATGAGACCGAAATAAAAGGGAGAAGAGTGCCGAGAGATGCCTAATGTGACTTCTGCTCTTAGCGATGGGGTTTTTGTTCTAGTGACATAAAATATTGAATACAGTTTTAGGCCACCACTTAAGCAGAAGAAGAGATGCTTCACCATTAAGATGTGACCATTGAAGAATAAAAGCAGAGAAATATACTATGAAGGAAGGGAACTGGACTGTTTTACTGACATGGACAGTATATGTTCAAAAAATACTTCTCTCAGAGGCACGTGTTAAAAAGCTGCTGGTTTGCTACTCCACAGCTTCTGCAAATATTCACACTTTCAGGTGTATAGAAAACACAATGCTTGCTGTGGTTCCTCCAGCCAGCTTCCCGTAAGGCAGGGTACAAATTACTTGACCCAAATAAATAGTTGAATACTCGCAGTAGCTTTTTTTTCGGTATATATCTCCAACACCTAAACAAGCCAACATTTGTTTAAAGCACCGGCATGCACTTACAGTAGTCCCCAAGCTAAAATGTTTCACTTCCAATTTTGACTGGACTACGGACATTTTATCCTCCATCTTATCCTTATTACAGTCTGTGCTACCAAGGTGCCTGCTGTCTTTAATTTACTCCCTGAAAAAAAAAGACCATTTTATTTAATAATAAACAAATTTTTAGATGGTAAATGGTTCCAGACAGGATTGCCAAATTGCACTCCTCAGCTTCTCCATGTTACAATCATAAAGTGATGATGGTTCACATGGTGTATCTGCCCCACTGTATGTCACTTGGGATTTTCAACCTCATAGTCTGTTAGCATTATAAACATACCCAAATCCCCTGTGCCTTGTTCAGTAAAGTAGATTTACCTGTCACCAAACTTCTGTCTCAGTTGATTTATTACTTTTTTGGCTTCCAGAATCACCATTGCTAAGCTCTCGAAGACACCAATGCTACTGCTGGATTTCCTTAAAGCCAAAGTTCACTGGATCATGGTCAATGACAGATTGTCTCATACTGCAGAACTTCCTATCCCGCTTTTACAAAATACAGAACTCAGAGATTCATTACAAGGTGTGATAATAGCCAACTTTGAGCAGGAAGTAAGCCCCTCTATTATTATCATTACTACACAGTATTTATATCGCCCGCACATTACTCAGTGATTTACAAAGACTGTAGTCAGGTCACTATCTGTCCCTCAAAAGAACTCACAATCTAATGTCCCTATCATAGTCATATGTCTTTAGTACATTCTAAGGCCAATTTTGGGGGGAAACCAATTAACATAACTACATTTTTTTTCTGGAATTTGGGGGGATACCAGAGTACCCGGAGGAAACCCATGCAAACACGGGGAGAACCTGCAAACTCTAGGTAGATAGTGCCCTGGTCAAGATTCGAGCATGGAACCTAGCGCTGCAAAAGTCAGAATGCTAACCACTGAGCCCCCATGCTTATCCTAGTTTCTTCCTGTTCCTTCCAGTGTCATTTTTCAATTTTGGCATGATAGTTCCCCTTATTAATTGTTGTTGTTCCCCCTGCATGTTCCACCATTCTCCCTCCTATATTTAATACTTATTTTTACTTCTGTAATATTATCCTAATTGTCAAACATTTTTTCCAATACAAATATTGAAATACAATAAAACACACATACATTTGTTTTGCACTATTCTATCTTCATGTATTCATTTGGTGATGCTCCTAACAAAATGGCACATCAAAGCCAAAGTGCACTTCTGTTTATGAAATGCTTCCCTTCATTCGCAAATACAGACAAACCTTCGAAAAATGATAATCCAATGCTACTGAATGAAAAATACCTGCAAACGTAATAGTGTCCTAATGGTGTAAAATGTTCACTGGACATAGATTTCTTATGAATTTAACATGTAACCTGCCTGGCAGGACACGCCAATTGTCTCTGTGAAGAAAGTAACTCTAAAACTTAAATTGTTGGCATAGTACATCAGAGAAGTTGTATAATTTAAATGACTTATCTACAAAATAAACTTTACCATAAAAACATAATTTCTTAACAATGAGTGTTTTTGCTGTTTCAGCAGCTCCCACCAATTACCTATTAAATAATACATGAAATTGTATCTGTACTACCCTTCACCTGACATAAGATAAATTACTGTTCTTCTAGGAACACGCTGCTCATTTTGTATGGCTTGCAAACATTGCATGCTACTGCAATCCATCCATGCAATGGCTTACCACCACAAAGCTGCTTGACATACACATATATAATCAGCAGGTGAAAGCAGTGAATGGATATAAAAAGACACTGTAATAGTAATGATTAAAGCAGACAGATTATTGAGCATTGAACATCTGTTTTATGTAACTGGGCCATTATCGTATGCATGAAGAACAAGCTGGATGCATAAACCTTAATCCATCAGGGAAAGCATTTTCCCCAGCCAAGTCCCAGAAAACCCACTGGTCAGTTAGTGATCGAGTGCACATGACGACTTTACACTGCCATGGATAAACCGGCATCGCTCAAACATATTTTACATAGAAAGACATTTGATGCATCTGATTTGCTTTTCTTTCCCCACAAGTCTATTTGACAACAAAAGTAACTCTGCAGCTAGTGGTACACAGATCAAAATCAAGCCATTTTTTCAAAAGCAAACTACATTTCCTATTTATGAACATTGGGCTAAGAACAAGCAGATGAGCAAAGTTAATAGTAAATTGTGTTGTCACCATTATGGCTGTATGAAGTGGTGAGTGGTTCTCACAAGTGCGTAAACAGAATTCCTTTTTTAAAGCGAACTCAACCAACGCCATTCACCTGTCCGGTGTTCCTTCTCTCTTTTTTATTCCTTCTCTCAGAGATGATCTTCAGCCATCTTGTTTGGCCATGCTGGGAAGATGCAACTTCCACGCGTGTTCATTGATTCCTGACAGCTGGAATTTCTGGGTTTTCCTGTCAACCAAACCTGTCGCTGCACATGTGCAGCTTAGTTTCATCACCAAAAATTTGGAGCGATCAGGCAAGACAGATTAGTGTTGGAGAGACAACATCTGTCCCTTTTTCAACACTGATCTGACTCATTGAGCATTTGTGAAAAAACTAACATACAGCAGGTATATTAATAAAAATTAAAAACAAAAAAAAAAAAACAACCCCTCCAAAACATGTTGCTTTACAGCATAAAATGCAGACAAATAAATCAACTTGATAAAATACTTGTAAACTCAGTTGGGTGGAAGTAGTTCCCTTCTCCATTGCATGCAAAGTTACATGATTGGCTCCTGTGATCAAATATAATCATTTAGATGATTTCAGTATAAACACAGCTATTTCTGGGGAATTCTAGTGCAACTAAAAGTAATCAATCACCTATGAGCGGCAAGACATTGTCCACAGATCTCAGGGATAAAGCTGTGGATGGACACAAGTCTGGAGATAGATACCAAAATATTTTAAAGTCTTTATCTAACCCAGGGAGAACAAAAACATAGTCATTATTAAAAATTGGAAAGTTTGATACCACTAGGACCCCCCTTGGATTATGCCATCCCTCCAAAAATAGGCCTGAGGCAACTTTGAAGCAGTTACAGCGTTGTATGGCAAGGAGTGCTGATTGTGTGGATAAATAACAATATAACAGGGGCTCCACAAATATGGCCTCTATGGGCCAAAGCTAAGAAAAAGGGAATTATGGCTGGATCAGAAAAACTATATGGTATCAACATCAATGGTAAAACTGGCCAAAACATTGTAAACTTTCATCAAACGTTGACTCTGTTGATCACAATATACCAGCTATAAATGTAAATTTCTAGATGAACAGTTACATACACAAAAGAAATACATATATGTGAACGGTCATACATGTCAGTGGTGTAATTCTATTCAGTTTCTCCAGCGATCCTCATACACCTATTAATGGCCATTTAGGAAAAACAGAATACGGAGATCTCTCTGATCTCTCATCCTCCCAGCTATGCTGTACCATACATTTTAGGAGACCAATACCACTCTCTATCTTTTTTTTTTTTTTTTTTTTTTTTACAATAATACCATGTAACACCAGTATCTATAAAAAAATTAAGCTTTTCAGAATTCTCCTAGGTTGTCTGTATGCCACTGGCTATAGAACACTACATCAAGCAAACGTTCTAAATGAAGCACTAGTTTTTTATGGGGCCTGGAAGAGAGAATTTAGTTCAAGAGAAACAAACAAAAAAAAAAATCCTCAAAAGTCAAGGAAATAAAATCACCAAAACTAATATAAGACTGCATGAAAACCTCCTGACCATCCTTATTTTAGGAGAGCAACTATATAAAAAAAACAGAAAGAATCGTTTAATACAGCTAGCCATATGGGATGAAATAATCACCAGTTGGAAGCCACTTTGGTAAACATGCATTGTCATTAAGATTAGATTCATTACTTGGAAAGGGAAGAAGATCTCCAGTACACAAAGTCCCTGCATTCCACTCTGAACTTGTGAGGGAGAATCTGTTAACTAGTTTATTATTCAGCATGTATAATATAATAAATATCAGTTTACAGCCTGGAGGTATGTGGCACCTGATCATGTGACCAATATCGTGGGCAATGCCATGACCCAAAGACCCAAAAAGTATCTAAAGCAAAAATGTATTTTTATATATAACAAGGCACTGTTAAAACCTGCCATTAAAGAGGATTCACCTCCACAATCTGTTTATTGCAACCTCTTCTGTGCAGTTATTTTGTATTTATGTCACTATAAAGGATACAGGAATCACTTTTTCTGCTGCTTTGAGTGATAATGTGAGGGGTTTAGAAATGTAGAGGACATATCTACCAAAACATTCTTTATCTAAACCAAGAGAAAATATAATATTCTGCAGCTTACCTACCAGTTGCTGATTTTGTGGCTGCATTTTTAATATTTATTTTCACCAGGTGATCGTGCCACTAATGTACTTTCATGTAATAGGGATACAGCGCTCATTCACTTCACCGGGTCTATGAAGAAGGAGCACGGTCACCCAAAATCACAAAGTGCATTAGGACTGAAGAAAACCCTAACATAACGGGCGACGTATTGTAAAATCACAAAAGGGGGTTGTTATTGTAAATATTAAAAACTCGGGTCAGCATTTGATGTCTGGCAGGATCAACTGATGCTTATGGGAATTTTTATTTGCACTTGTTTAGAATGTATTACAAAATAAAACACACACAAACATAAGGAGCAAAGAGGTTTGAGAGTATTTTGAAAGACAAGTCATACTTACATTACACTCATCATTTAGGACTCTTATGCAAAATTGAAAATGATTACTGATGATTTCTTTCCTCCCAGATATATATAATCATGAAATGTACTTTTAAGAGACAGCTTGCATAAATCCTGAATTTGACCTAAATTTGGACTCCAGTAAACCCCTGTACAGTAACACTCAGACTGGAAGAGACCAAGTGCTGGCAAGGACTATACTGGCAGGAGAGGAGTAAATTGATCTCCTTATCAGTCTGTTACTGCTCCTTCACTGTCCAATCACAGAAGAGGATAATAAGACACCAGGTTGCCCTTAAAACCATATATCTGGCATACAGACATGAGAAGTTTCTCTGACATCCTTTGTGTTTTGCATCCATATTAAATTAAACTGCACATTTAGCTACTGATGCCACTGTTACAGGTCTGCAGACACGATAGATTTTCACACCATGCACGGACAACCTCATGACATAAATGCTGTATTTCAGAGCACTGCTTGCCTCTTTCACAATAATAAGTCTGTAAACTATTATACAGTCATAGCAAGCATTGTGATTGCAGCTAGTCGTAGTATGGATCGGCTTTTTCACATCCTGTTTATCTAGCCGGGTCTTTTCAAGGCTCACCTCAAAAGGTTTACTCAAGCAAATATATAAATAAAGCAAACACATTGTTTCTGATGAAATATAAATTACAAGCCTATTATGTACAAAATGACCTAAAAAGCCACATCACACAGAGATACAAAAAATCCCCTTCATAATCTTCCAGTTTCATAATAGAGAGTTCTAATAAGGACAAGATTCTATATTACCTATTGAAAAATAGCTTGAAGCCAACCAGTGCTTGCATCCAGTTTGTCATCAGGTGTCTTTGTAACAGACATGAGACTGTTAACTGACGGAACATCAAGATTGGGGGATTAAAAAGTCATATAAAGGGGTCTTAAGTCCTTCAAGGAGAACCAAAGTTCCACGATCAGGCAGGTCATTATTGCAGACACAAGCAATGCCCCTTCAGCAATAATCCCTCCTATATGCCTGGTCACTCCAGATATCCAGCAAAAAGCCGAGTTGCACATGCGCATTGTCAGCTTTGGTTGCCAAGATACCAAGCAATCCCGGCTTCCTCGGCGTATGCTTGGAGTGAATGAACTCCTGCATGGAATTTGTGTCATCCCAGCCTGGCAAGTCAAGATGTCCTCAGCACATACATTACATCTCTGCAAAACACAATTTCTTTAGTTTACACCTCTAAAAAATATTATTAGTACAACATACCTGCTGATCTGCCAAAAAAACACTGCACTTTTAACGTCCTGTTTGGCCTAAAACAGGACCTTTACTGCCCTGAAATTCTGAGCAATGTTGTTATTGTTTATTTCTTCTCCTAGCGGACATCCATTCTTAACCAGGGTACTACCAAAGGGTGTTAGGGTTCCTTGAATTGTGGCTGACTTCCTATTTGATGATGCCTGGAAAGCTTTGGGGCCAACACCACTTGATAGAATCAGCTACGACTCCCATGATGTTTTTTGTAGGAGACAATGCTTTCTATTGGCCAAAAATTTAGGCAACCCCCCCTATTGATTCCTTAAAAAATAGGGGTTGTCCAAGACCTGAAAGATACTTCAAGGCTTCAGTAATGTAAAGAGGTTGGGAAAGACTGGTTTTAATTAGGCCTTTGGTAGACAAGAATCCCTGGTGAGTTCCAGGGACACAGTGAATGGTCCACTGGGATGATGGGAGTTCAGAAATGCTTGCAATAGTAGCAGTATTAGTTAAAAGCCTATTATCCTCTTGATACAGAGCACTTTTTTTAATGTATTTTTTTTACATTAGTGACCCCGTTACAAAGATTTTACTTCACTTCCTGTAACATCATTCAAGGAATGGAGGAAAGTGGTACTCACCAAGACTGGAATGCAAAGAAAAGCGGAAGCTTTAACGCTCAATCTCAACCAAGTTCTAGAGAAGCAAAGTGGAAAAAAATCTCTCCTAGGGAAATACAAATAAAACCTGGCAGGGGTTCAATGTCTGTCCAAAGCCAAAAGCAGTCTAGGCTGGGAATGAGTTTTAAGAAGGCCCTAACCAAAAACAAATAAATGCAACAATATTTTTACATGTTTCAATGGGAAAAGCAAGGAAAACCACATAAGTTTGAAATTAATTTATCTATCTACATGCACTTTCCCATGTTATAAACAATGCCAAAAAAAACATGCAATCATCATCTATCCTGCCATCATTGTAGACTTCCTGTGAATACAAACAATGCACATCCCAATGAGTCACAATGGTGAGTAGTGATTAATTATGGGTCACTTCCCATTTCTCCATCACATGACTGCAGTTTAGGGACAGAAACACTACCAGTACAAGCATGTCAAACATAGATATTTTGTATATAGGCACAAAAGAAAAGCAAACTTGATTTTATTATCTGCATTTCTTACATATGTTTTACATCCTATTTGTATTTTTCCTGTATATATGTATTACTAGTCCTTAGCAGGCTGTCATACCAGGACCAGAATACTATCCAAAACATTGACATTAATCAGGACCAGAATAAAGTTATCAGCTATAATAAAACTGTAGTTTGTGGAAGCATTTATTAAACCACTGTATGGAAAGCATGCAGTTTAATTTCCAAATAACAGTTTTGTACAAGTGAAAGCAAACAATCACTTGACCAAGGTCCTCAGATTTATGCTTCCTCTTTGCATGCACACTTTATGGTACTTAATATTTACCTTCATGGTAATGTTCCAGCAAGTCAGCTGCTAATTTTAAGGAACACTGACTACCCCATCTGAAAATTTAAATTTTTCTATCATGTTCAGTATTGTGAACCTTTAGTCAAAGATAAACACATTGCTCTTCAAACAGGACAGTCCCAATGCATCTTAGTCCAGTCCACCCAAAATATTAATATTTTGTGGAAAGCAGTGAAAGTGGAACTAAAGTTTCACTTAAAAAATTTGCAATCAGACAGGGTTTTGTTGCAGAAAGGGACAGGCAATGTCGGTTCTGCCATAGGAATTCTTACCTGCCTCATCGCTTGAGGTATCAGAATCAAACTTTGCCAGGATACCTGGATTCCAGGACTCAGTGAACTCCTATGCCAAGGTGCAGGAGTTAGGTCATCCCATATTGGCCGATCAAGATGGCCAAAGATCAACAAGGAAGAAGATGGCACCGTCCTGCGACTTAACAGGGAGAGCAAGTATCACAGGAATCAGCCCCACTAAGATAAACAGGTTTAGCTCTCTAGTCTCAAAATATATAATTCAATCTTCTCAGTGTCTCAAATAAAAAAAAATAAAAAAATTACAAAGAGGCATACCTAGCATGATGCAACCTGGTGGTAGTCACTGACCATACTAGGTAAACGTCCTGAAGATGCTGTTCCGCTCTGGTCAATGTTAGATTGAATAAACGCGGCATTAACGAGTGTCTTCCTTATCAATCAAATAAGCATACATACCCTTTAAAGAAATGCAGGTTGGGTGTAGTGTCTGTGTTGTGTATGCCCAATTTTAGTTTCCCTGGTTCCCCCCTTTGCAGGCTCATATGAATAAGACAATGATACGCCCTTTATAGGCTTCTATTCTCCCCCCATCCCAAGATGAAGCAGGTTATCTATCTCTGAGAATCGTGTCAAGGTGGCCATTGCGAAACGTCATATGTTGATATTGGTATTGGCAGAGCAGGAGACCTTGAGGCTTTGGAGGTGTGTGCCTACAATTCATTGCATGTAAATGTATGGACAAAATTTAATAAATCATGCACAGACAATATATTTATAACTACTTTTGAATCATGAAGAAATATTTTCTTTTTTGTATATAGTTTATGTGCCTAAAAGAATATGTAGTTGGGGACCTTGAAAGTCCCTCTCATCAGCAGTTATTGTAATCTGTGATTAAGTCATAAAACTGTCATTTGCATCTCTGCAGTGCAAGGAAAATTGTACTTGTTCTATTTGTCAGTTTCATGAGCTCTGCCTCATAAAACCTAATTAGGTTGTACTGCTCGTGTGCAGAATAATACAAAAAGTAGCGGATGACATTTAGGATGATATGAATATATGAATACACAAAACAAAGTCTATTACCACGCTGTGACAGGAGCATTCCGCCACTTCTGTCCTTGTGTGACCTCCTGCAAATCTAAAAAAACCTAATCACAAATACTGCACACAGAGAAGGGGGGACAATGACTACCGAGCTCCATTTTATCACTCTTATGTCTTCATATCTCACGCTGCTTTACACAGACACACAAAACAATGACAGGACACTGTGCTGCCATTACTTACGCTGCTGCAGCCTTCCACAGCCATTGTGTTTACACAGCCCTGCGCCCAGATCACAAAATCCTCATCAACGACATGCGTGCTTTTTACTTACAAGCTAAAAGCATCCAGCTACTTCCTCTCTGCATTTCCACTGACCAGCAGCTGCTTACCTCCCTCCGCCAACCTATTGGCTGTGCACAGTTAACATATCAAAAAGATGCCTGTTCATTGGGCTGCCAGAAGTCATGTGACCCCTGTGTACTGCTTAGCAATACACTGGGGAATATGCCAGATCACATTCACATTAGATTCACTTTCGTAATCAGTTCAGATCTGTTATCAGACATAGTTCTGTACACATTACACTCGCTACAAAAAAAGAGAGAAGCTCTGCAGCTTCAAATCACTGCTGCTAATATGTCACTGTGGGAATGAAGAGGGGAACCTAAAATAAAATCTGCCTGGTTTGTGGCACAGCAACCATTCTCTCCTATTCATGACATTCTCCAGAGCAAGTCTGAATATTATTGGTAGCACCAGCACAACACAGCCAGCTGAGCCAAGAATGGCCAAACACAGCTCAGTGTCTGCATTTGTGTAATTTATTTTTCCCTTTCACAGGAAAAATCAGAAGGAACCTTTTGTGTGCTACGTCAAACCATTGGTAGCGTCAGGAACCTCTCGCCATACATCATATCATAGCAAGTGTCAGGGAGAAGATCCAGGCAGGTTGGGGAGTACCAGGTGAGATAGTTGTAGCTGCCCTTAAAGTGGAACTAAAGTCACTTTGAACAATTGGGGATCAGGCAGATGTTTATTGAAGAAAGGGACAGGCGACGTCTTTTCAGCAATAACTGTCCTTGGCTTCCTGATTTGCGCCCAGCTGTCCCATCTTCATAACCGTACAGAATTCTTAATCAATCAAAAACATACATTTTCCAGTAACATTAGGACCAAACAAGGACTGTACAGTGCTATTTGTTCTCTGGAGAGAAGAAATCTTTTATCTGATGATCCTGCATGATGAATCATTTAACAATATCTTTGGATTGCTACAGAAAAGCTAAATTTTCATCCAACACTATCATGAACATTTATCCTGAGTAATCCTGAGTGGTCTGTACGCAACTTTACAGTGAACATAAACAGATCACCTGGCTTGGAAACATCTTTACAATGTAGTGAAACAATACTATGAAGTATTGTCAAACTTTACCAGTGGCTAATTAGAGATACTAATATTATTCTTACACAGTATTTCTATAGCACTAACATATTACACAGCGCTGTACAACGCCCATAGTCATGCCACTAGCTGTCCTTCAAAAGTGCTCACAATCTAATATCCCTACCTCAGTCATATGTCAATAATACAATCTATGGTCAATTAGGGGGGTAGCCAATATCCTAACTGCATGTTTTTGGAATGTGGGAGGAAACCGGAGTACCCGGAGAAAACACACACACAACACGAGAAGAACCTGCAAACTCCATGCAGATAGTGCCCTGGCCGAGATCCGAATGTGGGACCCAACGCTGCAAAGGCCAGAGTGCTAACCACTAAGCCATCGCGCCGCCCTAAAAAGATCAATGGTAGCAAATGTCTTCGTTAATTACAGGGAATTATCTGCCCATCCATATTAAACCTTAGGATGGCCATACATGGGTCCACTTTACCGTTTGACAAAGCAATTTATTCAATCATTTTATGAAGTCCACTATAATTCATTCCTTTATTTCCAAATTCAATTTCCGGACAGAAAAGAATCTAAAAAATATTGATCAGGCAATATCCTTTCTGCAATAAACCCTCCTTCCTGCCTGAATGCTCTGGGTATCTGTCAAATAGCATGCACAGCTTTAGCTTTGGTTTGCAGGTTAACCCAGCAAGAGTGGCTTCCCCTACACACGCCAACAAGAAATACCTGCACAGGAGTTACATAATTCCGCCCCAATCAATCAAGATAGCTGAAGATTGTCTACAATGAGAGGGAAGAAAAAAGATCGCAGCAACCTACAAGGAAATAGGGACAGGCGAGTATTGCGGGTTCAGCCCCGCATAAAAGCTAGGTATGCATTTCAACATTGCTATTAGGCAGGATTACTATTGCAAAATGGACAGCCGATATCCATCAGAAAAAAAAAAAAAATACATACCTGCTGGAACTGACTGACCTCCTGCATGCCTGCTTAGGAGTTACACCAACCCAGGCCTAGCCAAATAAGATGGCCAAAGATCCAACATCTTAAGAAGAGTGGAAGAAGCTGGCGGCACCCATGATGGAGCAAGGACAGGGGAGTGTAGGTATGTTTATATTAATGTAGAATGGGCATTGCCTGTCCATTAGGCAATAAAGAAAATGCCTGGTCGTTTCTTTGCATTTAGTTCCTTTATTTATGATTTAAATATTTATTTATTAATACAGTAACCTAGGCAAAGATCACATGGTCCCTTGCTGGAACACTGCAATTAGAGACTGTAGAAAGTCTAAATTTCTTCAGCTTACAATGCCTGTTAAATGTGCAGTGTAAACTAAACATAAACAGCAGTCAGAATATGCAATGAGCAAATAGGATCAACACTGTGTACATACAGTATATAATTAAAATAGCTTTTAAATTCCACTAAAAGCTTTTAAATTCTACTAAAAACACACACACATTTACACTAAACTGATCACTGGTACATGAATATCTGAAAATCAAAATCCTCAGAAGACTCCAGAACCAAGAGAACGTCTCTCAGAACACGCCAAAACCATGGTAAAGTCACAAAGTCCCTACATTTGCAGCATATTAGTGTAAAATCAACACGTGTTTCCAGGCGGACCGATGGCTTGTCACAAGATACTGAGCAACTTCCCTGTCTGTAACCGTGAGAAATTTACAAAGGGTAGCATTACAAATCCTTGCTTAGAATAATATTATGGCTCTAGTAGGTATTACAATTCAAGTAACTGGCAAAAAGAAAAAGGGATTTTAAGAAGTATGCTTGCATGTTTCCCAGCAGTGTATGAAGAGCTCAGGGCACAAGACCAGATGTGTGTATAAGTCATGGTGGCTAAAACCAATGACCCTACAGCGTGACCAGTCCTCATATAAACAACTTCCAGGCTGCACCCCGTTACCCTGTACGTCATCCCGCTGCCAAGAAATATAACACATGAGAAGATAGTATAATCATTTTATTTCCACTTACATGAAAGTACACAGACAGATGGAAAACTAGCAGATTAAGGGTCCCACCGCCACGGCTTATGATCGCTCAAGTAATGGATTTGTAAAGCACCCAGTGCATGCCGAGCATAACCCACGCTTCCTGGCACCTAAAGAAGCCTCTTAGAACATTCAGCTCAACCTCTTAATCCCAGCAGTAATGTCATTATTTTACTCTCAGGAGTCTGCAGCTAAAAGTAAGGTTTTTTTCTTTCTACATGAACAACTTTCATTCTGAACCCTCTGCCTAATGGCTTAGATATAGAGATAGAGATATACACATTATAGCCATAGATTGCATGAAAGGATCAGAATACTTCCTCAGAGATGGGTTTGTGAATTACTACACTAGGGTGATACATTTCTCTGGTTCCTAACTTCTCCGGACTAATGAAAATTCTTGACATGAAAAGAAACATTGGAAGCAGTGGCTTTGGTAAAAGATAAGACAGACTTCACACACCATTTGTTTCATTCTATACATTCATTAGCACCTTTTGTGACACCAGAAAGGTCCTTGTTGTTGCCCTTGATAATGGTTATAGAGCACTTTTAGGCAACAATTTTTTCCTACATATGATAGAAAAAATTTTAATGCAGAAAAAATAAAAACTTAAAGACATCTATTTAAAGTACAACCAAACCCTTACTGACCTGACTGACAACCAGAATCAAAATTTTAAACAGAACCAACTATAGAAGAAAATGTATTCTTTTGTCTACAGTAACAATATATTTCTCTAAACTTTACCAAAACCAAAAGAAAAAAGATTTGTTTAAAAAAATACAACTAAACATTAGTTATTAGGATTGCCTAAAATGTATTTGAACCCAATACAGTATTCAACCCAGATATTATTTTAAGCTGGGTGGGAAAAAATTTAGGCAGGTGACAGCGCTGTATTGTGACCCAAGTCATCAGTAACCACCCAAAAACAGCCGGGTGGTTACTGACAATTTCCGGGGGTGAGGAGAACATTGCCAATAGTAAAATCGTCTATATATTTTGCAGCTTGCCTGTCCATAGGGTGGCTGCATGTATTTCCCTTTTACAGGCTTTTGTTTTTACCATGATTTGTTGATCCTACTAGTGACACAATTTCCATTCAAATGTTTCCACTCACTACTGTAGCTATAAGGGGAAGTGTTGTTAACCATAAAGTAGTAAATGTTTTAGGAATAAAAAACACCTTGCCCTCCCCGATTCTCCAAAAAGTAGGGCGGTGTTGCCCAGTAGTTTTAAAAGATTAAACGCAAGACTGCTGATCTGGGGGCAGAAAATATAAAACCAGCTCTACCCCAATAGCTAGGCAGCAATTATGTGCCAAGTATTCTCTGTGCGAATGAAATTTTATTTTGCTCAAATAGCTTTCAAATAACCTGCACCACAGTAAAAACGGACAATAAGGACGCATCAGAGTACCAAGAGGGTTATCATTCTGCTCCTATTCTTTAAAACAGGAAGTTGCTGGTTCCAGCAATCCAAACTTTACAAATGAACATTTAAGTCAAATAAAAGTGAAAATATTAAAGTAAAACCTGTCAAAAAAAGGTCATAATGGTTGAGCAATACTGCCAAAACAGGCAGGATCAAAGATACGATTACTTCCACCTTTAATGATGAATAAGATCAATTAGCCTGGGCCACAGTGAGCTTAGAAAACATTACAGAAAAAAAATAAAGCTAGCTTTATACATTATAGAAAAATATGAAACTGCAAGCTGTCTGGTGGGTAAAATTTACCTTGTGGGTAAAAATACACTGTAACCTGAAAACAAGTGCAACACCCTGGCCAAACAAGCTGAAGATAAAACTTACAGAATAACTTAACATTAACATGAAATTAAACGCCCTTACCTGTAGCTGCAGAGTATGACGCAGGATAGTATCTTCTAGTGCATGGATCCACTTTTCTCTCTCATCGGCATCACGGGCTGCACAGAAAACCAAATTGGGAAAAAGAATTGTCAGGAGGTAATCTACAACATGTACCCAGGGGAGGACAGAGCCTAGAGAAATGACAGCCAAGAATTTCAAATAAAATAATAAATCTGGCCATAAAGCACACTACCCCACCCAAAGACATCCAATGGGTGGAACGTTTGTATGAAGGTGTTTAAAGTGCACCTAAGAGGTGACAACAATAATATGTTGGTGCTATATAAATACTGTTTATTAAGAAGCACAAGAACATCTGCAGTGCTTGTTCATTCTGGCAGAAATGTTTCAACTTGGGAAAATGAAACATTAACCAGATGCGTTCTTTGTCAGGCAATAGACCACACTAACTCTACATTTTTTAACATGGGGGAACCCTTGAGATAACTTTGAGGTCTTGGGAAACCCTTGCTATATTTACATATTACAATGTCACCCTTACAGGTAGCCAGAAAGATTACTGGTGTCAGATAATCTGACCTGAGAGGTACAAATTGTTCAAGGAATCCCTAACAACCTCTGCATGAACCCTGGTTGAGAAACACTGCAACAGACTATCAAGCATGAGTGGGCTCCCATTCTTCCCTGGAAAATAGCTGATCGTCGCCGTACAAGATTTCATGCAAAAACATAGGAAAACAAAAAGCATGCGGGTTTTCCCAAAAAAAGAACCAAAATTTGGAACAATTGCATTTTATGGAAGAATAAAAGATGATATAAGTAAAGTAGAAAACAAGAAAAAACAAATTTACTTATTGTTATTATTTATGCAATACCTTCGGGAAAAGCCAAGACAAAGACAGGCTATGTTGGTGTAAAGTGGCACATCTGCTTTATAGATGAAACAAGAACCATCAAACACTATTTTAGCAAAAGTGCTAATCCAGGTTAAGGGGGGGGGTGAGGGAACCGCACATGCACAAACTTATATTACCAATTATACCAAGTTAAAGAAAAATTATTTTGCAGGCTTAGATCTTCTGCGAACAAACTGCTTTTTGATTGATGGATCTCTCAGTCTTTATTTTAGTTTTGTGAGGAAAACCTGCAGTGTTTACACCCATTATGAAGCAAATAATCTTTATGAGACTCCTAAGAATGAGCTAATTACACAGGAACATAGGGGTTTACATTATTTGAAGTCACTTTGTATACAGAATGACCAAAGGCTAGCATATTCCAAAGAAACAAACAAAGTGATTTTTTTCCAATTATATAAAAAATTGTATGGGTAATAAAACTTTAAAGTTAAGATAACAGGGACTGTTGATCCAGGGAACATCCGATTGCCTCATAGAATCACAAAAAGGAAAGATTTGCCTTCCTCTGGATCCATAGGGTTTTTATCTGGGATATGTTTATTTCCCTAGTGGTTGAACTTGATGGATTTAGGTCTTTTTTTCAACCCGACTATGTATACTGAGCAAATATAAATGTAATATATTGTGTAGATTAAAGCTAAAACTAAATATTTATAGAAAAAAAAAATCAGCATACCATTTATTATACATGCAGCCTGTATAATGCTCATTGGTGTTATGAGCCTGACCATTGTACATATAAATTAGCTCAAGCTGTGTTTAGGTTCTCCAAGACCTTTATAGGTAATGAAATGACTTTTGTTGAATGACGACTTCTGTCTTACTGGTAACCTCATTACATTAACCCAGATCCATGAAAACCAAGCAGTTTAGATTACCTCTCATAGAAGATCAATGTATCTTAGCCTGACCAGAAACGGAAAATAAATAAATTCTGCAAACAATGTATAAAGGGTCTTTTTTATTTGCAACTATCCAGTAAGCACAATCAAGATGCAATGACATTTTCATTAAGCCTGCAGTCCCCAACATCAAGGCAGACACATTGGCTGATGCTTGCATTGCACCCAGGGAGAGAAGAGAACAAAACAGGGTCAGATTGTGCTGAATTGCACAGAATAATATATTAGGTTTTAATTGTAATTTTCTTGCTGTTAAAAATGCCCATAAACCAATTATTATTTTTAAAAACAGATTTGGTTTACGTTTAGCTGGGTAAGATCCTTGCAAGGTTTTCATTCTTATCTGCGTTTTTATTACCAGGAAAAAGAAATGGCTTTATGTACCAGGAAGGGCAGAAGTGGACATTTGGTGACACCAATACTGATAGTGTGCCCATTACATACATTCTCACATATCAATCTGTAAGAAAGTGAGGATTTATTAGATTACAAGAATATACCTTAAATATCTGGGATAATGTTTTGTATTGGCTGTGGTGTATATTTAAGCTTGGATTTTGAACATAGTTCCACTTCATTACCTTCTTACAGTTTGCTGTAGATTTAGTCTATAATACAACTAGAAATGTTCTGATGCAGTACAAAACTGTGGCATCTGTTGGGCTCTAACCAGAACAAAAGGGTTTATACTCAAATGTACCTGTGTATACCCGTAGAAAATCTATAACATTCATCACAAAACAATATGCTATTTAAGCTCATTTCCCCAAAAGAAAAAGAAAATAAAAAGCCATTTTAGTGTGGTAAATGACAGTGCTGCCAAACACTCTCCCATGACCATTTATAACACAAAAAAGTAATTAGTATTCTGATGCTGTTTGGTGGCGGCTTGTTTACTTCTCAGCTTATTGACATCAGTAAGAGCGTCCCCTTGCAAGTCTTCCTCCCCGACAGACTAAATGCAAATTCATCTGCATTGTGGGGGGCTTTAACACACAGGCAGTGTCTTCTCCAAAGCCACACATATTACCAAGCTTGGTTATGAAAAAGGAAACAGAAGATTCCTAGTGTATTATATTTACTGGTTAATGTGGAACTATACTTTAAAGACAAACAAGTAACTGGAAGCAGGCAGGCTGTGTATTGGTGAAGGGACAGGCACTGTCAGTTTTGCAGTCTAAGGTTACGTACACACGTGCAATAATTATCGTTGGAAAGGATCGTGAAAGTTCCCAACAATGAACGACTTGACGATGCATGAACGAGAGCTGTACATACAGCACCCCACTATGTTTTCTCCCTTCACTTCCATTACGATCGTTTGCCGTCCATCGTCCCTGGATCCACCCGGACAGTCAATCGGACGATGGATGACGAGCGCTGTACACACACCAGATTCTCGTCCGATATGGTCCCCGAGACGATTATCGGACGAGAACAATTACACGTGTGTACCTAGCCTAACACACATCCCTGACTATTCACCAACTTTTCTAAAAATGTACATGAAGCTACACATGGGTTCAATGTACGTTTCTGGCATACCCGGATTCTCATTCATATCTGGATCTCAATCAAGTCTGAAAGAGGACCAGGTAAATATGTCGGTATCCAAAACAGAGCAAGGAGAGACCATCTTCTGTAACTTCTGCAATCAAACCCATCTGTTTGCATTTTTTCTTTTTAACTTTTAGTTCAGCTTTACCCTTTAGAGTTGATAGGGGACATCTTTTGATGTACACATAGTACCAGAGGTTAATTGTGTTTTATATTAATTAAAATTGAAAAAAATCAGTACCGGCTAAATTCGTATGAATACCCAGTAACAAATTGCTAAAGAATCTGATTTTACAAACCTACCAGCACCAGAAATCTATATGCAGGGAAGAGATTATATTCAAGGACTTTACAAGGTGACGGTGTCTAAAAAATCAGAATGGGTAAATGTCAGTAAGACTTACTATTATCTAAGTAGGACAGCAACAAGCTAGGTCATAAGGAAGAGAAGGAGTAGGAACAGGACTTCTTAGAAAGTCAAAACAAATTTTTTAGGAAGTATTTAGCTCCCTGGCATCCACATGTGCTCTTCATCTTTGCTTCGTTTTTGTTTATCTTGACTGGCTGGTCAGTAAAATACAACATGATTAAAATGTAATCCAAAAAGAGCAAAAAGTCCTAAGAAATGTATTTGGGTGCTGATAAATAGGGTTGTATAGCAAGTGGATCATTCCATGCCATACATTCATTTTAATAGGTCTTGGCTGTTTAGTAGAATTGCTTGCTTTCTATATATTGGCAGGTATATCTATATATTTATCTATATCTAAAAACACTAAAATTTTAAATATTTATGTTCTTCTGAAAAACAATATTACTATTTTATAAATTATTTCTTTACTCCTAGATTGAAACAGATGGCAAATATATTTCTTGTATGAGGAAACCTTCTATGAAAGTAACATCTATAGGATATTAGCTCCACCCTTTCAACTACCAAAATACA
Source organism: Pyxicephalus adspersus (assembly GCF_032062135.1). NCBI lineage: Eukaryota > Metazoa > Chordata > Amphibia > Anura > Pyxicephalidae > Pyxicephalus > Pyxicephalus adspersus. The sequence goes on along the minus strand of NC_092865.1, from coordinate 18,336,515 downwards.
CAGAGCGTGTTAAAGCAGAACTAAAGTTTTGCTTTTAGCATTTGGGATCAGACAGAGTTTTATCTCAAAAATGCAATAACAACTTTTACTGATAATGGACCACTTATGCGGATGGGCAGATGAGAGGATTCAGACAGGTCAGTGTACCAAGCTGGGATACTTGGAGCATGCTGGCTTCCGTCTGCAGCTGCCAGGACTGAATGAACCCCGGTACAGCCAATGTCATCCCAGCCAATACAGATCGAAACAAGGAAGAGGAGGAGGAAGATGCCAGAGCCCAAAACGGAAAGGGTACAGGTGATTACAATAAAATATTGCAATTATCGAGGTAACATTCTTTTTGGCAGAAGGGACAGGCAATGTTCCTTCTGCAAAAAAGGACTTGCCTGGTCACAATTTTATTTTTGGGTTTAGTTTTGTGTATAATTGTTGTATGTAGCTGAACTAATCTTGATATCAGCTCCTAGTAAACGCTTGTACAATGTAGCACTCACCCAGGCAATGGGATGGTCAGCATGGAGACAACCTGGAGTTTTAAAGCTTTGCAAAGTGTCTGTAAACTTACAGCAGGAAAGAAGGGAAGAAATATCTTTCATAATACGGATAGTTCATTCATGTCCTAGACAAAGGCTTGGCAGCACTGTCTAAAACACAAGACTATCTTAACAGAATTACAAATTGCTTGCCTGCTAAGACAGTCCACATATAATATGTAAAAAATGTTTAATTTGGCTTTTTGCCCAGAGTTTACCGTGGGTTTCAGCATTTCAAACACATAGTCAGCCGTGTTTGTTTTAGGTTTAATGAGCTGTATACATTTATTGTCCATTAGTCTCCCTACAAAGTTCTGTGAATGATTACTAGCATTAGGAGTTATAGCTGCATTTTAGGACGGCTACATACCACTTTATTATACACACACACACCTAGGAAAGGAGGGTAAAGTATAAGGTATACAGCCAGAAGTAACCTGACTGATTGCTAGGCAGTAGCACCGCATGAAGCTTAAATTATAAGCCTAAATCTGAGCACCATCTTCCACTACGTACAGCCAGTCAGGGCTATTTCTCGATCGTTGGCAGAGAGTTGAATTGTAATCAGCAGAGCAGTCACAATGCTCCAGTGCAGAATGACACAGAATGTTCACGTCCACAGTGCTGCATCAATTTTACATAAATACAATAGAAAAAAAGTAAAACTAAAAAATATAAGTTACAGAAGGTGCCTAATCCTATTACATGAGCATTAGTACCAATTAAAGAAGAACTCCAGCCACACGTGTAAACATCTAGTTCCCTATTGCATTTAGAATTAGAAAACAATATTCTAAAATGTTGCATCCATGTCACATTATTATGCATGAGCTGAACAACATTCTGCGGAATTTAAACATGGTAGACCAGTGGCCACTCCCTCGTTCCACCAAAAGCACTGATCAGAAGCCTACTCACTCACTATTTGGTGAATGTGAGGTTGCAGCCCTACACCAGGTATAGGCAATGTAATTTTAATATTTGACTAAAGTTCTAATTTAGGGTGTACAGTTGCATTATGCTGTGCAACAACCAGAAGCAATATACTCCCTACCAACTTAAAGTCCCTGCAAATGTTAGATGCTGAAACGTGTTGTTCCCCAAAACAAACCACAGATCCCGATCTAACAGGCTGAACCTGAAGCACAATCATGCAGCAGCGTTAAACATGCAGAATCTGACCAGAGTCACACTCAACAGCTGTGTTTAATTACTTCTACTGCAGAGCGAACTCTGTGCACAAAACGAGGCGAGCACATTAAGAGTTCCACCTTACCCTTTCTACGGTTGAGCCACAGCATGCAATGCCGAAACATAGCAGTGACAGACGGCATTGATTTGTGAAGTTATGATCGGAAATGGTTAAGAAAGTATTGAAATGGTGATAGAGAAATGCAGATGAGAGAAAAAAAGAAACACTTGTAGTCTCTGAGCACACAACTCCACCTTAGGAAGGCCGCAGCAGGTATATGTATTACAATATAGACGGCATGCCTATAGATTTTTTCCCGTACAAAGGCCCCACAGGCATTCCCTCAGGAAGGATCTTCAAGTGAAAAGCAGAACGGGTGCACGGAGCTCAATGCAGAGTTTGCTTCCATGAGTCAGCTGTTGAAATAGGAAATGCCTCCAATCTTCTGGTTTTATTCATGTCTAGCACGTATCTATCCTCTGCAGAGCAACACGCTATCCCATCCCAGTACAAGTATCCACAGTGCTTAGACAAGCAACACTGGCAGAAGCAACTGCAATCTATAGAGCAGGGAGAATGCACACACAATACACAAACAAGAGGTAGATTATTGCTCACCCTGAAAATGAAAGGTTTTCTGATCGACGGTTATAGTAAAGGTGCTGTCGTCTTCATCGTCAATACCAATCACAGCCCCCTGTGGAACAAAGAGCAGAATGCTAAGCAGAGTAGCAGTGACATCAGCAGTACATACGCTATTACTACAGCACTGCAGCAGAAGCAGCCAGGAGGGGAACACGTAACAGGAAGCAATGTGCAATTATCTTGCAAGCTTCCTTGCACTCCACATTTAGCAAACCAAAGAGGGTAGGTACGTGACCACCGTCCTGGCACAGCTCCATAGGGCTGGAGGAAAAGAAATCATTATGTAAGCAGAAAACAAAATAGCATCAAAACAATATTAAAATTTAAATACAACTGAATGCAATAGTTTCATTTTTATATTTATGTGTAGATACTTACACACAACACAAGGTATTTGACTTTAAAAATAAGTTTAAACCTCAGGGTGGGGTTATTCATTCAGCATTTAAAAATTCAGGAATTAGTAAATATAATTTATTAGCAGCTCGCATTGCTACAGCCAATGCCTAGAAATCAAAAACCATTCACACTGCAGTCTCATACACCAAGCTCAACTGGATTATGATTAACGGCAAAATGATGAGTATGATCATGGACACTCTGAAAGTTTTTGAAATGACATGGGGCCCTTGGATTTCATACTGTGACCCTGGATACTTTCATATTTAGAAGCAAGACCCATTGCTTTTTCCAATCTCATCTGTGGACCCCTACTATAGCTAATCACTGTTTTTTAGCCTTTGGTTGATTTGTTACATTGTTTCATTGCCTCACTGTTATTTTGATACTTATGTTGTTATTGCTTGTACTGTATTATCCCTTTACCCTATTCCTAAAAACTTGAATAATTTCATTGAAATACAAAAAAAAAAAAAAAAAGTAGGAGATGGTGCAATCTAGAAGCCAATGGTGGGTTAAAACATTGACACTACAAACACCAATTATGTTAAAACGGACCCTAACCCATTTCCAATCCCCAAACCATGTTATATTTAGGGAAATCTTTAAAACATTACAGTGATTTTTTACCCACACCTGTGCTTATAAAAATATAAATAGCGCTCCTAATCTGGAATGTGTGATTAGGTAAATGTAATTACTGAAGCCAGCTGCATCCATACCTCTCGTCTTGCTATGCCAACACCGGAGCCGTGTGCTACTGCATTGGTTTAGTTTCAAATTGGACCTAGCTTCTCTATTGTTATTTGTAGGAGCTGGGTTCATACATATATAATATAAAATTTAACATTTATATATATATACAGTGATCAACCAAGAAATATTTTTAAGCTGGGTGGGAGCCTCTGTTTTGCGACAGAACTTGTCAGTAACCACCCAAAAACAGCCGGGTGGTTACTGAAAAGTTCCGGATGGAGCGCCCGGATAAAAGGTGCTGGGGAGAACACTGTATATACATACTTAAAGCTGGGGGAAGAACGATAGCACGAAATAAAATTGTTTACATAGGTGGACAGGAGCCACAGGGGCAATGGCCAACGGGCAATAACTTTACCCAATGTCGCACTCTACATAGGAACTGCAGTTTACATTTCTTCAGTACAGGTGATGGTGCAAAGCATAACTTTATGTTAAAGGATATAACTGGAAATAATTTCCAAAGCTTTCACGTTAACCAAATACAACAGCCGATACTACAGAGCTCAATGACTACAGGCCAGAAATGCAGCTGTAATGCAAATATACACAATGAGAACCAAGGCTTTAGAGTTGCAAAGTCAGTGTTCAACCCAGAATTGTTTTTTTTATAAGCTGGGTGGGAGAAAATTGTAGGTGGGTGGCAGCCCCTGAATAGTAACCCAACTCTTCAATAACCACACAAAAGGTTGAGTTGGGTGGTTACTAAAAAATGCCGGGTGGTGCACCCGGCTAAAAGAGGCCGGGGAGAACAGTAGTAAGGCTGCAGTCCCCTGAGTTTTCCAAATTACATTATACCAAGGATAAGACATTTATTTATCAATGTTTTATTAGATTCCATGTAGAAAGTAGGTTAACCTTGAGTAAAAGTTGTGTGATTCCTAAATGAAAATATTCATAAACTGTTCCCTCCTACTTAGGCTGCCATAGTTGTACTCCTGAATATATTAGCTGTATTGCTGATCCAACCAAGTCAAAATCTTAGTAATTTACCTGGTACAATTTGGCAGACCAAGTGATTGAACTTTATTTGCTGCCTGCTTGTTTTGGCTCGGCAATTTACTAAGTGTCTAATTGAAAGCTGTCTTTCTGATCTTAGCTGTGCTCTAGTCACTGACCTGGAAAAATCAGGATGGGAGTTTAGATTTCTTTAGACTTTTCAGGCTAAAGGTTTGTTTTAGGTCAGTGACTTTCTGGGTAATGAAGCCAAAATCAAAACGACAGTTGACCAGAGTCTGCTCCTTTAAAAGATCAGATCCCAATGGTAGCTGCAATATTGCTTTTATTACATTCCTTAGACCCCAGGGGTATAAAAGCCACTCCTAAGGACAGGAGGACAGACTAAGGACAGGAGGATTTATTCCACAAGCCTCAGGTAAATCAAGGTCCATGGACATTGGTATTGCCAATACAGCATGGATAGCACCAAGAACACGGCATCCAAGACATGACTGCCAATGATTACCAACATCAATAAATATATACAGGTAATAAATCTCCCATCAGTGAATGTGCACAGCAACTTTTATCTGCTAAATGATGAAATGCTTGTAAAAAGCAATCTTATCATAGTGTATTACAATAGGGACAATCATTTGAAAAGGTGATTCAAAGGACAAGATGTCATTATGTCTGAATTCATTACAACAGAAACATCTATAAAGTGATTTGTAAATTACCGGTATATATCCTGTTCTTTGTTTGGATTGGATTTTACTTCTATCGAGGGCTCAATTAGGTCTCATTTCCACTATGCAGTCAATGTTCTCCCCAAGCCCTTTTAGCTGGGTGTACCACCCGGCACTTTTCCGTAACCACCCGGCTGTTTTTGGGTGGGTATTCAAGAGTTGGGTCACAATACCGAGGCTGCCATCCACCTACAGCTTCTTCCAGCTTAAAAAAAATTCTGGGTTCAACACGGACAGTGCAGTGCCATTCATAGCATTTCATTGTGTGCGATATACAAGAACATTGGACATGGCATTGAGAACAATGTCTGATGTTGCCATGTTTTGCTAACACACAGATGCGCATGTTTTTGCGCACTGGCTCATTCAGTGTAATGCTTTGGATCACGGTTGCAAGGGACAAAGTAGGTGGCTGCGCGTTACAGTGTAATGTACAGAAATGCGACAATAGTGTGAATGAGGCCTTGGGGAGATTTGTTTGCATGTTGGGATAGTTATGGAGGCAGGAAGTGAGCATTTATCTTTCCACCGAAGATATGAAAAAAATCTAACCAAATCCACTCTAAAACTAGAAATAGTATTTACTTAAATATAAGGAAGGGTTTTGGGTGGAAATATTTCTCTAGAATTCCTCGCCTACAGTCTTATAGCTGTATACTATATCTGCAGTGCAGATATAAGAAACCTAATCATATCTGTTGACAATACATTGACACATACCACAATGACTTCAATGTCACCTAAGAATAACAACAGCCTTGACTCATCAATGAAGTAAACACATTACATCGTTAGTAACAAAGTTCACGTTTTACAGCGCACATTGCACAAGCTAAAAAAGTTAACAAAACAAACAAGTTTGTCCTTTCCAAATGAAATGAAAGATACTTCTATCACCCAATAAATTACATCTGAGAACTGTAGCCTGATCTACTGAGGTCTGTAAACATCAAAATAGCATAAAAAGCAGCCTGGAGAGTAAATATAAAATAAGTTATGTTTCATATTTCTCTGCTAAAAAACAAAAATATATTTATACAGCATTTTTTACCTTTACGCATAACAATATTCACTTTAAATCATCCCAAAATGTAAAATGCAGAAAAAAATCCATTTACACAGTGGAAAGGACAGAGAGTTCAGCTTCTTTTTCTGGCTTTTCAAATGTCTGGAAAAGCAGTCTCCCTTCCCCCTCAGTTATTTGGCTATAAAGACACCTACAAATCCCTATAAATGTCCGCAGCAAACACTCAATGTCTGCACAAGCTTCCTGTGGCAAAGCCACTCCTAGAAGCTGCATGGAGCGTCCAAATAACTGCTTATACATACTACCAACTGCACAAAAAACAAAAACAGACTTTATTCATTATACTTATTTTTCTATTTATGTTTAGTGATTTAAGGTAGTAAAAAGTCTAACAAATGCCTGGAAAAATTGCAGGTCCTAAAATAACCCAAGGGTAATTTTTTTTAGTTTCAATAAAGTGGTGAAAGGTTAGACCCTCTGTCAGGTTTGTATTGCTGTCTTTGAGGGGATTCACGCCTGTGTATTGCTGTCTGTGTGGGGATTCACTCCTGTGTATGTTCTGTGATCACTTGTCACCAAGATAGGCGTTGTCACCAGAACAGGTGGCGATAGAAAATCTTTCTACATGAACACTTGTCTCTGAAAAATCGTATGTTGAGAATCTAGAAGAAATTCTTCTAGCATATTCAGGTCAGTACCTGTAGAAAAATCTTCTAGCAGGACACAAAAAGCAAAAATAACCTGAGAGGGATTGTAACCCCTCTCTACCTACTAAATAAAAATGTGAACCTCTAGCCCAAACTTATTTAAGATCTGGATAGAGAGGGAAAGAATACAGAACCCCTGTCAGAGATACCTGGTATCTGCAGCTCCATTAGACCTGGATAGTAGCTACCTGTATGTAAATTTATAGCTTCAGACCTTCTCCAGGGGCACAGATTTGGAAAGTACAGAACTAATTTGCCTTGAAAAAGCACTGCTGCCACCTACAGGCCAACCAAGAAATGACATGTTATAGAACATTGGACTAGTACAAAATCCAAGAAACTCCAATGCTTGAACAACACATTTTATTATTAAACATAATTAAAATACACACAAAAAAAAAAATACTAAGTTGAGACTATCATAAGTCCAACATCACATACACAGTATAAGCATACAATTTCTCTACCTATGTTCCCCATATCAACACCAATAGAAAGGTAAGAAAATGTGCATTAGTATATACATATACACACACTGTATAAACTCTCCAAGGGATCACAACTCTGTTACCTATCAAATATTTTCTAGAAAATGTATGGACAAAAAATTGTTAGGAATTAGCACGGTGGGAATATTTTTTAGCATGTAAAGGCATTTGGTGGAACTTATTTTTGTGGCCTTCCTGGGTCGAACAATTTAGGAACACAGGCCATGCATTTCTTTATGTTTGTAAACATTCATGAATTGAAGTGTGAAATAGATCTGTAAGGTTTGTCCCTATAATGTGGGCTTAGTAGCATTTAACTGCCTATATAAAACACAACATGCAGCCTATGTTTTATGAATGGGATGAAAAATGCAAACCTACGTGTGACTTAACTTTGTGGTATCCACTCCCATCTACAAATGCAACCCACCACAGATGTTGAAACAATTACTAAAAGCAAAACTTGTGTAAAAATGTAATACGGATAGAATTCTGTAAGCACACAACAGTTCTATGACTGCAGTAAAAAAAGAAATTTGCCCTCTGATTACATGACACTGGATACAGAATCAGCAAACCTAAAATAATGATCAGCTGTATAATGTGTGCGCTGCACATTAGATGTCCATGTCAGCAACTCTGCAATTCCCAGGATTAGTAAACTATTCCTCTGAGTCTGTACCTCAGATCAACACACACTACACAACTGTGACCATCTTATACCTTCCCTAACATAGAAGACTCAAAGAGACCTTGTCATGAAATACTTAGAATGTTTCTGCCGACCATCTTCTGACAATGCTTGTTGCCTGATTGTCTCCGGCTTCACTACACTATCATGGGACAAAAATGCAGATTATTAACACAAAAGGCCTTACCTGCATACCTCTTCCAGGTCAGAGACTAAAGCCAGAGTGTCAGCATGGCAGTGGTCAACAATGGCAGCTTCCATGTTTCCTTGAGGGTACATTTACATCTATGAACTAGATTCTGATGCACTGAGGCCGTACACTGCTGTATGTATTCACTTAAATGGGTAGCCTTTTCCATTTGGGGTCTCGGAGGCAATTTTTCGCCAGTGGCGTGCCAAGGGTGTTTACAGGGCATTTCATTTTCTTCAGGATAGGTCATGGTATCCCTTGCCTAAGTTGCAAAGTGCTAAGGAGTTGCCGCCTTTTTGGATCCCTGGCACTGTATACAACTTACTTATGTGTCATGTTCTCTTCCACAGCCAGCAACCAGAAACTCCTGGCTTTGTAACCCAGTGGGAGACAGACTTGAAAGTGAAATTTTCGCAAACTTAAAAGGATATGTTACTCCACTTGAGCCACAAGGCTGCAGTTTGCAATAAATACCAGGGGACGAATCACAAGCTGGCCACTCGGTGGTATAGAACGCCCTCTAAATTGGCTAATGTCTACCCCTATACTGACAATATTTGCTGGAGATGTGGATCGGCTCCTGGTACATTATTGCATATTTTCTGGGAGTGCCCTTCTTTGTCTACTTACTGGTCTTCGGTGGAAGACCTTGTACATAAGCTCATAGATATTGATATTAAAGATAAACCCGCTTTGGCGTTACTCCATGTCTCTGATATGTCGAAAAAGGCATACAAAACTCTTTATTACGACATCTCTTGAATGCCACAAAGGCATGCATTCCTGCAATGTGGATGTGTGACAAACCGCCAACCCTTGGGCACTGGCTAAGGAGGATGGCAGATGTTTACCGTATGGAAGACATGATGACAGCTGGGACGGATCAGACCAATAATATTATCCAGACCTGGTATTACTGGGTTCAGTTTAGTACATCTGCAGAATATGGCAGATTGACCGGTGACTCTTCTTGTGAAGAGCGAGTTATTGTGTTTGATTGTAAATACCAAACTGACACATTAAGTCGGGACCCCCCCCCCCATATTCCCCTCTATTTTTTTTTCTTTTTTCTTCTGCAAATATATAAAAAAAACTGAAATACTGGGGTTTCTCTTTATTTTACTATTACATTGCTTTATTTTAATGTGTTTGTGTATTTGGCTTTTGTTTTCTCAGGACATTGTTTTTTTATTGTTTTTTCATACATTGTGCAACATGCCTTTTTTTATTGTCATGTAAACCTTGAAATAGCTCAAAAATTATTTTTAAAAAAATGGGTAGTTTTTTTTGCCGTGCGGTTTAGAAAGTGAATTGGGGTTCCAATAAGACCTACTGGCACCAAACCACACAACCCATGCAGTGTTCTCCCTAGAGCAATCTTGCGGAGCGTATCGCCTCACAGATAACCGTCCAGCCAGCTGTCATCAGATGCTCAATGAGGCTGGTGGCAAAAGCAGAACCTTGGTTTCTGGGAAAACAGGAGCTGACTGTTTTTGGATATGGCAGATAATAATTTTTTATATTTATTACTTGTCCACAAAATTGCAGAGGTTCTGCTTGCCAAAGTTTGATCAAACCCTGAATTTATTTCATATCCCTGGCTAAAGCACCCATTCACAGGCGGTAATATAAGTGCATTAGGTGATACAGAATTGCACCTATTCAGACAATGGTAAATCATACAAGCAAGCAAAGTTGTCGTTGTAATCAACAAAAAAGTTTAATGCATATGAACATACTTAAAATAATTAAACATTTAGGTATATAGAAAGTATAAAGCAAATGGAAACCCAAAAAATAATTTAAGCTATGCTTACCCTTAGACGGACACAGCCTCTCCGTGATCCTCTCATCATTTTGTCTTTCGACTGAAAGAAAGAAAAACAGTATCAGCCATAATGTACAATACCAATAATTCTCATACCCATTAGAGGTTTACCTTTACACAGCCAGCGTACAACAAGGGTCACTATATGGTATCTGTATAACTCTGTCCGCTTAGCAATCAGATGATTACTCACTTCTCTGAAGTCAGGCATCACAAGTGATGATCTTATAATAAAGATGATATCATGTGTAAGGTGCCCACATGTAGGCCCTTACATGTTACATGGTTAGACTTGGACAATGGAGGCCTAATTCATACATAATTTCCATATATATATATATATATATATATATATATATATATATATATATATATATATTTATATATTAATTTGCCTATTAATAATAATTTATTGCCTTTTAGAGCTCCATCACAGGCCAGCCTTGTACATGCTCTTATCGCTCGTCTGGACTACTGTAACATTCCACTAACCCGACTCTCTCCTCTACAATCTATTATGAATGCTGCAGCCAGACTCATCCATCCTTCCCTCCGCTCCTCTTCTGCTGCATCTCTTTGTAGTTCTCCTCCTCCTGTATTACTGTCTGTAATTTGCAACCCCTATTTAATGTACAGCACTGTGTAATATGTTGCCGCTATATAATTACTGCTTACTAATAACAGTTACAACGGACCAGAAGGGTAGAAAATCCTCCAACGGGGACACAGCAAAATAAAATGCTGACAAACCAGAGCTCCATTCTTCTCTGACTGTACTAAAGAAAACCACTATATTTAGGTCTATGTTTTCTTTTTTTCTTATCTACTAAAATGTTGTCAGCAGGACAGAAACTGAGAATAAACTCTCTAATAGCCCCAGAAAGCAAGAAAACCTAACGGGGGTTCTAACTCATTTTCCTTCAGCCCAAAAGGAGGAAAAGCTGGCTGGACATAAACTTTAAAGAATGGAAAATAGGTAAAAATATTTTTTTCATCACTGGGTTATTGAGAATCGGGTATTGATTGCTCTTTTCTATGCACCTTCACTTGTAAATATTTGTTTTACTGGGGTGTAAAATAAGACAGTGTTCTGACCAACCGTTATTTTAAAACGGAGCCAAACAAACAAATATAAAATGAAAGCAGGAAGGTTTTTTTATTGCAGAAAGCACAGACGTTGTCTCCTCTGCAAGAAAACAAACTAACCTGCCTGATTGTAATATTTTGCAGAATGAGCTGTGTATGCGCACCACAGTGTATGATCCCGACATAACTGGGTGCCGGGAGTAAATTACCTTCCATGCCCACATGCAGGGGTTATGTCACTTTGGCCAATCAAGATGCGCAAAGATCCGAATGACTGAGTATGGGCAGCACAGTGGCTCAGTAGTTAGCACTCTGGCCTTTGCAGCACTAGGTCCCAGGTTCGATTCTCGGCCAGCACACTATCTGCATGGAGTTTGCAGGTTCTCCCTGTGTTTGCGCGGGTTTTCTTCTGGTACTCCAGTTTTCTTCCACATCCCAAAAAACATGCAGTAACGTTAATTGGTTTCCCCCAAAAATTGGAGGGAAATTAGTGACATATGACTAAGGTAGGGACATTAGATTGTGAGCCTCTTTGAGGGACAGCTAGTGACATGACTATGAACTTTGTACACCGCTTTGTAATATGTCAGAGCTATATAAATACTGTGTAATAATAATAATAGGATGTCAGGAGTGGTGAAAGAGCACAGGGATATGAGCTTAGTTCCACTTTAAGCACAGTGGTAGGTAAGGTGTTAAAATACATTGAAATGATGTATAAGAGCCCCTTTGCAGTGCCATATAAGTTTAATGGCAGCCTCAATGTACTATGGCAAGACACTTGCAATGCAGATGCTGAAAAAATGGGAATGCATAGTAGTGAATTGCATTATGAAAAAATTGGTCATGTGTTTTGTTAGCATGTTGGGGTTCACTGCACATTAATGAGTGGCTTGATGTCCATTAACACACCACAAAGATCTAAATGGGCTTTTAATGAATACACAACTCGTTATTTATGTCTTCCATTTCTGCTTTGAGTAGTATGGAATTCAGGATCTTATGCTAAATGCTGCAGTTTGTCAATATACAGAGCCTATTTGCATTAGTCCTTGCCTAATTATTATTTATTACACAGTATTTGCCTACATTTATATGATAAAAGTTATTCACACACCCCAGGGATTTTACTAGGGTAGCCAGCTGAGCCAGCAGTCATTTTGGTCTGTAAAAGTAAAAAAAAAGGAATAAACCCAAAATGTGAGAGCTGCATGGACCTAAAACCAACATTGTGTATGGAAATGTCCCCTTTAAATGTAACTGAACAAACATGTACTTTCAGGAGAAGTGAAAGGATTTCCTGGCAATAAAGTAAAATCATATGATAAAGGCTGGCATGACGCATCACATGGAACGCTTAAAGGAAATGATTTTTGGAAAGGAGTCAGCCACACAGAAATGTATGAAAAAGTTACTTGCTAGCACAATTTATTTTCCCATGTAAAACCAGAAAACATTCACCTGATGTATGGCTACGTTCACACAGCTCAACATTAAATGCCAATATTGTGATCACTGGGTTAATGCTGCATTTCTCTCAACCCTTAAAAAATAATAGAAGTTTACTGTCATTTTATGTCCTCCATTTGTTCCTCCAGCCCCTTTGTCATTACCAGGGCTGTGCATTGGCAATAATTTAGTGATTTGATACAAGTCACAATACAGCTAGATAAAAAGCAAGACTTTAAAATCTATTTTAGGAAAACGGTCATTCTATAAATACACAAACCTCGATTCAAAAGAAATGAGGGGTCCAGTGCTCTGCCCAGAAATGTTTTAAGCTGGGTGTCTTTGTATTGTGACCAAACAAAAAACAGCCGGATGATTACTGAAAAATGCTGGGTGGTTGTACCCATCCAGAGGGGGCTGGGGAGAACACTGGGGTCTATTTATAAAGCTGTGAATCTGACATTCACTGGTGAAGAATCAATACCTGCCATTGAGAACACATGGACCTGGAAGATTTGTCACCACAAAATGTCAGATTTATAGAGACCTCATGGATGAAAGGTCTACTTGCACTCAGGAGAGCAGAACAGCAGCATCTGCCAACAAGCAATTAGAGAACTGGCAATGGAGAGGTATTCCTTGCCAAACACAAATCACTCGAATGAATGTTTGAGAATTAGGGGTTCAAACAACTCAAAAATAAAATGACAGCACTGCAAAAAGGAAATGTCACACAAAGGTTTTTCTGTTTCCAAATGTCATGCTGTCCAAAAGCAAAAGTAGGAAGGTCGCAGCCCGTATTGTGACCCAACTTATCAGTAACCTTCCAAAAACAGCTGGGTGGGTACAAAAAAACACTTTTTTTTTTTACCTTCCAACTGTCTATCAGCTTTTGTTTTTATATGGAATATATGTATTTCTCTAGTAGTTGAACCTGATGGACTTTTTTCAACCTATGTAACTATGTTTTCTTTATGTTTATTGCGCTATAGCAGCCATTCACAACCAGGGTACCTCCAGAGGTAGTTGGGGGTTACAAGAGTAATGAGCAGTTTGAGACGCCCAAGTCACTTTAAAGCATACCTAAACTCAGAATTTTAACTTTACATAAAAGGGTAGACAACCCTTTTATGTAAGGTAAAATTTTAGATTTTTTTTTTTTTTTTTAGGTGCAATAACCTTTTTTTAAAAAAAACAAAATGGGTGCAGCACCGCCCCCTAATACGCCTAAGCGATCGAGAATGAATGGGAGCGCAAAGTTCTTGCATCCCAGGGTCTCCTTAACATGCCCAAGCATCTCGGGCACGCGCAGAAGGAGCCCTTTCGGCAAAAGGGAAAGAAATTGCTACATGGGAAGTGAGATCGGCATTTCTTTCCCCATCTACGTCACCCGATCTTGTGCCTGTGTCGGGTGATGTAGGAAGAAGAACCCGGAAGAAAAGGAGAAGATGGTGGTAAATGTCTTTTTTTGACTTGGGGTAAAAAAAACATACAAAAAAGCGGTAACCAAGAGCCAAAAAAAACAAAACAAAAAAAGAAACACATACCTAGTCCCATCGGCGTCCTGCCCGTCGGATTGCATCCTCTTTCTTCGATCTTCCCCGGCGAGTGCACTGACGTTCTCCGGGTGTTCCCAATGACGTTGGTGCGTGCGAGGGAGCGCGGTGGGAAATTCAAATTATTTTGTATTGGATTCAATACAAAACAACTGTATTGAATCCAATACAAAGTAATCAGAGTGTGTATATTTATATATATATATATATATATATATATATATATATTTATTACATGCTACTGTACAGGTATATTACAGGTTTCAGTATTTTGATGCACCCTTATTTTTACCAGATTTTCATGTTTTTTTAAAGTTTATTATTAAATTTATTAAATATTGGACATATTTCGGTGAGTTATGCCTAAGAATTATAGGCCTACAATGAAAAATAAATTTCCATGCAAAACAATGTAATGCTTTTGGCATAAAAATACGAACAGAATTAGAACACCAGGGGGTTAAGTGACCCCAATGATCATCTTGGCTACCTGTAAGGGTGAAATTCATCCCATTGGCCAGCAATGTAAGAGATATTCTGACCACCTCACTAATATACCGTGAGCTGTGGATATAGTAATTATAGGAGGGGTTACTTGAGGACCTGAAAATTATTTCAAGGGTTAAGGCCTATGTTAAAAAAGTGGAAAAATAAAGATATCTATGGCTTTTTGACCTGCAAAGCTCTGGGGCCAACTATATGACTATGATGAGGTTTTTAGGTGCCAGCCGCCAGGAGCTGTATGGGTTGGCTCGCTCCCGCTGCAGGTCAGCACTCAGCATTAGGGATCGGTGGAAGGAACCACAGCATGCAGATGGGGACACAGACAACAGACAGTGCTGGACACTGACCAAGGGGGGAGGGTATATGAGCGCTCCTATTGCAGGGATCTTTCTAAAGTAATATCAGCTTTTATTACTTTTCAGAGCGTTGTCACCCTATAACAGGAAGAGCTGTCATGGAAGGACCACCAGGTATTCTTAAAAAAAGCTGCAGATGTAAAAGGTTTACATTCATAGGCTTAGTGGCTGCAACTATTTGATTGGTAATTTCACTTTAAATTGTAAGCCCAGCCGTGTCCCCTTCTCTGTGAGCTGCCCATTCACCTGGCTGCACCTCATTAAAGTCACCACTGGGCGTGTCCCCTATTCTCTGTCACTTTGGCAAGCACCCGCCTTCCAGCATATTGGCCAGCGCACGGAAAAGGCGTGCGCTGATTGGCTACTGTCTTAGCAAATCTGCCTTCTGATTGGCTGAAATCGGACAAGTCCGAGACTATTACGAAAAGGTAACGAGACGAGAGTGCCACCCGCGCCTTTTTCTCACCGTGTAATAGGAGAGCAGGCCGGCGTTGTAATCCAACACGAACCAACGGTATTGCCAGCCTTTCATCACGTTCGTCCATTTACTCAGCGGACCCTCCATGATTGACGCCATCTTGCCAGCCGTGAAATAACAACATACGTCCGGTACGTACGTCGCGCGTCAGATTCCCAATGGGCGGGGACTTTGAAAGTAGGCGTGGTTTTGGAAGTCCCGGAGGAGAGTGGATTGGCGTGACGTAGCGTCACGCAGTGGTCCTGCTCGTTGCTAGGCGATGCTGAAGACACAACAGTCTAATAAAATAAAATACGAATTAAAACATTATTATTATATTTAATGACTTGCTCTGTCTGTTTTTATTTATTTTGTTTTTAGTTTTGCAAAATGTTTTGTTTCATATTGTTAGGTTTGTATTTTTGAGTGGTACTCCCACTTCATGTTTCTGTGACAACTGTACAATAAATGAGGATGTGAGAAAAGAAGCGTTGTCAGCAAAAAAAAAAAATGTCAAATGTGTCTCTCGAAGGATTTTAAATGATATCCTGAGATAAAGCTAGAAAAATAAATCCTCTAATTGGAATATGGGCAAAAAATAAATAGATATGCATGTACTGGTCTTGGCTTCTTAAAAAGGCAGATTTAGTAGGGAAGAAATAATCGATAACTGCAATAATCGGATGAGACATAAATTTCATGATGACTACCCGTCTTCTGTCTCTTAAAACCCTCACTACTCACCACCATTACATATCTCCCCTCCTATTCTGAGTTACTTCCTCTACCTCCTAGATTGTTAGCTCCTCGGGGCAGGATCCTCTCCCCCTCTGTATCTGTCTGTCATTTGTAACCCTTGATTAATATATAACGCTGTGTAATATGTTGGCGCTATATAAATACTGTTATAAAATAACAATAATGATGGTTTCACTATACATTTGTCCATGCAAATGTCCATGTGGATTCCCACCACAGGCAGTGTTAAAATGCCATTATTAAGGCATTGTAATATATAAATAAATATATATATATATATATATATATATATATATATATATACAAATTTTTACAAATACATAGTCACCGATACAAAATCCCTTCTCTTCTCCTGCTGCCAGCCAACTCATAGATTGCAGGGCTCTAGAATGGAAAGTGTGTGGGTACCACAATAACAGAGCTTCAAATTCCAAAAACATGCAGTTAGGTTAATTAGCTTCCCCCCAGCAAATTGACTTTAGACTGTATTAAAGACATACTACTATGGTAGAGACATTAGATTGAAGAACAGCTAGTTACATGACAATGGACTTTGTAGAACGCTGTGTAATATGTCTGCGCTATATAAATAATGTGTAATACTAATATGAATTCTGATTGGTTGTTATTAGGTTACTGAACAGCACACGGTGTGTCATGGTGCACTTTTTTTCTGAATAGATGTTTAAAGAAGAACTAAACCCACAATACTCACCTGTCTGTTCCATCGCAAGGTGTTGCCATTTTCCTTCTTGAAGTCTTAGGGCATCTTGAATGACCTAACTTTGCATACCGGTAGGTGCCCAGCAGTTCATTATTCCTGGCACACATAGCCAAGATTGCCGGGTTAACCTGGCAAACAATGCTAAGCTGCGCATGCTCGGAAAATCTGACAGCTGGGCAGCGATCAGGCAGGTAAGAGCAGGTATGGCAGAAGAGACATTGCCAATACCTTTCTGCATTATAACCACCTGCTTGAATAACAAATGTATAAAGTGGAGTAAAGTGTCATGAAAACATTCAGGAAGCACTGGAACCTCTTTCTCCCCATTCTTTATATTTGCAGAATAAGGAAGCTCACTGTTGTTTATGCTATTGTGAATTGTACTTGTATATGATACTACAGTGTTCTCCCCAGCACCTTTTAGCTGGGCGCACCATTCAGCACTTTTCAGTAACCACCCGGCTGTTTTTAGAGGTTAATGAAGAGTTGGGTCATAATACAGGGGCTGCCACCCACCTACAGTCTCTTCTCACCCAGCTTAAAATATATCCTGGAGGAAAAACTGTACTATACAAGTGATATTATAAACAGAGAAAGGGTGCCATAAAATCAGGTAATAGACAGATATATATATACAGTAAATATATTAAAAAAAAAAAATATATATATATACTGTATATATATATAAACTTTTTCCCCCTTACCAAGCTTGAGATGAAATACAATATATATATATAGAAAAATATAGAAAATGGTAATGATAAACTATTAAATTATCTAAACATTATCAGTTTCACATATATATATATATATATATATATATATATATATATATATATGTGTGTGTGTGAAACTGATAAATATTAGATAATTTAATAGTTTATCATTGTCATTTTATACTTTAGCTGCAGCATGCCCTTTTCATCTTTTCTTGCATGCATGTGGTTTGCTATGATTGGTTACCTCGGCTCCTCTCCAACCAATAACGACAAGCCATCTGTTTGAGAACTAGTTTGAGGAGTAGAATCTATTTACAGCCTAAACCACATGGGTCCAGCACATCACCTGCCCGGCTACCTGTTGCTTTCTCGATTCCTCCCGATACATTTCTGCAGGTATGCCATATATTCTGTGTACTACTTTATAGATGGAAATCTCTTCTATTTATATTAATTATTCTATATGTATATTATACTTCTGCATTCCTATATGTTGTATTTACCTTTTCTTTGCATTTTCTGTAGTGCTTATTTTGTTTCAGTTATTTATTTCAGTGTGTCTTGTATCAAATATTTCTGAGTGTGTGTTTTCCATAGTACAGAAATCATCTATGTAGCAGTGGACTCTATAATTGTACCTGGGGGGCCTCTGTAACATATAACCTGATAATTTTGGTAGGAAAGAATCATTAAGGGATTACTTAAGATATGAGTGCCATTTAAACTCAGAAATTACATCCTTACAAGTCTGAGGGCTGTTCTTTTATTATTATTTGTATATTATTATTATTATTATTATTATTATTATTAATTATAAACAGGATTTATATAGCGCCAACATATTATGCAGTGCTGTACATTAAATAGGGGTTGCAAATGACAAACAAATTCAGACAGTGATACTGGAGGAGAGGACCCTGCCCCAAAGAGCTTACAATCTAGTTGGTGGGGGAATAAACACACAATAGGAGGGATTTATATATATATGTGTGTGTGTGTACTGTATATATCAAGATATCTCTTGTTTAGTCATTCCCTATCAGCATTATATATGTTCCCTTGTTCCATACTACTACAGTTCATAGTAAGCTATGTAATTATGTTTTGCTTTTATTTGAACATTGAATTTTTGACAAGGTATAGCAGGACTTTAGTACTAAGATCTCAAAGTGCTTATGGGTACAAGGACCCAAAAGTGCAAAAAGATCAGAATATAGTGCCCTTCTGATTGGATCTGGAGGTATCAATATGAAATTACAGTTCAGAGATTTTTTATGTGACTAAATGTTAGAACGTTACATGTTCTAAAGTAAGAAAGTATATTTTATTTTGATATCATTTGACACTATGGGATCTATTCATAAAGTATTGAATCTGATATTCACTGAATCTATCTCTGGTGGAGTATCACTCACTGCAACTGAAAACACATAGACCTGAAAGATTCTTCACCAGGGAATGTTTTCAGGAATGTCACTGATTGAGAATCTTCCACGTCCGTGTGTTTCAAGGCAGCAACTGATTTTTCACCAGGGAATGTTCCCTGTCAGATTCACTGCATTATTATTGTACCCCTCTGGACTATTTGGTAAACTTCTATAGTATAGTAAGTAGTGTATACTTCAATAAGGTGTAAAACATTGTAGTGTCTGGTAACCATATTTCAGATTTCAGTTGAAAGCAGTCAGAATAATGATGATTTAAGTTGGTAGATAAGGTCCATGCACTTTGTTCTGTGGCTTACTACATACAGCATTGTGTGCGTGTAACGTTTACTAACCAATATGATTCCATAAATAGTAACTGTTACTTATTCTGAATGCTGATCTCATTGGTTACTTCCCCTTAGTAAACAAGTTAAAGCATACCTAAACTCAGAATTTTTACTTTACATAGAAGGGAAGACAATGTTTTTATTTATATTTTTTTTTCAAAAAGGGTGAAGCACAGTCCTCTTTTCGATCGCCTAGGTCAGGGGTCGGGAACCCGTGGCTCTTCAGCCTCCTTGTTGTGGCTCTCTTCGGCCGCTGACGGGAGATCCCTTATGGGGGATCGGTAGTTACTGTGGAGGAGGGGGATTCCTCTTCAGGTGTTCTAACAAATAAATCTACCCCTGAAATAAATCTAGTAGAGGGTACAAATGGGCGTGTACAATTACGTCATCGTTAGGAGAGTTTCATAGCTGTGTTTGTGTATGAATGCAGCATGTAATGTTCTGCAGCCTTACATCTCTCCCAGTACAAACCTCCATATTTCCTAAACAGTAATGTCATACCGACAAAATTTTCAAGGTACACAGGGGACCCTCAAAGCTAGCAGTACCCCAAATTTCATCTCCCTACCTTATAACAAGTTTCAAAATATGGGGGTCATAATTGGTCATAAAAATTGTAAAAATTGAACATCAGGGTTGCTGTTTTAAAAGTATGTGTGTTCAGGAGCCTGAAGTTAAACATACAAATTATGGACCCCCGGGGCGTCTTACATAGCAAGGAGGTGCGAACCCCAAATTTATACCTACCTGTCACAAAACTAGAAATGTCATTCTACACTACCCTGTCCCCTTCGCTAATTTGAATCCCAATTTCTCTGGAACAAGGCTTCTAGGGGCATAGTTCAGTGTTTCATTTATTTCAAAGTAGGCCTACACATGCACACTGCACTTCTGTTTGTTGTATTCTGCTGTTGTAAGAGGTAAAATTAAAAAAAGATTAAAACTTTTTAAAAGTTTATAAGCTGTGTTATGTTTTGCGGCTCCAGACTATTTTTTTTAGTGGAAGGGGGGCAAATGGCTCTTTTGATAGTAAGGGTTGCTGACCCCTGGCCTAGGTGATCAAGAATGAATGGGAACGCAGAGCCTCCTGGGATACCCACGTCGAGCCTCCTGGGAGGCTCTTGGCTGCTCCTTCTGCGTATGCCCAAGCATCTCGGGCATGTGCAGAAGGAGCTCTTTCATCAATAGGGAAAAAAATTGCCGCATGCACAGTGAGATCGGAAAGTTTTTTTCCCAATCTACGTCACCCGATGTCACGTCCGCACAGTGTGAGATTGGGTGAAGTAGGAAGAAGAATGTGGAAGAAGAGAGGAGAAGATGGCCGCACCTGGCTGGACCCAATGGAAGAAACCTCCCGACTGATAGACTGATCTGCCGGATTGAAGGTAAGTGTGATTTTATAGATTTGGGTTTACTTCCGCTTGTGACATAGTAATGATTAAAACATTTTACATTGCTGGTCACTGGGAAGTATACCATCCATAAAGCCAAAAAGATCATTGGTGCCAGTGGTAACTGACTGGCAAAAATTGTTAATTGCTCAAGGAACCCCTAGCAACTTCTGGAGGAACCCTAGTTGAGAAAAACTGGTGTAGATTGAATTCATGATATTGTTTGAATTAGAACTGCCTTTCGTGTTTTACCATAGGGAGCAGAGCACTTTTCTGCAGTATAATAGCAGAAGTCTCAGATATTTTTATTTCTTTGTTTCTACAATTACTATATCATTACTTATTTCTACCCACCAAATAAAGCAGCACATACTTATCACAATCTCATAATCATGTGACCACTGAATGGTGTTGGTAGGTATGTAATAATACATTTTTTCTGCTTACAAAGCAAATCAGTACGACCTGTAACTCCAATTATACTGAAGCTATCATTAAAAATCCATCATTCACATAAATCAACACACCTGCTTTTTTTTAATCCATATGAAAATTCTTTAGTTATTAACCTATTACCAGACACAGCATCATTTAAATAGCAGGTTCTTAAACACAGTTTTGTGGTTGACAGAAGACATTTTGACAAGAGATGCTTTACAGATAATTTTTATATATTTATGAATCCTAGATTGTAAGCTCTTCGGGGCAGGGTCTTCTCCTCCTCCTGTGTCACTGTCTGTATTCATCTGTCATTTGCAAACCCCCTATTTAATGTACAGCGCTGCATAATATGTTGGCACTATATAAATACTGTTTATTATTAATGGGAAGCCAATTTTTTGCCAAGTTTAGAGAGGGGGGGGGGGGGGTGGAGTAATGTCACATTATGTAATTTTTTTGGAACCAAAAGTACTTATTTTTTTTCTATGAACAAAAAATGCTACTCTGAGCTACATTGTGCATCCAACCTAGGCAGACAAGACAGTCTCTGGCTACCAGGGAGAGAAAATCCAATATGGGAATTACGGGGGGTGAAGGAAATATTGTTGTGCGAGTCAAAAGACCCTTAATTGTTTAAAGAATCAAACACATCTATGTAGAATTTTTTTTAGTGGTCTGTACAGTCAAAGGCAGCTCATCATTTAAAGCACACAATGCATTGCCTCCAGCAGCACGTTTTGCTTTTGTTTCTGTATAATGATTACATGACAAAAATCAGTGGTGCCCAAAAAAGCCTTTCTCCATCCATTCTAACACAGATGAAGCCTTAAAACAAATTTTGAGTCTTTGATAAAATAAGTTATGCAGGTTGGTGGGAAGAATGCCTCTATTATGATGATAATCCACAAATAATATATTTAATGTTAGTGTTGTTTAAATCCTATCCTTTTTGACAACTAAAAGATCCCTGGTGTCATCCTACTGCTTCGGCCAAATGCTGTTGAACCAAGAAATGTGCAGGCAATGATGGGAGATTAGTTAGCCAACGCTCAAGCAACCCCTACCATCCACTGGCATAATCCTAACTGGTCTAGAATGACTGGCCTAGGATATCATATATAAATTACCTTTTATTTATAAGTAACCAATATAAAAAAAATGCTAAAGAAATATCTGGAATGAATGATTAAAGTACAATTAAACTCTAGTGTAAAACTATGACAATAGCTGTGAGCACTACAACTGGAAGGCTTATTTTTTTATTTTTGTGTGTGGTAAAGCAGACCACGGTCATAAGAAAATGTCCTCTCTATACTATGTTTTGTGCTTAAAGTTGAACTAAACCCTGGTATACTTACCTGTCCTCATTCTGTTGTGGGCATGGATAGCTTTTTAATTGGCCAGGCCAAGATGACATAACACCTGCACAGTGCATGCGCAGCTCACCAATTTTGCAAGCTGAAGCAGGTGATCAGGCAGGTAAGAATGCTTATTGCAGAAGAGACATCACCTGTCCCTTTCTGCTGTAAAGCCCTGCCTGGTCATAGTTTTTTAAAGGGGAACAAACCTCCTGTGGGACAGAGCTGGGGCCTTTCAAATAGCTGGTAGCTTTAATGAGTGGGGGGATCTTGCTCTGACTCATGGGATGGTGAAGAAAAAGCAGATGGTCTTCTTTTACCAGCGTTCCTAATTAATATTATTACTATTATTACACATAATTTATATAGCACCATCATATTACGCAGCGCTGTACAAAGCCCATAGTCATATCACTAGCCGTCACTCAAAGGGGCTCACAATCTAATGTCCCTACCATTGTCATATGTCATTTATACAGTCTAAGGTCAATGTTTTGGGGGAAGCCAATTAAACTCAGTGCATGTTTTTGGGATGTGGGAGGAAACTGCAGAACCTGGAAACTCCATGCATATAGTGCCCCGGCCGAGATTCGAACCTGGGACCTAGCGCTGCAAAGGCCGAAGTGCTACATCCCCTGAGGCACTATGCCTAATTACTCTGGAAGAATATGATGCCATCAGGTTTGAGTCCTCCAGGGAGTTAATAGATAGAAGAGTATACGGGTATTGGTATGGGTAGTAGGTATAGGTGGGGATGGGTCTGGAATAAAACAAAGAAGTAAGCTTAGTGGACTCTGAACTTGGAAAAAAGATTCTTCCCTTCTATCATGCTCTCTGAGCATCTTGAAGCACTTTGCCTGGAGTAAGAAAATTTAGCTAAAGGGAGAAAGGTAGAGCCACCCTGCGCTTAAAAACATTTGACTGCCTGTGTGGTTCTTTTATATTCACACTTTTCTTTTGAGCAACAGGAAGTTTTATTAAAGTGTACTTTAAACGACGGGTGGCCTAGTCTTTCATTGCTTAGGAAGAGCACATTAGCAAGTGGTATTGAAGGCCTAGTGACCCTGCTGTGGACATGAAGAATCCTTACAAACTAGGACATTGTCTAGCATAATGCATCTTATCCCTAAAGGAAGAAGAGGCTGGAAGTTGTCACGTTCCAGCAATTAGTTTTGTTGCTAATTCTTAGTTTTTATATTAAACAATGGCCTGCGACCTGTTCAATGGGCATGGCAGACCACACTGAGAGGGACGCTACTTTCATTCTGAGTGATGTAGCTCTGCTTCATGCTGTTTAGGCATGTTTGAGCCTTTACAAACACTGTGTACATTTATTCTATAAATATAAGGGCAATGTTGTTATAAATTTCATTTCCTATAATATTTCCCCCTCCCTTTTCTGTATTATTAGATGGGTTGTTTAATATAAGTCATTAGGATTAATCTTCCTTTCATCAATGTTTACAGTGTTTTCATTCACTAATAACCTGTTTATAATAAGTGTTTACCATTCTTTGCTAGCGTCTATTTTCCTTGGCATCTGGAATCCAGGATCTCACTTTCTAGACATGAGGTGGTTCTTGCTGTTTGCAGCTGTTATCTTGGCTGTATCTGCAGATCCTATAACATATTTTCGAGAGCAGTTTGAGGATGGAGGTAAGAAATCTTTAAATATGACTATCACCAATGCATTTATATATGCTATGTCATATGCAGTGCTGTGCCAAATCTTGCATTCAACACACACCTATTATATAGTTCTCCTGCAATTCCTTAAGACTTTTATACAATTATTGCGGTAAAACACGTATAGGAACACGTCTAGATAACATAGTATAACATGTATAGATTGCTGTGTCTGCACACTTTGAGCGTTATTTATTAAAGCTCTTCAAGGCTGGAGAGAATACACTTTCAGCAATGAAGCTGGGTGATCCAACAAACCTGGAATTGATCTGGTCTAAGATTTTAAACATTTGCTAGCCTCCCAGGAGTTCCGATTCTGTCCGTATTTTTATGCAAAAAGTGGTATTTTTTTTCATGGAAATTTATTTTACATTGTAGAAATCCATTCCAGGTTTGCTGGATCACCCAGCTTCACTAATGAAAGTGTATCCTCTCCAGCCGTGAATAGCTTTAATTAATCAGGCCTAGTGTGAAATGGTGAAATTGCATATGCACATCTGACTATTTTTTGGTCTGGGTTTATGAAACTTTTGGTCTATTAAACCATTGAAAACTCTTTTTTACATCCATTTGGTAAGTGCAAAACGTATATGTCTAAAGTTGCTTTTGCACAGATGCAATGCTTTAAGTAAGATTATCATACAAGGGGCCTGATTTATTAAAGCTCTCAAAGGCTGGAGAGGATACACTTTCATTAGTGAACCTATGTGATCCAAAAAATCTGGAATGGATCTGGTCCAGGATAGAAAACATTTGCTAACAAATAGTAAATAGATTAAAACTGATGAAAATGTATCCTCTCCAGCCTTGGAGAGCTTGAATAAATCAGGCCCAAGAAGTGTGCTACTTGCAAAACCAGCAAGTAAAATAAAAGGGATAAAACCCCTTTAAAAAAATTACATTTTTGATTGTGGGTTTAGATTTCCTATAAAGCTGAGGAAACCTAAGGTAAAAAAAAAAAACAAAAATAGTGAGTAGCCAGGTTCTTTATAGAAGTGACATGATATTTCTCTCCTGCAATAACATGATTTTTCCTGTCTCTTCACAATCTTCTGTATAATATACACTGAGTTGGGAATGTTCAGCTCAGTGTACAAGGGGCTGCCGGGAATATTTACCTCCTGTATGTATGAGCAGCAGTTATGTCATTCTGGCCTTGCTTATCAAGATGGCTGGAGATCCTGAACCTGAAAGAAGACTGAAAATGCTGGTACAGGAGTGAGGAGATATAAGTTTAGTTAAATAATTGTGAACAGGCAAAAAGAGTTTGTTTTGTTACCAATCGTATTTATTGAGGAATAGTAGCTAAAAATCAAATACAAAAAGACACATAAGTACAAAAAAAGGATACAAAAAATTAAAATAGATTGAAACAGTACAGAATATCAAATACATTGTATATAAGGAAATAGGGAAAGGAGCAGACGGAAAAGTCTTTAAGAGGAGTTTGTTTTATTGGCGAGAGGATATAATCTGTCCCTTCTGCAATAAAGAACCTACCTGCTCGCAATTTTTGTGAGTTTATTTCCATTTCAAGGGCTGAAACCTACTATTACATTTTTTAGAAGGAAACCCCTCCTCTGTGTGGCTTTTAAAACAAGTTTATATTGTTAATTAGAGTCTGTCTCCAGGATTGTTCTCTCACAAATAACTATTTATTCGCCTCATACTAATCACAATTATTATTAGTTATGACACTTTCTTCCGTGAAGCTGGGTGATCCAGCAAACCTGGAATGGATTTCCTAAATTCATTTGCTACTTGTTTTTTTATTCTGGATTAGATCCATTTTAGGGTTTTTTTGGATCACCCAGGTTCACTGATGAAAGGGTATTCGTTTTAAGCCTTTAATTAATCAGGCCCATGGTATGATGAGTTGTCTCTGCTATAAACTCTATCATTTTATGTATGCTATTTTTGTATTCTTTTTAGATGAGTGGCAGAAAAGGTGGGTTGAATCCAAAAACAAATCTGACTATGGCAAGTGGCAGCTAAGTGCTGGCAAATTTTGGGGTGACCCAGAAAAAGATAAAGGTGAGCTTTATGATATTATTCCATTCAGGATGTAAAGTGTCACAATCCAATGCAACCAGTTAGATGTCATTTATTGTTGACAGCGAAGAATGATTCCTGATTGGTTGGGATGGGTCACACACTTTGACCTTAACTTTAATAATGTGATTTCATTCAAAATATGTTATTGATTGTCGCAATAGTAAATTACTTTCTACTACTACATACTACTTCTACTTTCTATGTATTTGAAGATAGGGAGTGATAAATGCCCAACTAATTACAAAAGCTAATTCTAATAGCAATCAGTTTGATAATTGCATACAAACAGTGTATGGTTGTGGACAGAATATCTGTTTTATAGGCCAAATGTGCTTGCACACTGCACAACTTCCTATCTGAATTCAGCTAATGGGAGGAAGTAGGAGGTAAGAAGACCAACGGATGTCAGACTACATTTCAAAGATCCTTACATTACAATGTAAACCATGTATTTACACGAGAAGGAAGAATATCTAGTTACACAAGTAACAGGAGTAGGTGGTGAGCAATTGTAAGACCTCAATATATTTATTAGAAAGCTAAAATGTACCAGAGGTCTCATGAATGTATGGATAGGTGTGGAGATGCAGCCAAGCACAGGTACACAATGTGCTTGTATTGAATTTTTACAAATTCAACTCCAAAGGTAAGATTTATAATATACAATAATCAGCATAATTGTTTAGAGAACTTGTCTAGGTCCGTTTTGTTTGCAGTTGAAAGTAAAGCATATTTCAGTTTGAATTTATGTTTAGTCTATCTGACAAAGATGATTTCATAGTGAAAGCAGGAATTATCAGCTTTGCTATAATTTGCAGTAATTTTACCTGCTGTGGCTCAGCACCGAAGCCATAAACAGACAGAAATAACAAGGGGAATAGGCATTTTTACTTTTTTTAGTATAAGTCTAAATTCAGCTGTTGTTTAGCTTGAAATGGAGCGGGGAAGGGTTAGTATGCATTCTGATTATTATCTCTGCCTGTTACCACCTTTTTCCATCACTTCCTTTCCCTGTATCACCTGTACAGGAAAAGGTGGATGTTGACATTACATAAGAAAGTACTGATGCCAATAAAACAGAATTTCTAACCCTTCCCCAATCTCTTTAAACCGTGTTTTTCCCTATCTAATTGGAAAGATTTAACAGCAATTTCTTTCCAATAGAAACTTTCCAATATCTAAAGCATTTTAGGCAGCTATCTAAATATATCTATAGGTTTCGGCTGCAGTTAAGTTTTTGTAAAAAATATATTAAACTGTGTGCCCACATGTCCAACACATGGCCAGCTTACCTATTACTCCTTTGTGCATTTGTAAGACCTTTTTCATATCAAATTTAATAAGCTTGAAAAAAATATTTCATAGCGTGGCATACAAGAACTATAAAAGTGCAATGCCAGAGTAAAAATGAGTATGTAGAAAATGTAGTAGGAGCTTTCCTAATGATTTGGTGATGTAATATACCCTTGGTTGGGTGGTTGCCAACCCCGACATAATAAGAAAAACATAAAGAAACGGAGGGGTTCCTATGACAAAAATGGGTATTGTATTATTGATCAGATCTCACAATACAATACATTTCATGTATGTTCCATTTCATAACATTACTGTAATTTATTAACAGGCAAACTATTCATTGTCAGCTATTTACTGTCTAATGCCAACTACTTTGGCCAACAAACAGTTGATGCTTTGTCATTTTCCTACTATGTGAGTTTGATGTGTTTATAATATATGAAATGTATTGTATTGTGAGATAAGAACAGATCATCAATACAATACCTATTTTTGCCAAAAGAACCCACAGTAATGCCACAGTGATTAAACATTTTCCTTGTTATTAATTTTCCTGATCCTCAGTGTCAACAGTAAACAAAATATTATTATTATTATCATTATAAATATGTTTGTTTTTCTGATCTCAACTTAGATTTGTATATCCCTATGTAAATGTCTAGGTACTTATGTGAACAAAATTGTAATACTATTTAATCTTTTTTGTCTCTAAAAAAAGGCATATAAAATGTAAAAGTCACAAATGTTAAACACATATTAATAGTGCACTTTAACAACATTTCTGCAGGTATACAGACCACTCAAGACTGGAAGTACTATGCTTTGTCAGCCCGGTTTGAGCCAATCAGCAATGAGAACCAGAATTTAGTGATTCAGTTTACCGTTAAACATGAGCAGGGGATTGATTGTGGGGGAGGCTACGTGAAGTTATATCCTGCAGACACAAACCAAGAGCAGATAAATGGGGACACTTTGTATTGTATTATGTTTGGTGAGTAGTTCTTTTGTAGGAAGACTTTACTTTTAAATAAAGCTACCCTTAATAGAGTCCTGTTTGTGATATAACTTAAAAGTTGGCCAAAGGCGAGAGCACAGATCTGTTCTTTGCTAATCAAATGAAGAAGTTCATGAACAGTGAGATGTTCGTTCTTCTCCATAAAATAAAATAATGACTAGAGATGGGCAGAATAATTTATGACATTTGAAAGTGCTTAGGTCATTATATTGTTAACACTACATAACTAGATTATCATAAGGGATATTTGCATCCATCCTACTTTATCAGACCATATACTTCCTAACCTGGCCTAAAAAAGAAACAATATTGCTGAATGCACCTTGCAGTGCCTACATGTTCCTGTAAATCTTTAAACTTACCCCAGTAAACTTCTGGGCCCTTGGGTTCCTAAGATTACAGTTTAGACAAAGACTTTTCATCTGATGGTGCATTTTGTATCAGGCACTTCTCTGTTGTCTATTCACCTTTCATATGCCAGAGGCTCTACTATCTATGGTGGCCCTGTCATTTGATAATTGTAAAGCACTGGTGGGACTTACTGTCTGAAAAGTGTCAGGGCTTAACCTCGGATTACAAAAAAATTAAGTCCTTGGGCCTAAAATTTAAGGGACACTCATGAAAATGTAAATTAATACTAACACTGATACTAGCAGGCAGCACAAACCTAGTTTGTTCAGAAATAAAAAATTGATGGATAACCTATGTTACCTAAACACACCTTTACCTAACTATGGTTGATTGAATATGGAAAGGTTGGATTTGCAAAGTTCCACAGGACAAGAACTAGGGAGATTTTGGTCACCAGGATAAAAGGGCACATTTGGAAATATAAATCCCACAGAAGTTTTAGCCTTTTTCCAAACTTAAAATACATGAGAACACACTTTGGGATTCACTGCTTTATAAATATATCATTTTGTATATCACATTAAAGAGTGGATAAGTATTGATGCAATAGTTTATTTATACAGGCTCTGATGTAAGGCTATTATATACTTACATATGCATATGTACTAAATATGTGGTTTGATGGTATGATATCTGATACACACTTTGTGTTGTTGAATTTTTCAGGCCCTGACATATGTGGTACAATTCATGAGAAAGTCCATATTATTCTGAGTTACAAGGAGAAATATTATTTAATTAAGAGGAATATTACATGCAAGGTATGACTCTAATATGATAGATGTGTTCCATAGACCAGGGTTTGTCTGCTGGGCAAGTTTAGGAACATACTGACCCCCATATATGAAATAACAGAGAATTGCAACCAAGACCTGACCAACACAGGATCCTGGGATTTAGGGCATCAGCACAAATCTACTTGTATTATTTTGAGGGACATTTAATTAATGCAAGTTATACAATATACAAGTTTAATTTAAAATGTGTCTAATGCCAAAATTCTTTTCAGGCTTTCAATGTAAAAAGTCTATATGCTTCTACTTTGGGCATCTTGATGCCAACCTGGAATGATGTACCTCCTGTGCAGGCATGCATGAGTTCATTCAATCCCAACAAGCACAGGGGTATCCTGGTTTGTGACAGTTCCCCACAGCAATCATCCAGGTAAAAGTGCTTATTGCAGAAGAGACATTGTCTGTCCCTGTCCACAATAAAGCACCGCCTGATCAAAAATTTGGAACTATAGTCCTGCTTTAAACAGTAGTAATTGGAAGGGGCATCTCCATTAAAAATTTACCCCATGCTCCTTGCTATCAGAACAAACAAGGGGGATGAATTTTCTCAGTGAGGATAAAGACAGCAATAAAAATCCGACAGAGCTTTTAACTCTGTATCTACTTCTTCAAAACAAAAAACAAAAAAACAAGGTTTTCCTTTAACTATACTTTAGAGAAAGAGGTTTAAACACTAATGCTTTCAGGTAAGAACTACAAACCTGATATAAACAAATATATTATTTTAGATTTCAGAGCTTTTTTTTTTCTTCTCAACAGCATGATGAAATCACCCACTTGTACACACTAATTATCCGTCCAAACAATACATATACAGTGAAGATTGACAACGAGATGGTGGCCAATGGGACTCTAGAGGATGACTTTGGTCTTCTACTGCCCCGAAAAATCAAAGACATGAATGCTACACAGCCTGCGGATTGGGATGACCGAGAGAGGATTGAAGACCCCAATGAGCTAAGGCCAGATGTAAGAAAATAGAGGAGTTACTGTACTCCTTCCTGGGAAAGGAAATTCATCAGCCTAATTACTAAACTTTTTGTCCCTTAAGATTCACTATAACTATACAATTAAACACTTTCTGTGATTACCAAATATCTTACTGTTCTAACACGTGTCCTTTTGCAGCACACTATATGCTGCAAAGCAGAACAATAAGGAAGATATGCACCTGTCTTTTTCCAGTGTTAGATATTGTAGTGTAGTGTAGGACAAAAAACCTTGACCTATTATTTTAATTCTGAGCATCTTCTCTTGTGATTCTCATACTGTTGTCTCATGACATAGTCAGAGATGTGTTAACACTATTCCATATTGTAGAACAGCATTTACCTATTCTACACCAAAGGAAAGTATTATTTATTTCCAAATCTGTGATTTCTTTCTATAAGCATAATAACATCCTAATATTAATTGACTGAACATCTGATTGGTAGCATGATTCAATACAATTTCCTCACAGTGTTTTGTATGGCATTGTGGAAATCTTACATGAAAAGGTATTTCAGAAGATCTGACGAATATTAATGAATACAGTGGTTATTAGTATTTCTCCAAAGTCATTTGCTCTTTGCTAGCAAATGTTTTCAATCCTGTACCGGATCCATTTCAGGTCTGCTGAATAACCCAGGTTCACTGATGAAAGTGTATCCTCTGCAGCCTTGGAGAGCTTAAATACATCAAGCCCAGTGAATCCAGTTACAGAGGGGTGCACAAAGAAGTTTTCTTGTAAAAACTGTAACGGCGGGCATGTTGTATAACCTGCTCTTAGACAAGATTTTTGCTTTGAAATTTACCTTCCAAGTGTCCGACAGCTTCATTTTAATTAGATATTGACTGTTCCATTCTGGAAAGAGTTCTTCCCGCTGTAAGCATTTTTACAGTTTACTGCAGCTGAAATTAGCAGTGTATGGAGATTTGCTGAGGATAGTGTCAGCATAATATCCTAATCTACATAATTAGCAGAAATGGCCCCCCCACTTACTCTAAATTTACACCATTGTAAGAATAATATACAGGATTTTGAAACACCTAATTGAAGTGAAATACATGTACTGTATAATACATTTTTCTTTAGTAAGTATACACAAAATCCCTATGTGTTTTTAAATATCACTTCTTTATTGTCTACAAATGAGTGCATGTATTATACCTGTCAAATACAATTCTACAATACAATTTGTGATGCATTTGACAGGAGCATTGTCAGAAGGAAATTATACTACATTCCGAAAGCTAGTTTGGACTCTCTTTATTTCAAACATGAGAAACAATTCATAAACAAATGGCATAAGCAGCCATTTGTTGATGTCATTATGTTTAAACTCTTTCCAAACAAAGCGTACATAGCCTAACTGTGTTCCTCAAATAGTAGAAGTGCATAATATACATAAATTAGGACAGTCTTAAAGTGGAACTGCTGTGAAATCTCCAAGGTACTTGATATTTTTGGGTCCTTTGTATGAATATTCCCTATAACTCTGTGTGTTTCTTTTTATATTTTGTAGGACTGGGATGAGAGAGAGCTGATTGTGGATCCAGATGCTAAGGAACCCCATGACTGGGACTCTGCCATGGACGGCGAGTGGGAACCACCAATGATTCCCAATCCAAAATACAGGGTAGGGTAATTCAGATCTGCCATGGAAATGTTAATGTATTGGTAATTCAGGAAGCATATATATGTTTTTCTATTCAATCGAGCAGTCCATTTTAATCGTTTCATCAACTTGACAATAAATCAATTCTAAATTCCTAATCATCCAAGAGTAATCAATATTAAATTTTGCATGGAAAAAAGTTTTATTGATCAGGGCAGAACATTTTTGGCAATCATACAAGTATTAGATAGGTTGTTTAGACCCCCTAATCGATTGCTGTTTAATGGAATTTTGGCACATTTGCACATACTGTATGTTGGACTGGACAGGTAAGGGAGGGACGTACAGTTAGTTGCACATATTGTGTATTATGTGGCTACCTACTCCCTGCTCAGATCTTTGAGTATAGAATCTGGCAGGGGAAAGTTCTTCAGTACTTCCTTTGTGTTTCTGGGATGTCATGTGACCAAACAGGAGCCACAAAGGAAGCTGATGCTTGAAACTAGTAGTTAAAAGGTGTACAAAAATAAAGGAACAACTACTATGAACACCAATCAATATGGCACCAAGGAACACTTTACATGGTATACTTTCTTTACTCTAGGGGTAAAGGGCTAGTTGGTTGTGTTTGGGTTCCTCAGGCCAGGATTTCCTATTTCCTAGTCCTCCTCCTTACTCGTTCTTATTGTGATCCAACAACAGTATTAAGCATGTACAAACATCCTGTGGGTCCAATGTTTATTCATCCTAGTAGTAAAAGAAAACCCTGAGAGAATCCACTTCTACCAGATGCTTCCTTTACCTTTGGACTGAATTGCCCTAATCTACCTTGGTGAATCTTGGATTCAACATCTCTCGAAAATGGGCAAATGCAAAACATTTCAAAGTATATTTCACAATAATAGTTACTGTAATAAAATTATAATCACACTAATTTATTATGTTTCCATCTCACTGGACAGGGAATTTGGGTACCGAAAATAATAGATAATCCAAACTACCAAGGTGTGTGGGTTCGGCCAGACATTGATAACCCAGAATATGTTCCAGATGACACACTATACAGATATGATGAACTTGGAGTTATTGGTTTAGACCTGTGGCAGGTGAGTACACAAAATCCTCCACTGAATATAGTTTAGGTACATTATACATACAACAATGCAATGAATAGTTGGGAGGTAGACAAAAACTCACGATTTGTCTGATTACTTTTCCAATTTAAGTATCCTACACATAACTATTGTAATTTTTCATATATGGTAGGTAGAGTTTAAACTTCAAGAGATGGAAGGAAAACAGATTGTGAATCCTCCTCTACTTGAAAACCTTCTCTGTGAAAACACTTATTAACCTATTATTTCAGCTAGGTTACAGTTCCATTGTTCTGCAGTTTCCATAAATCAGCCTTTGTCAAAGTATAAAACAAGCATGTTAAATTGCCCTTGAATAACCAATTTTGTTTCTTTAGGTGAAATCTGGCACAATTTTTGACAACTTCCTCATCACAAACGATGAACTTTTAGCAGAGGAAATTGGAAACGAGACCTGGGGTGTGACCAAGGTAAGGAACAATGGAGTCAGGGTCTTCTGTTTTTCTGCAAGTATATGGTTTAGTTCAGTATATGTGGGGGATTATATTAGTTGGAAAATAAAGAATCATAATAAGTAAATCCAATCATAGTGGGTTCTTTCTAGATCCTATCTAGATAAACAGGTATTCCCTGAGTTAAGGACATCCAACATACAGACGTCTCCAAGATATGAACAGGGCTTCCCTGCTCGCTTGGGTGCAGGACAAAGCCTTGATGGGAAGAGGGGTCAGTTTGCATGACTTGCAGAAGAAGTCTTTTGCTGTTCTGCAAGCTCTTGTAACTGTTTAATGACTAAGACAAACTCTGCAGTTGTTTCTTTTTTGCATATGAAATCACAGCTTGCTCCAAAAGAAATGAATGTCTTGGTTCTATAAAGTTTTTTGTTTACTTTGTTTGTGATTTACTCACAGTGAGAATTTTAAACAGTAACTGATACCACACTGCCTAACAATATGTTGAGACAAACATCTGTCCTAATTTTTTTTTTTAAATAATGTACCTGTTCCAACTTACATACAAATTCAACTTAAGAACAAACCTACAGTCCCTATCTTGTATGTAACCCGGGGACTACCTGTATATGCCTCTGTACTTATTGTCATAGAGCATGGTAGTCCAGGAAATGCGGTCATTGGAACGGGTAACTGGGATATTTCTTATTTCACATTGTGATGAAAACTACCTTCTTTAAGACAGCCATAGTTAAAGTTGGGAGTGAAACCTATCACATACGGATAGGTGGATTAAATAGGTACAGAAAGTTTGACGAAAAAATTCTTAAATTATAGGACGAACTTCCTAAAAGAGAAGACTTTGAATTTACCTATTTAAATACTTCATGAAGTTTCGAATTCAAGCTTTCTCACTGTTTTGTCATTTTTATTCCTCTAACCCCTACAGTACTTTTGAGTCCTTTGGGGCTGGACTAACAAACCACAGTGAGGGGCAGAGGGGTACAGTCATTTATTATGGCAGGAAACGCAAGTGGATCTCCAGGACAAAGTCCACTATTCTTCAGGCCTTCTGCTCCCCCGACACAAATGGCTTTAAAAAGCTTTTTTTAAAGAAAGCATTTGCTTCAAAAAAAACAAAGTGTGATTTCACCTGTGTCACTCAGAAGCATCTGAGATCTGGGTCAAAACAACCATTTTTTTAGGTGGGCAAATTTCTTGTTTTCAAGCAAATCATTTGTTTTCACTTGAAGGTCTGATTTAAGCATAGAAGTCATGTTTGCTGAATGTCTTTACCTATTGCTTTGAGTAAAGCTATTTCCCATCACAATTACTTGCTACTTTTGTGCTCTAATATATCTTAATAGCCATGTACCCCTGATGTTGTACTTTTTTTTGCAAAGTTTTACAAGAATGTCCATTAAAATACAATTTTCTATCAATGACAATTATCTTTCTGCCCACCCTCTAGAGCAGTGGTCCCCAACCTTTTGAAGCTCACTAACCACTAAAAGCACGGACTCCAGACTGTGCATGCGCGGGGACCCCTGTATCACTCAAAGGGGTAGAAACTTCTGCCAGGTTGACATCATGATGCCAGAACCCGTCCACTTCTTCTCCTGACCCCGCTGGGTGGTGCCATGGCCAGAGCTGTGGCCCACCTGTCAGACGGCCACTACACTAGTGGGCCGCGGACCCCAGGGTTGTGGACCCCTGCCCTAGAGTTTCCTATGATACCATAGCTCAATAAAACTACTGACTGTTACTGAGTGCTGTACATCTGTACAGATGCTAGCTTTTTTTCACTGGAGAAAATCATTCAAGATCAATCTATTGTCAGTATAGGTGTCTAATAAAATTGCCAGATACCAGATCAGTAAATGACTGACTGCTACTGGGACTGTTGAAATCCTTGCAGGAGTCTGCATTCTACCTGTCCCTCCACCCTTTATAGGACAATACAGGCCGATTGCCAGTAGCTGAGCAGCCTGTCTGTACAGTACCTATTTCCTAAGCTGTCACCAGAAACAATAACTAACAGTCATTTTTAGGGATAATTATTGTGTGTCTGTACAAGGTGTGTCTTTGTTTACCATACACAACAAAAAAGTAGCTTGTTGGTATAATATCTACTCGATAGAATATCTACTTTTCTAACATCAACTGAGCTTGAATCTTCTACAGGAACCAGAACTGAAGATGAAGACAATACAAGATG
This sequence comes from Pyxicephalus adspersus, assembly GCF_032062135.1. Classification (NCBI taxonomy): domain Eukaryota; kingdom Metazoa; phylum Chordata; class Amphibia; order Anura; family Pyxicephalidae; genus Pyxicephalus; species Pyxicephalus adspersus. The sequence continues at coordinate 18,300,176 of NC_092865.1, read as the reverse complement.
AAGAGAGAGATGCCAAAGATGAGAAGAAGCAAAGGTGGAAGAAGCTTGAGGAAGAGTTTAGAAGGCTTGATGAACTTGAAAGGCAGGAGAAAGAGAGGAAATCAAAACTAAGAAAAAGGTTACGAAAGCAGTATGGATTAGAGCAAGCAGAAGAACAGCCACAGCTGCCAGAAATGCCACATATCAAAGATGAGTTGTAAACTCCAAACCATGAATGGAGAATTAGAGAAAAAAATACAAAGGCTTATTTATTAATACAGTGCAAAATGCAGAGATTAGCAGCAATTCTGCAAAAACAATCAGGAATGTGAATTGCTCAGTTCTGGGAAGTCATGTTTGAATAGACACCGCTGTGTGTTGCAATGTATTACCAAATAAGCCTTCTTGCTGGGGTAGTCAGATGTCCAGATATCTATGCACAGACCATTAAGGATACTACTTATAGTATATTGTAAAGTTCAAAAAAATCTATAGTCATAAAGTTTTTGTTACATAAGTATAAAAACAGAACTGAAAATTGTTGGTATTCTTCCACATAGTGAAAAGGTCTTAAGTGCTCTATTGTGCATTATGCCAACCTGCCTGAACATTATCCCTTACACATACAATCATAACTATGTTACTACATAATATAATTATTACAAATTGCAATACTACAATTTATTCTTTCAGCAATCCTAGAACCTAAAAAGAAAAGTTTGCTTATTTATTGGGACCTTCCCACCATGTGCTAGTGTACCTGTCACCCAAGAGAGGCAATTGTTTTGTGGTTAGCTCCAGTAACACAGATTATTATTATTATTATGTCTTTTGTAAATACTTTATCACTAGCTGTCCTAGTATCACTGGTAGGCCGAGTACATAATAAGCTTCATTAAGGCTGCTTAATATAGGACGTACAACGCTTAGGGTTAGAAAGTATACTCTCTCTCAGTAATATATTCATATTTAAACATTGCACTATTATTTATTGTATGTATTTATTATTGTGTTTTGTTATTAAAAGCTGAACTCCAGGCAAACCACTAACTGCATATTTAAAATACATATATGTAAGAACGTTAACCAGTCACATTGTTTGTATTTCTATCTATCCAGTCCATGGATTTACACAGCTTTCACATACAGTAGGGCCCTGTCAGGCATGGCAGGAGACCTTATATTTTATCCTCTGCAGCTCACTAACACGTAATGTTTCGTTTCTCCCCATCAGTGGCTAGTTCTTTGTGCTGATTCTTCTTTCCCCAAGTCAGAGGCCTAATGTACAGGTGACTTCAAAAGCTGATAAGTCAAATTCAAGTCATTTACACTACTTGGATTCGTAAAAAAAATATTATATAGATGTGTTTATACATTCAAGCTAAGTTACTGGACCCTTATTAAAGTTCTTTAAGATTGGATAAGATAGACTAATGGAAGATCTTATGTGATCCAGAAAACCTGGGCTGGATTTCTTAAAAATCATTAGCTATTGGGTAAATGTTTTTAGTCCTGGACCAGATCCATTCCAGGTTTGCTAATCACCCAGGTTAGCCTGTCTTCTCCAGTCTTGGAGAGTTTTAATATATTGGGGCCATTGTGTCTTTTATGTAAGTCTGAAGTTCAGCTTTAATGTATATTATTAAAAAGACATTATTGACTCATTTTAATGCACTTTTACTTAATAAATTACATTTTTACCCAAAAACTTGCAGATTTCCACTATATAAAACAAATAAAAGTCAATAAAAATGATTGTGAGCATACTTAATGTTGGTATGTTGGATCCACCACATTTATATCTACCAGGCTTTGAATGGAAAGAGGAACAAAAAATTATTCTAGGGTACAAATGAAGTTTACAACTTCATGGGTATATTTTTATAGTAAAGGTAGAATTTTTTTATTTATAAGCCAGACCAGATTTTAAAAGACATAAAACCTGGGAATGGACCATGCCATATGGTACTGCCATTACTGATTGTCAGTGTGAATATGCTTGACTGTGACTTTTTAGATTTTGTTCTGTCCAAAGTATGAACATTGATGAGAAACTAATTAATAAATGCTCTTTGATTGGCACCAACTGTAGGAGGTCCAAATGGCTTCCACAACGATTTTAATTAGTTGATCAGAATTGTGCATAGTTTGTAGCTTTGGGTGAGATTGAAGGATGAAAGTTTTATCACTTCCATTGTGTGGCCAACTTAACCATTTACCTAGAGCAGCTTTTCTCGACCATTTGGGGAACCCTTAAAAAAGCTTGGAAGAACCCTTGAAATTACTTGGAAGAACCCTTGAAGTTACTTGGAAGAACCCTTGAAATAACCTTCAGGCTAAAAAGATCACTGGAATTTGTTAAACTGAACTGAGGAGCACGCATTGCTCATTGCCCTAGGAACCCCTGCAGAGAAACACTGTTCCAGAGGTTTCCAGGGGTTTCTTGAGCAATTGGTACCTCTCAAATCGCTTACCATTGATCTTTTTGGCTATCTGTAAGAGTACCATTCTTTCCACTGGCCAGCAATGTAGGAGACATCCTTTCTATTAACAACCACACTAATGTACTGTAGGCTGTAAATACAGTAATTATAGGTAGTATATAGGTATATAGAAGGGTTCCCTTAAGATCTGAAAGTTATCAAGTGTTCCCCCATGTTAACGAGTTTGAGAAACACTGTCCTGGAGGAACTCTAGTTGGGAAAAACTGACCTAAACCCTAACACTAAACCCTACATCTACCTGAGCATTAGCAGGGCCATGTTAGATGGGGTGCCATTACCGAAGGCACGATTACCTGTTTGATTTTTTACATGTTAGGACAAGGTAAGAAAGTAACTATAACCTTATACACTACCCCCACACCACCACCAGCACCTACTTATGCTCACCTTCCCTGAGCTCCCCCATTGCTAAATTCACCATTGGAGCTGTCATGAATACTCAGAACTTTGTGGTATGGGAGACCAGGTGACTTTCCTACTTTTCTCCAAGGATGCAGTGCTGAACCCTAAATAGTCAATCACCAGGCCCTAACGTTGTCATATGTGGGAAGCAGGTTAACCTTGTATAAGAAAACAAATGGGCTATGGTGACAATATGAAGGCAACAAATAGGCATTATTATTATTCTTAAACAGTATTTTTATAGTGCCAACATATTACACAGCGCTGTACATTAAATAGGGGTTGCAAATGGCAGACAGATACAGACAGTGACACAGGAGGAGAACCCTGCCCAGAAGAGCTTACAATCTAAGAATAGCGATAATATGTGGATAGCAAATAGGCAGTATTGACAATATATGACCAAAATTTCTCCTTCACACAAAAAGACCCTTCTTATATCCAACCCTTACAATCTCCCCTGTCTGCCAGCAGCATCCCCAATAGAAATGCCGCCTTCCGAAAAAATTTACCCTTTTAAAACAACTCCCCCCACCAAGAAAACCTGTCCTCCATTTTTACTCGCTAGACCTCAGATATAGTACAAGGGGAGCCTAGAAGAGCTTTCTTGGGCTCAGTTTGGGGGCTAACATCTAGCACAATGGCTCTATGAGGTTGGTTTGCAAAGGTTTGGACATTGCAACCCTTGGCTTTGCAAGGGTCTCCATATAGTGGGTGAGTTGGGGGTCTTAGAACCCCCACATGGTACACTACTGGCTGGTATCCCATGGCAACACATAGTAATACATTAAACGCAGTGAGCTGTGTCCAAAAAAATGAAGCAAGCCCAAGTTGGTTGTGTTGTGGTGTGGGACTATATCCCCTCATTTCCTGTTGTGTCACCAGACATGAAGTAGGGGGAAATCTCTCCTTACTTCCCTACTACTTATTCTTCAAATAATATGCACTATTCAAAATCAATAGGTGTAAATAATAATACAATGACACTGAAGGTTGTTGTATAATTTTCTTTATTATTTAGTTAATGATGAGAACTAGAGGACTACCAAGAACATAACATTTATGTATTTTATTTCTTTAATTTTTCTTTCACATGCTTTTACTTTCACTTTATTCATTTATTCTGAGACTATGTAAAATATTGGTGAGGGAAAATGTCATGACATAACCTCTGACACTCAGAGTCCCCTCAGCTTCACCTCAGGAACCCTCAGCCCCTCCTTATACAGCTTCATGGGCATGGCCCCGCCCATGCATTCCTTGCCCCGCCCGTGCCCCGCCCAGTGTTCCTCCCGTCCCTGGTTGAGTGGATGATGGGCGGATCGGGCCGGAAGCAGCATGGCGGCCACACTGCCCCGGACTCAGGTAACTCGCTGAGCGGGGCTCGGGGTGACCGGTACGGGTTGTTTCGGGCTGTCATGGAGACGTGTGTGACCCTCAGACCGAGTGACCCCGGGTGGGGGAGAAGGAGGGAGGCGCTGGGCTGGTCCGGGGACTCTCAGCTGGAGTTTGTGTCACACAGAGAGAGGCACTGATTGTATACACAGCCGGTCCACGGTGTCACCTCAGCACCGGAGTCACCTCACCATAGGAATGTGCCCGAGATACCGGGGTATGGGGGGGCTGGACGGGTCCGGTGGTCACACAGGTTGTTAGGTGTTATGATGTCTTATATAGGGGACAGTAAGTGTCTTGTATAGGAATGGAAAGTTGTCATGGTGACTTATACAGGGTTAAGGCAGTGTCCTAAAAAGGCATAGGTGTGTGTCAGGGTGTCTTATATATACGGGATAGGTAGGTGTCAGGGTGTCTTATATAGAGGGGATAGGTAGGTGTCAGGGTGTCTTATATAGAGGGGATAGGGAGGTGTCAGGGTGTCTTATATATAGGGGGTAGGGAGGTGTCAGGGTGCCTTATATATAGGGGGTACAGGTGTCAGGGTGCCTTATATAAAGGGGATAGGTTGGTGTCAGGGTGTCTTGTTTATAGGGGATAGGTTGGTGTCAGGGTGTCCTTTATATAGGGCATAGGGAGGTGTCAGGGTGTCTTATATATAGGGGATAGGTGTCAGGGTGTCATATATAGGGGATAGGTAGGTGTCAGGGTGTCTTATATAAAGGGGATAGGTGTCAGGGTGTCTTATATATAAGGGGTAGGGAGGTGTCAGGGTGCCTTATATATAGGGGATAGGTAGGTGTCAGGGTCCCTTATATATAGGGGATAGGTTGGTGTCAGGGTGTCTTATATAAAGGGGATAGGTGGGTGTCATATATAGGGGATAGGGAAGTGTCAGGGTGTCTTATATATAGGGGATAGGGAGGTGTCAGGGTGTGTTATATATTGGGGATAGGTGT